>NC_064439.1:42560673-42863840 GCF_023343835.1 Lagopus muta | reverse complement strand
TTAAAGAGATGACACCTAGTTGTGTGTGCACAGGGTTCTGCTGAGGCAAAAATCTCCTTAGTATCTTGTGCTTGAATATGTGCAAATGTGCACTGTAAGTGTACATAAGGAGCATATAAGAAAACAAACATTGTTTTGTTTTTTGTTTTCTTATTACTGTGAAGGCACAGGCTTACTGGAGATCACACTTCTCACTTGAGTGATTACTAAGGTTACAGTCACACTAGAGGCAGGGCTTGCTCCAGGTCAGCATATTGGTGAGACGTGAATGAAAGCAGCAGGGAGAAGGACTAAAGGAGTATGAAATATTTGTTCTTCTACATCACTTGCTTAGCTGCCCTATTTCTTGGTGCTTTTTGTTTTGTTTCTTTTACAGGCAGTTGTTGCTATGTGTAGTAAATTCCATCTTCTCATTCCATACATGTCATTTCATGTAAGGATACTTTTTGTCTGAAGTTGTTACTGGATTTTCCCCTCTACTTTTTTGGGGAATTGTACACCCTTTACTGAATGTTTAAGTATGTTGCATGTATAATCAATGAATATACAGATGTTATAATTAAGAAATATACAGGAAGTTAGGCTCAACAGGTTCTCACACCAAAGAAGAATAGATAGAAAACTTACCATTGTCCAGGGCTTGCTGAGAAGACTAAAGAGAAGGGATCTCCAGAAGAGACCCTTCCCCACTGGTAGCCAGCCCTTAAATGGGTCTAGGAGAGGTGCAGCCAGGCTCCACCCCTTCCATCACACAGCTGAATTGCCTTCACCTGTGCTCCCAGGGCTGACTTACTGCTTGCCTCAGGTGGTCAATCAGAGGCTCAGGCTGTGATTCAGCAGTTCCCATGCAGTTACATAAGAAATGAACTGAACTGCAGCTTTCTGAAGTAAAATATACTAAGGTGTTCCTCTAATCCTTTTGCTGCTTTGCAGTTAAATACCAAAGGAGCAAGAGGTTGGACTTCTATTTATTATGATCATTATTCAAGACCCAATATAAGCTATATTCCAAGCTATACATGGCTATGTATTAATGCAGCTAGGGTGTTTGAGCATATGATCTGAACTTCGGAAAACGCTCAGATAACCAATTGATATTGAAATCTAATACAGGTAGCTCTTTCCCCAGTTGAATTTTATAGAGATTTAAGTAACATACAATTTTTTGAAGTAACATACTAATGCATTCTGAGGTTGCATCATACTATTTATTTTCTACGTTCATAAAATATCATTGTAGCGTATTGTTGCCACAGGTATTCAGGCCTTATTTATTCTGCATATGATAATGTGTCCTATTATGTTTTATCATGTTGCCATTCCTGCCGTGTTTAAATCTATCCTGAAGAATGTATTCCTGATTGACGTGTATATTCACTATAAAAAGCATTTATGTGAAGAAACACGTGTGCTATATCTTTACCTGCAGCTAGCACATCGGCTGCAACGTCTATCAGCTGTAAGGCACTATGGGATTTTACTTACAATTATTTCAATCAGCAACAAAAATATATCAGGAAGACTTTCAGTCCTCAGCCACTAGAGTCAAGAAATGATACTTTGTGTTGTCCTACCCCTCAGAGGTGGCAAATGGGGATTGTGTTACAGTGTTTTTGCTCGCTATGGGGTAGTCCAACCTGCCTTAGGTAAACATAATACAAAAGTGATATCATTTATTGTTCTGCTAAACTCAGAATAGAAATAATTCAGTAAGATGCCAAAATGGCATTCTAACAAGCTTAGCAGCAGGAATTTTTTTCTAGTATATTGAAAGTTATATCCTCATTTTTTAAAAAATAATTACTAATGTTAAGAAATAGCTTCTGCTGGAGAAGTAACTACTTGAAACATAAGCCACTTCCATGGGGGAAAAAAAATATGGGAGAGCTCAACAAAATTGTTTTCTTTCTTTTCTTAAATAATTGGTGCTGAATAGTTTCTTTCTGAGACTTATTTACCACAGATGCATTAAAGCATTCATTCTCAAATTTGAGATACATAGAGTGCATCCTGAAAGCATGAACGTTACCTAGATACTATATAGCACATAAGACTGGGAAGCAATGGATAAGGCACAAATACTGTTAAGGTTGGGGCTGCTGGGAGAAAAAGTGCAGTACAAGACTGGATGGAGACCAAAGATGGCAAAGTTCATTCCAGGAGAGGCTCTACCAATGCCTTTCTCTCACTGCAATCATTTCTTGTTCAAAGCTGCTTCTGACAGAGGATAATGTAAAGTCTCCTCTACTCTTACCTATTATCATTTCCAGATTTTTGCCCAACTACCTCCTTAAGATCTGCTTAAGTGGTTTATGTGAATATGTCTTCTATTTCCTCTCCCCACTAAAGCTCAGTCTGATTTTCTGATGAAGTGGTCATTTCAGTCATTTAACAGAGCACACGATGACAACAGCAGTTTTTTGCTGTTAGTGGGATGGAGCTTTCCTCCCATCTCTGAAGTTGCAATACAGTCTTACTAGACAGCCATGTCTCTGCAGGATTTACCTGGAGGTTTCTAATGGTCTTATGGCTGTGGTTACCTCTTTTTTGACCAAGTCTGAAGCAGGGAGCTGAGGCAGTGGCAACTCTGGGAGCACCATATTAGTGTAACAACTTTGCCCCTTTTGCTTTGACTGTTTGTCTCTGGGCCTCAACAATTTATAGTAATATGAACCTCGAGGATAGATTTAGTGAATACCTTGAGCCTGCTAATTTTCAGAACTCTGGCTAGACATGAATGGTTGAATTGTATTCTTGGGGAAATAGACACTGATGTACTTAAAAACAAAGACTGAATGCCTATCTTTTAAGGAAAAAAAAGAAAAAAAGGAGGGAGGAGGGGGAAGGAAAAAGCTGCAATCAATATTATTGCAGGACCAAAAAGGACGAGGAGGAGTGGGTATTGAGTAGGTGAATGGCATCAATGAAGTACGTTTTAGGTTTGTCTCTTTTGTTCCTTCCTTTTTTCTTTTTCCTCCTCTTAAATGAAAACATGCTACTGAATGGGTGCTGTGTAAGCAGCAGTTTCTAAATATAGAGAGAGCAAAGAAATGATGATATTGACTACTGCTCACAGAAGAAAGTTGCCTGAAACCAATTCAGGTTTTCACACGAATCAAATAATTAATCTGTTTTCTTATCCTAATGCTGCATTCAAGCCAAAGACGACAAAGTGTCTGAGGAGCTGTATTTTCCTCATCTAAATACAGCAAAAGCAGTCACAGTATCATGAAGGTTGCACTTCCTGAAGCACTGAAAGCTAAAAGATACCTTGAGTCGAAAGCTGATCCACTTTGGAGGTCATTAGAGAATTTTTGTTAAGGAGTAGCTAAGTCAGTATGCACAGAACAGTCCCAAATCTACCATTTGGCAGAAGAGTTTCTGTGTTTGCTGTACTAAATAGTGTTCCATAACAAATATGTAGATCTAAAGTAGATAAGCTGAGGCTTTTGAATAATGTTCAGATAATATACTCTGTATCAGATATAGATAGTGTCCAGAAACAGAGGTAGAATAAAGATCTCTTATGAGTGACCAGAATTTCTGTGGTGGGTGACATCTCTGTATTTTCTGTTACCTGTGCTCCTTTTTTGTGCAGTATTATCTAATATTGCCTACATTCTGTATCGATAGAATTTCCAAGCATGGACTATGCTGCTGCATCATTATCATCTGGAGGAAGAGAGTGACATGACCCTACTTGATATTAATGTTGTTGTACCAAGGATTTCAGTTGCAGTTGTGTGGGATGTAGAGGTTTAGAAGAGTTGCAGGTCTCTTAAACAAGCAAACAAAAAACAGTAGTCCTCCTTATGTTTATCTTATGATGAAATGGTATAAATTCTTAATTAAAAACTCTGTTAAATTCTATTAAATAACAATATTTCTGTTTTGCTTTTGTAGGCTTTATGTAGAATTACCCGTTATTCACCCAGTGCTTTCCAGAGTGTCATTGAGAAGGTGGGATTAACAGCTGTGCTAAATTTCTTGCTAACTGGAATATGCAAAATACAGCAGTACCTGCTCACCATGTTTTCTGCAATGTTGTCATGTGGAATTCATCTCCAGAGGCTGATACAAGAAAAGGTTAGATTTCAGATTAATAGTATTTAGAGGCATGGAAATTATGAAAGGAAAGTTAAAAGTTTCTTCTAGCAAATGCCTTTGTGTTTTCAAAACGTTTAGCTCAGTAATGGCTAAGTACCCAAATAGCAGAAAATTAGGAACAGATCTCTCGATTTTCTCAAAACTGAGAACTGTGAATTTAACATTTTAATGGAAGGGGAAAAAAAGAGTTCAACGATGTTCTTCAAAAATTACTACTTACAGAAAATTACTACCTGTTCATGTAATATAGATAATGTGTTATTTTTATATTTTTGTTTGTTGAAAATATGAATAATGGAGAGTATAATGTTTCTTATTCTCAGATCCTTAAGAGCTGATACTTATGGGTGCGTGTATTCCTGCAGCTAGAAAGCTCTAGCATGACCATAACATAGGGCTTTTAATGGTCCTAAAGAAAAATATGTCCTGAGTGAATCTAAAGCTCTATTTTACTCTCTCTTTGAAGCACTTTGACCAATTTGTAAGCAAAATGTCTTGCAGAAATCAGTATTCTAAGAACTTAATTTTCTTCCTAGTGGTGCTGAATAAAGCCACTAGCAAGTTACTAGAAGCTACTAGCCTCACCACCCTTCTCTCATAAAGAATAATTTGTTCTTTATACCCAACGTAAACCTGTCCTGTTCAGTTTAAAGCCACTCTCCCCTGTCCTGTCACTACACTCCCTGACAAAGTTTGTCTTCAGCTTTACTGGAGGCCCCTTTAGGTACTAAAAGGCTGCTATCAGATCTTTCTGGAGCCTTTTCCAGACTTAACTGCAACAGCTCTCTCAGCCTGTCTCCATGGGAGAGGTGCTCCAGCCCTCTGAGGATCCTTGTGGCCTTCTCTGGACATGCTTCAGCAGCTCCGTGTACTTGTGCTGGGGGCCCGGAGCTGAATGTAGTGCTGCAGATGGGGCCTTACAGAACAGAGGGACAATCCCCTCCCTCACCCTGCTGCTTTTGAAGCAGCCCAGGATACTTTTGTCTTTCTGGACCATAAGCAACATAGCTAGTTCACGTTAAGCATTTCATCCACCAACACCTCTGACTCCTCTGTAGAGCTGCTTTTACTGCATTCTTCTCCCAAGATGATCAAAAGCTTACTAATTTGATCACCAAAATATTCCATGTTTATTTTTGTCAGTACACCTGTACAGTTAACAAACAAAATCAATGCATCTCTACTTACAGAGAAAAAATTAGAAGAGGAGCTCGTGTTTTCATCAGCAGTGATGTGTGCTGTAACCTGATTCTCATCTTGACTAAAAAATGCATCTGGCTTTACTTGAAATGCATTCATTTACTTTCTGTATATATTGTTTTAACGACAACATTTAAGTGAAAAAAAATAATATACAGTCTTCCACTCATCTCTTCTTGCAGCCTCTCATTCTCTTCATGAAAGTCATTTAGTTTCATGTTAGAGTTGTCACTGTGCTCTGTGTAAATGCCTGTCAGCTGGCCTTAAGCTTTCCACAGATTCCACTTACAAGAGCATTAACAGATGGCAAATTGTGACATTACAGGACAGTTTCAAATGCCTTATTGCACGTTGGTGATCTGCTGAGAGAAGTATGTTTGAAGATTCACTTACACATTGAATTCTTTCCCTGAATGTTCAACAAGCATATGGCTACACTGTGATGACACTTTTCAGTATTCTTTGTGCGTGACACACAAGTCCATCCTAATGAAAAAAGAGGAAAAGAAAATGACCAGTGCAAATCTCCCAAGTATTTTGTCTTTTGTAGAATTCTTGTGTACCTTAAGAAGTGGTAAGACCTCAGTGTTTACAGAAGGTAATTTTTAATAGAACTGCAAACCAACATATTAAATGATACTTAAATATGCAAATTCAAAATGGAAGTCATTTACCTTTGTGTATTTTATCTGGAAACCCCCTTAGCTTGCAAGCTAAGGTTGCAAGCCTTAAGCCTGCTTTTGTTTTTAACTCCCTTTGAGAAGAGGAATGAAATCATTTACAAAATAACAACTAGAAGAATAGAAAGGAAAAATGCTGTTCTGTAGTCATCTGTGCCAATATAAATCTTAGGAGAACTACAGTGGCTTAAAGGATTTTTTAAATAGCTCTTGATACAGAGATATTCTACTATAGCTTCATGTTTTGAAGAAAAAAACAACAAAAAAACAAAAGCATGAAATGATACTTTAAAATAAAATGTGGAGAATGAATCTGAATCAAACATCTTTGAAAACTATAGCAGTAGATAAAAAAGAAAATTACTTTAATCTAGCTGTCAAATATCACCTCTGAATGAATGGAAACCATTGACATTTTGGTAAGTGTGCACAAACCTGACTAACCTGCTCCTGCTAGAAAGTCACTGGCCTGCATGTTGGATCCACCTATGTAGCCAGCATGTTTTGTTTGCTGTTTGGACATAAAAACATGACGCAACTACCATCTCTGTTTCTATGGTTGTTCTTGAGTGTGCATTCTAGTGGTACCAGTCACCTTTTGTGTAAATCATACCCTCACAATTCAGCAATGTCATTTCTTAAGATCAGAGTATCTCTTCTTCCTGATTGATTTGTACAGCACTGCAGGACATGAAATGGCAAAAGGATTTGTAACTTTGAATTCTTTTTTATTGCTGTTTTTTTTTCTTTTTTTTTTTTTTTCCATCTAACTCTTAAATTATAATGTTATAGAGATATTTGCAGTTCATAAAAAGCAAATCAGAAAATACTCCAGAAAACAACAAATACTTGCCATAACATCTTCAGTGTTTCTTGAAATAATGGTCCATTTCCCCCTTGTGTAACCAGTTAAAAAACTGAATTGCTTTTCATGATTTATTTTAAATTTGCTTTGCGGTATCATTAGGAATATCCTACATACAATCATGATCTTGTTGTGGTAGGGTGGCTCACTTGTAATGAAAGCAGTGTCCTTACCCTGCAGAGTCTCCATGGATACCTCAAAACAGTTGTGAGCAAGGGAGGAACAATGTAACAG
This sequence comes from Lagopus muta, assembly GCF_023343835.1. Lineage (NCBI taxonomy): Eukaryota > Metazoa > Chordata > Aves > Galliformes > Phasianidae > Lagopus > Lagopus muta. The sequence goes on along the minus strand of NC_064439.1, from coordinate 42,856,754 downwards.
TGCAACAATTAATAATTAATATATATGTGTTTCAGCAATTTTTGCCTCTTCTGATTTATTGAGTTCTGCAGGTCAGCAAAGTCATGCTGCAGATTTTCTTTGGATAAAATGTTGCTGTTTGGCAGTCATCAGACCAGGCATAAAAACAAATTATAAAATGTCACTTTCGTATCTTAAGCCAGATCATTAGAGAATTCTCACATAAATTAGATAATAAGTTTGATATAACTAATTTTAATTGACATTGCAATTATTTGCACGTTTAATTGCTATCCCTGCAACGGAATGTTCTTGCTTTCTAAACCATGAGGAATAAAACTACAGCTGTATTTTGGCTTGTAGATGCATCTGTCCATGTCGTGTTGCCCCAGTGCTTGGTCTGTCAGGTCCATTTGTGTTAGCAGGCAGTGTAGCATTATAAATACTGTTATTCTAAGCTTGAGACTTTACTATTGTAACAGCTCTTTTTTTTTGTGGTTGTTCTGGGTTATTTCTGAAAAGGAAAGGAAAGGAAAGGAAAGGAAAGGAAAGGAAAGGAAAGGAAAGGAAAGGAAAGGAAAGGAAAGGAAAGGAAAGGAAAGGAAAGGAAAGGAAAGGAAAGGAAAGGAAAGGAAAGGAAAGGAAAGGAAAGGAAAGGAAAGGAAAGGAAAGGAAAGGAAAGGAAAGGGGAAAGGAAAGGGGAAAGGAAAGGGGAAAGGAAAGGGGAAAGGAAAAACTACTTTACCAAAATTTCAACCTTTGCGTCTAATTTGTGTATCATTTACAAAATTTCTTGCTTAGACTCACACTGAAGGAGCTCCAAGTTCTGCTCCATGAACAATTGAGCAGTTTAAAGTATGATCTTTATGCAGTTTAGTTTCATCAACCATAAGATTGAAGAATGGTGTCTATTTATAAACTAAATTAGAAAAAGACAAGAAAGAATTAGTAGAATAATTAATAGCTTGTTCTTCTGAGACATCTTTACTGATTGTCTGTGTTGATGGCAATCTATGTTTTGAAGACAAAGTTTAAATAGTATCAGTAAAATCTGATGGCTTGTTGGCTGGATTTTACACTAATGTTCTTTCTTCTAGCTAAGTGTTGCAAAGCTTGCCTCTAACAAATTATGTTTGGTCTTGATTTTCAGTTTTATGAAGTTGACTTTCGGTTATTCTGTCGTCAAAACAGGGAGTTTGAGTAACACTTGGCATGTTAAATGTGTGTCATAGGAGGATATAAAACTTTATATACAACATGCAGTTATATACTGGGTGGCTGCTTCATTCCATGGTATCATTTATGAACTGATGTAGCCATAATTGTATCCAACAAAGGTAGTGTTTTATCTTCCTCCATGTATGGAAATAGACAGGTAAACCTTTTGTCTTATTGGTGCTGAGGTATACCTATATTCTGAAAATTCATCCGTCTTAAAGATGTTAGAATATCGTATCATCCTTAAAGCAGGATATTTTCTAATGCTTTCTAGTCCATTCTGGACACGGTAGAACAGATAGTGTTTTCTTGCCATGGATTGTGAGAAGTTGAACAGAGCAGCTTTTCACTTGGCCTGTCTATTTTGGACAAAATGTATTTAGTTGTGTTGTATGGATTTTATTTGCTATGAGAATGAAGTGAAAAGGGTAATAAAAAATGCAAATACGTTATAGAAATGAAAAAATGGAATTTCAAATGTATGCATTGATAAAGTATAATGCAAGTAACTGTTTTGCATAAGATAGCAGTAATGGTTTTTTGTTTATTCCCACCAAGGAGTTTATGGCTACAATTATTCGTTTACTTGAAAGTCCTTCAACTTTCATTCGAGCAAAAGCATTTCTGGTCCTGCTGCAAGTTTTAATAAATAGCAGAGAAATGTTGCTTCTCAGTTGTCAAGCAAGGTAAGGTAATAATGGAATTTATGATTAGAGATTCAATGCTTATTTTCAAAGTTGTGTCTAAGTCACTTTCAATATGTTGTATTTCAGAGTCAGTGTTTAGGAATGAATTATCTTCTGTGCAGTGCAGATCTTTTTGTTTCTGAAGATATCCAGAGGAGAGTTCTCTGTTTTGTCTTTTGTTGCCAGATGATGATTACTCACAAGGGGAAGCCACTCTGGCTTACAAGGAGAGACTTTAAAAGTAACCGGTGGTCCCTGTTAGGATAAGCAAGGAACAGATTTTGTTTTGGGTGGGTCAGATAAGTACTGCACTAGTGAGTTGTTGCTGTGATGGGAATGCAAAATAAAAAGGTCTGTCATGTACCTTCCTCATCTTATGATGTGATTGATATAACCTGTATTCTCTTCAGTATAGGTACATTAAAAGCAGAATAATGTTTTGTGACTGTGTTGTTGAAGTCATTTGTAGAACAATCACTGAATTCCTGTGACTTTTGCATGAAATATTTCATCTGTTCCTATATCTTAAAATACTTTGCAAGAAATGAAAACACTTCAGTTAAATTTGATTCACAGTGGAATGGTTATTGGAACTTTTTGCACTACAGTGCTTTCATATAGATGAGAGGAAATGAGACTGCTAGAATATAAATTGTCACCATGGTTTTGAGATGGTGGAGAAGTAAGATGGAAGAAATTTTCTTGAGTATTTGTAACAGTGAAATACAGCGTAGACCCAGTTTTTGTGGGATTGGAATAAAGTGGATTTGAAACTGGAAGTAAAGAGGTTATGACTTGCAGGTAGCTATAAACTGTTTACAGCAAATACAATTTTTCTATATCTTATGTTGCTTTTTTGAGAGAAATTAAGATGTGTATTTGAAGTCAAAGGGATGGATTGATAAGGAGCAGGTGAGTTATACCACAAACCATTGTGAGTGGACATCTTTAGGAGTGCTGTCATTTTGTACTCCTCCACTCACACAAGTATCTGTAGACATGTCAATTGTGGTAGATTGTGGGGAGTGTTGATTACCAGATTCACTGTTGTGCATCTTCTGGTACTTGTAAAAATGCATTACCAAGTGATGTGTTCTGGACAGTGTAGAATGTGTGATGATTTTGAAGCAAGTTTTTGAACACGTTACACATCTTTATGTGCTTCTAGCACATACAACTGAGCTATGTGTTTGGAGGAATGTCTGACCATTGTCCCATACTCACAGTTGTTACTTGTTTATCTATACCTGAGATATTACGTGAAGGATAAGAACTTAAATACAATTTATTGACTATTTATCCCCTCTCTTTCTTTTCTTTCTTTCTTTCTTTCTTTCTTTTTTTTTTCTTCTTATTTTGTTTGTTTTCTTAATGATGCTTTCCACTGAGCAGCATTTCTGAAGAAAATGTGTTGTGAGTTTGGGCTGTTATTTTGTGTTGTGAATTTTGTGCTGCTGTTTTGTGATGCTCCAGGCAGAGCAGATTAGGGACCAAAACATGTAACACAGTAGTTAAAACAACAGGTAAGATTTACAGCAGCTCTATTGAATTCATAAGCTGCTATTCTTAATTTGTTGTGATTGCTTTACAATTTCTCTTCAGCAAACAGTGTATCTTAGCAGGGCAAATGATCTAGACTAAAGCATTTATCTTATATTTGGAGTACAAGATGATTACAGTAGGATGAGAGAGGAGAAATGAGCTGTTTTGTGTGGGGCCTCCTACTTTTGTAATATCCTGAACTCTGAAAGAATTTTTCTTAAATCCAGCTGAGATAATGGATATTCTTTAATTTTTATTAATAGTAATTCAACACTGTATTTTAGATAAATATCTCCAGTTCTGTCAGAGCAATTAATACTAATAAATTAAAAATTTCTAGTACAGTAGCAAGAACTCGGATAACTATTTGTTATGTTTTATGTAGGAAGAACTTCGGGTAGGAACTTTTTACTGGGGAGAAACTTTTTATAAGGGCATGTAGCAACAGGACAAGGAGAAATGGCTTTAAACAGGAAGAGGGTAGATCTAGAGTAGATAATAGGAAGACATTCTTTGTTGTGAGGGTGGTGAGACACTGGAACAGGTTGCCCAGTGAGTTTGTGCATGCCCCCTCCCTGGAAGCATTCAGGGCCAGGCTGGATGGGGCTCTGAGCAACCTGGTGACCTGGTGTAGAGGGAGGCGTCCCTGCCTACAGCAGGGGTTGGAACCAGATGACCTTAAAGGTCCCTTCCAATCCAAACCATTCTATGATTCTATAACTCAAATCGTTTTATAAAGATATTTGAGAAATATGAGGAGTATGTAGTATAATGCATATAAGCAATCAGTCTTAATGATGTATAACTTATTTTATTAACACCTGTATATCTTTTTCATGTACTGCTGAGTGCATGACAAATATGTAGATTGAATAAATTTAAAAATTGTAACATTTTCACAGGCCTGATTTTGCTCATTAGAACACTAAGACTGTTCAGGCATTAAAAATAACTGATTTTCTGCAAATGACTGAGGGATTTGTTGAAGGAAAATGAAGATACTAATGCTTCCCTGACCGTATATGAATTTGTCCAGTTTTCTCAGACAGCAGTTATTTGAAGAATACTGTCAAAGAAAAATAATTGTGCTTATTTTTAAAAAATCCTTCTGAAGAACAATTTTGTGATAGGGAGGACAACAGAAAGAAACCACATGTATTTACACAAACAGATTCTGTATAAAATACTTAGTTGTTTGGGAAGGCTAGGTTTATACTGCAATTTAAAGTGTTCTTTCATATAAATATATATATAAATGTAAAGAATTTGAAAGAAAAATATCTATTTAGAGCATTGTCAGATTTTAAGTATTTTTCACATCCTACACAAATGAGAAATCATTGTAATCTTGCAATCTCTGGAAGTTGTATTAAAATGTCAAAGACGTCCCCATAGTCCATGGAAAGCAGCTGAAAGTGTCAGTGAATGGGTCTTGTGATTTCTCTCTATCTTCATCTTTGTAACGCAGTTCAGGAAGGATCAGGTGAGCTGTAGCATTCCTTAGCAATCAATCATCCATTGTTTAGACACTTGATCCTGCAAAATTTGTTCTTGAGTAACTTTTACTTAATTGAGTAAATAATCTCTATGATAGAAATACACACTTGCTAGCATTAAAAATTGCGTTAATGATCCTTCAGTTTTGTTGTATGTACCTGAAGCAGGTTAATTAAGATGAGCATTGGTTATAATAAGAGTGTGTAAGAAAAATGGTAATACTAAAGTACATTCTTAAAATCCAGAGCATGGTTTTCAGTCACCAGTGACTGATGGTTCTGTGTGCCAAACCCCCTGGGAGTTTGAGTATGAAACAGAGATGTCAATATTAGGCCCCTAAAGGAAAATCTGGCCCTTCTGTCTATTCAAATGAGTATTTTATAATATTGCCTGAAGCATTCTGTTATAGGTGTGTTATTAAAGCAATCTCTTGTAAGTTAGCCAATGGCTAATAAATTGGTTACCATAGTTTACTGTGAAAAGTGTCATTCTGCAGAACAGAATAATTTTACAGCATTTGTCAGTTAGAATGTAAGCACTGGGTTTTGTCTTTAGAAATCTGGAATCATATTTCCAGAGAAAGGTATAATGCTAGTTAGATTTCTCTATCTTTTTCTTTATTGCCATTCTCAGTAATGCTAGCATTTTATTTTATGATTAATTTTGTATGATTTTTCTTGACTGAAAGATTAGTTTGGCTCTTGGAATTCTTACCTGTTGGTAAAGACTGTCTTTGGTCTCAGCTTATAGTGAGTGTGTTGGTCATGTGTTTCAAAATAAAGTGAATTTCTATCCCTAATTAATTCATTCCTTATATTAGTATCGTATCTTCACTTAAATTAGTAAAGCTGCATTTACAGTACTTTTTTTTTTCCTATTGTTCCTTGTCATAATCATTTTATCTTAAAATTTGATTTATTTGAAGAGAAGACCCCAAAATTTAAACAAAATGAATATTCACAAATGTTTTCTTTGGATTGTAACCACAAGTACTAGAAGTGCATGCTGCAGTAGTATTTTACAGATGTAGTATCAGTTTGGTATTATGAGATGTAACATTTTGCACATGCTTAAATGTAGGCTTGTGATGTATATTGAAAGAGACAGCAGAAAGACCACAGCAGGAAAAGAGCAGCAAAGCGGCAATGAATACCTGTCAAAATGCCTGGATCTTCTCATCCATCACATTGTACAAGAGCTGCCAGGAATTCTAGGTGAGTTGAGTTGGTTAACTGAGCAAATCTTATCTTTACTCACTTTTTTTTTTTAACTTACTTTTGAGAAATACTTCTGTATCTCCTTACATATACAGATGGAAAGATTGTGTTTTCTGATTAGATGAAGTTTGCATGTTGTCAACTTCATGAATTTTCTTGGCTTTGTCGTGATCAGATATTTTGCATTGCAGCCTGGACTGTGAGATTCAACCCAGTCAGGAAAGGGGCCCAATTGTACAAGAAGTTTTATTGATGTTCTAATGGCATTCCAATGATTGGAAACCTAAAAGCAGACTTGCTTTATATAGTACAGAGCAAGGGGAGATGTAACAGCGTATCTACGAGTATGTTTTAAAAACTTAAACTTCAGGGAATGTCAGGAAAATTTCTGTGGAAAGGATAAAGAGAAGGAAAGAGGGAAAAGGAAAGAAGGAAGGAGAAAATATGAGATTGATGTGGCTGGTCTGAATCATAGGTATTAAAATGCTTATAAAAGCTTCTGGTGGGTGAGATCTCCCACAGAACAGAATAAGAAAGATAAATAGCAAGATGAGGAAGGAATGCTGAAAGTCTTAAAGAAGAGAAATGGAGCTAAACCAACCCTGAATGTTTATGGCTTGTCTTTAAATAGTAGGGGGGAAAAAAAAGCATAAATTTATTTTTCTGTGTGATGATTGGTGATCTATTTTTCATCATCTATGTTATTGCCAGAATATTGAAAATGAAATGGTGAAACTGCAAAGGTCATGTTGCTATTTTAAAAGAAACTAATTCCTATGTCAATGCAACTTTTTGCCCTGTTCCAAACAGCTGATTCAAACTAAATACCAGGTTCAAATGTTGAGTACATTGTAGGAGTTGGAAGTCTCAGTACCTGAAAAGTGATATAAATCAAATATATAGTTAATGTTATTATTAAAAAATAATGCATCTATTTCTTTAACAGGGCTTCTGCTGCTTTTTTTTTTCTTTCTTTTTTTTTTTTTCCCTAGTACTGATGTAGAAAATGAATGCATTGTTTGATTGTTTGGAAAATTGATATCTCAAGCTTAATTTTACATTAAAATTGCCTTTTCAATCTAGATTTGTGTTTTGATTGTTTTTATTAAGTTATCTGTCCATGTCTGTCAAAGGCTTTTGCTTTCTATTTTTGAGAGTATAATGAAGGATCCTGTTCTGCTTGAAGAGATAAAAATTATGATCTCCTAAGAAAAATGACAAGATCTGTAAAGTGGAGCAGTTAAAAGCAGTTTAACCGTTGATTTAGAATTAATCCTAGCTAGTTTTTAATATGCATTTACTTAAGCTTCTTACTGATACCATCTTCTTCCACCAGATGTAGCTATAAACCGAATGGACTGACAAATTGTAGAAACTGCCATTAAAGAGACATTGAAATAAATGAAATAAAATGATAATCTGATGATTAATTTTTTTATTTATTTTTTTTTTTTTAAGTTTTCAGTTGTTGTAGGTATGGGAGTAAATTTATTTTGGTATTTATGGTATTTAACCTATTTCGAGAGGATAAATGTAATTTGCTTATGTCAAACTAAGAATTAAAATAGCTATGTCTATTTATTGAAACTGATGAATCTGGTGAATACACAGACATTAAAACACACAGAGTGAAGTGTTCAGTGACTATTTATTGGTAAGCACAGAGATGTCTGTTAATTCCAGTTTTGCAATTCATTAAAAAATGCATTGGTGAAACAACGTTTCGTTTTACATATTTGGAGTTTAGGCAACACTTTCATGAGTGTTATGTTATAGAATGATTGAAATCTTCAGGGCTAAGGCTAAGTGTTGTTACGACCAAATTTAGTTGCTTGTGTTGAAAATTAGACTCCAGGGAAGAAGAGGAAAAGCACTGTTATTTTTCAATGTGAGAAAACTGCTACTTACTTTCAAAGGAAGGGCCTGGCCTGGCATGAAAATTGTCTAAAATACTGAATCATGTCCTTTATTTGTTTCATATGTATGTGATTCCCTGTTTACAGTTCTGTGTAGTTCTCTTGTTAGGGAAGACATATAGGAGGTGCATTTTCGGGACAGGGTTTGACTTACAGAATTTTCAGACAAAATGGATTGGATTTTCTTTCTTTACATATAAGCTATGACTTTTCTCTTTTTTCCCCCCTATTTTTTACTCCATGTAGAAGTAGTCTTGGATTTCTAGAACAATAATGTAGCACAAAGGAAGCATGATTTTACGTGTCTTCTTTGAGGTGTGAAGTACAGTTTTCACTATTCAAATTAGAATTTTGTTTCCTTATTGTTATGTCTGTCTTTTGTTATGGACCAAGTTCTGTCACTGACCTGCTGCTAACTCTTTCTATCAGAAGATGAAAAGTTCTGTTGCTTCAGGAAACTTAACATCATTATTTAAACCCTGTGTACGCATTCATAGCTAGTTGAGGGCTTTTTGGGAAGCAGAGGAGCTTGCTTGTTTCTTTCTTCTGGTAGTACTATTGCTGCAGGAAAAAGATGCTTTATGTCACTGACTTAGGTGAAGCTCTTGGTCAGCTGGAAGATGTGAGAATTTTGCCTTTGATTTCACTGGAATTAAATTGTACTGATAGCATTTCAACAGTGTAATTCCATGCTGATATAATCACTGAAAGCCAGTACAAGTCCCATTGCTGAGAGGAGTAATTTCACTTTTGTTTCTACTTCTGCCTCATATTTCTAGCTTCAGCAGTTTGCCAGAGGTAGCATTCATGTGCCTATCCTTGTAGCAGGAGCAGGAGATTGACCTGTTTGAATACTAAATAGGAAATAAAAGTGTTGGATCAGCCTGATTTTTATCATCATGCACATGAACACAGATTTCATCAGGAGAGAGAAGATAGGCTTGCAGAGATATACTGGAACAGAAGTACTTCATTTGTCATTTTCTGTTGAGTAAATCAATTACGTTAGATCAATCTGAAATGTTGTTTTCTGTAGGTGACATTCTCAACACCTTAACTAATGTCTCTGGACGCAAACACCCATCAACAGTTCAGGCCAAACAGCTGAAGATGTGCCTTCCCATGATGCCTGTAGTGCTTCATCTTGTGACATCCCAGGTAGACTTTTTTTCCCAAACTCCTTCGGTTTCTGAGAATCTAACTTCTGTCGATTAAAATCAGCATGGATGAAATAGAACTTAATGTGTAATTTTGTTGTTGAGTATTTCAGCTAAGTAGCTGTATTAAAAGTCTAACCTTGTTTTTCTATATTGTAGGATAACTCTAATGATAAAAGCAAATGCATATATTGCCTTCTTTGCCAACATGACTGTGAAATGCTCTTTAACTTTTTAAACTTTTGCTAAATTCAAATAGGTATTTCGTCCTCTCATTGTCACAGAGGAGTTTCTTTTCAACTATGGGACCTTACTTGTGAGTATGAACATCCAAATTAAATGGTGTTTGCAAAAAATACAGATGCATAAAAATTTGGGATTTTAATGCACAGAAATTACCTTAGATTTATACACTGGAGAGACATCTTTATTCTGAATACATTTGTTTAGTTTTGATTTTGAGCAGTCTTCGGTGGCGTGACATTCAATGAAGTTAAGTTCTGGGTTCTCCATCTGGGACAGAGCAATGCCAGACACAGATATAGGTTGGAGAACAAGATTCTTAGTAGAAAGGGACCTGGGATGCTGGCGACAGCAGGTTCAACATGAGCAGGCAGTGTGCCCTGGCAGCCAAGAAGGCAATCCACATTTTGTGGTGCATTAAACACAGCACAGCCAGCTGGCAAAAACAGGTGATACTCCCACTGTATTTAGCATTGATGCAGTCTCATCTTGCGTCTTGTGTTCTGAGCTCCACAATATAAGAAATATGTTAAAGTACTTGAATAAATCCACAGGAATGCGACAAAGCTGATGAGTTCTATGATTCTGTGGCAGAGCTGGAAGGTGTATCCTCTGAGGAGGGGCTGATGGCACTTGGGTTGCAGAGAGAGGCAACCTCAGTGCTCTCTGCAGCTCCATGAGGAGGATGCAGAGGGATGTGCTGGCTCTGCTCTTGAGAACCAGTAGCAGCGTGTGCCACAGTGGCACAGAGCTGCACCAGGGGAGGCTCAAACTGGATATTATAAACATTTCTGTCCTGTGAGAGCACTGGAGCAGGGGTGCACCCTGCAGGGGTGGCTGGTGCACCATGTCTGTTGGTGCTCGTGAGACTTCTGGAGAATTGCCCTCCTTAACATGCCTGTAGATTTTGGTTAGCCCTCAAGTGGTCGAGCAGTTGGACTCAGTGGTCCTTATAGCTCCCTTCTAAATGAACTGTTCTGTTCAAATCTCTTCTGTTCTCTTTTATTGAAAGCTACATATATTATCGAATATATATATTTGATATATATATTATAGAAACATATAGAAAATGTCTTCTTTAGTAATCTAGTGAATTGAAGGGAAAATATGTATCTGGCTCTGTATCTCTGATATATTGAAAATTTTCTGTGTGCTTTATTTTACAGTAGATTTACCTCTGAATTGCACACAATATTATTTCTAGAAATTTTGCTGAAACCAGGACTAGAAATGAGACATAAATTAAGGTTGCCTGTACTTTTTCTCTGTATTTAGTTGATAAAAAGCTGAGTATTACAAGCTACAGAGAAATTAGTCCTGTAAATCTATAAATTATTTATGACATTAGTGATGGAAAATGAACTTTTAACTGTCCCATAAGGTAATACAGTTAAAATGAAGTAGTACAATTGTAATGTAATTTCTGTATATAAAGCAGTTATTTCTGCTGAATGAGGAAGAAGCCAATTTCTAAAGTTGCATATCAGAGTTTAAAAAATAAAAATAAAATGCTTTTAAGTGCACACGTTCTTAAAGGACAGCTATACATTGACTTCCACAATTGCATGCAGAAGAAATGCTTCACCATAAACAGCTAAGTAAAATTTTACTATTCATGTTCACTTCTCTTTCTCTTTTGACTTTGTTTCCAAGAAAATATGGGTTTACATTAGGACTCATGATCAGTGAGAAACTTTTTATAGAAAAATTCACATTGGAATAAATTAAAAAAATGTAGAAACTGAATTAGAAAATCTTTTGTCACTATGAAGCGCATGTAAATAGCAAGTAGATTTATTAATGATTTTGGATCAACCTTTTAGAAGGTGAAATTTGTCAACAGTACAGGTACAGTAGACCAAGCACAACATAAGTTTTCTTTTGACATTTCTTCAAATTGCTTGAGCAACTGACTAAGGAAATTAGGCTGATCATGTTCATACAGCTCTCCTCTCAGATCAAGGAGAAGAAAATTACTTGACGGACTGTTTCCTGTGTCTTGTCTCCATCAAAGTAGGCAATTCAGGAGCTTAAATATGCTATTTCAATTTATGCATAAAAATTGTGGGGAAGTAATACAACTGAAAAACGTATGTGAGAGCAGTCTATTTTATACAATTGTGTAATTAATTCTGAAAGAGTAACTATCCATTCTACCAGGGAGCAGTCTGCTCTGGAATTTTGCTTACCAACATTCCCACTGACATCCGTAAAAGGACATTCGATCTTCAGCATGTACTTTTTAAAGTACTGTGTTTTATGTGAGGCCTCTAAGTCTTGAGCAAGCTAGTCCTTCAAGTTTTGTTTTTTATTTTCCTAATTTATTCCACAATCTTACTCATTACAATGAGAAACGATTAGGAGTGGAAAGATGCGTACTTGGTATTTGGAAGGAAAAAAGTATTGATTTTCCTGTAACTGTTGTTCATTGAGAAAGATCTTTTTTCTTACTGCTTTGAAGTTATTTCTATCATCACTGTAATTCTCAGTGCTCCCATGAAAAGAAATTGAGAAGGAGTTGGGACAGTCCTTTCATGTTTTCAGCTGTAAATAGAAAGACACGGAAGAGACTTGCTCTGCCCCAAAGGCTCACCTAATAGTAGGCTCCCAGTGGAATGCACTGGGGAGATTTGCTTGTCATAGAATACGCACAGTTCCCCTCCATTGCTCAAAAAAACAACAAATGATACATAAATGCACCTTCTTCTTGGTCTTAATTTCGTAATAGAAAATTAAGGAAATAAGCAAAAGTAGCCAAAACAATTTTTGCACCAAATGTGTTGATTTTTTTTAGATTGGTCTTAATATTATGCTTGTAAGTGAAGTGGCCTTAAATGAACAAACAATGTAATTTGCTCTCTTCCAAAACAAATTAATTAGATCGTAACTGATACCTTTTTTTCAAATGATTAGGAAGATAAAATGCCTGCTGTTTTATAGAAGCGATTGTTTTTATGACTTCTGAGATACTTTTATATTATGAAATATACAGTTAACTTCTATCAGAATTTCTAATCAGAGACGAATCCTTTAGATGTCTGTTACACACAGAGGAAAAGTAACCCATATAGGCATTTCTGCTGTTCTAATATGTAACAACAAAGTTTTAATTGATTGTGCAGTATGAAATAAGTGGTTCAGAACGAACATTTTCTTGATGTTTTACATCACGTAACCATACAGAGATATGTTTGCACATTGAAAATTGGAAAGGTGTTATCCATTGTACTGTCATGTATCCACATAATGCATTCACTCTATATTAAACACTGTGTAAGTAATTAAAAACATGATAAATTCCGCTGATATTTTTCTGTCTCTAGCAAGTGTCATTAATGTGTCTTTTGTATCTCCTGTTAAATAGATAGCTATGCATAAAAGTAGAAGATAGAGAATGAAATCAAGATTAAAAGGCAAAAGAATAGCAGGTGTACTTGTACAATATATACTTATCTAAGATTATTCATACTTCATTGTTCCTGTTCCTCAATGATGAGTTATTTAGATGATACTTCGTAGAAGGCTGTGCCTTTTTGTATGTTTTGTATGCGTGCAAGTCTATCTTGTAAGTAGTAAGCATAGCAGCCATAGAGATCAAAAAGATGTCCAAATAACAGAAAATTGCATTTTCTAGGAGAATCTTTGGTCTTTTTAGTGAGTTATTTTAGCATAGCCATATCTAAGGTAGTTCAAAGGCTTTTTAGAAAGTACAGTTTTCTGTTAACAATAAAGTAAGACAATTAATGCCTATTTAGCTAGAAATGCTGTCATTCCTTACATAAGTCAAAGTAATGACCCTTACTGTACTCTATGTTTAACTGTCCAGCAGCATTAAAGACTTGCAAAACTATTTTATAATTGCCAGATTATGAACATGTTGTCTTTCATATCTAAATTATTATCAGAACTGCAGGTGCATCAGTATTTTGTATTTACTCAATCCTTCGAATTTCATTTTGCAATTATTCAGTGATTATGCCTCTTAGTTTTTGTTTCTGCCGTGTTTTGAAATAAATGCTTTTTTTCCTGTAGAATTTTATTAGATCGATAGAGTCAGGAGAAACAAATTTGGATGGAGCAATAGGTAAGTTAACCCATGGTATTACTTGCACTTTTACATGTAGGCATTGCATAGAGGTTGCGTTTTTTAAATAATTGTAATGGTTTTTACTAATAGGTCCAGCTGCATCAGAAGAACTGATTAAGAGTACTTTATCAACGTTTGAAGCAATAACATTGCATCCTGCCTTGTTGACGATCCATCACTTGACTGTAAGTCTGGCAACAGATTCAATACTTGCAGGGTAATTGGCCGAATCCCATTGATAAATGAAATATTTTGAGGATTTAGAAGCTGTTTGAATTACCACTTAAATTGTATTGTGGTTCTTCTTGACAGAAAAAAAAAATATAAAGAGATTTATTTTCTCAAAATCTAAGACATTCAGACTTGGTTTACTGTATGTAGAAATTACAGAGAATAAGGAGGATATTTGCTTAAGATTTAGAAATAGCACTTCTTAAAATTATTTTCAAATAAATATTGTACCTGATTCCATAAGCAAGGATTTTGTTACACATCAGTGTAAATTTTTCCCACCTGGTTTGCTGTTGAACTCTCAAGATAGCTTGGAAAGACCAGCTTGAGGGTTGACTATTCCACTTCATGAATTCTATTCTTGCTGAAATTAACAAGAGTAACAGTTTGTGGCAATTACATGAGTTATCGTTGTCATGTGTGCTTTTTTTTTAATATCTTTAAGCTTAACTGTTTGCAAATTGTATTGGAATAATAAAATCCATGTGCTTTAAGCCTTGCCTGACACTAAGGATATGTTTTGTTCAAAATTTTTTGTTTGATTGATTACTTTGAGCTTTCAGATAGGCAGGTTAAAACCAGAATTGTGTTGGAAAATAATTGTCAGCAAAAAGGGAAATTAAAGGGCTTGATTTAGTGACTGACAAATCCTTGTAACTTGTCCCATTTGTCTGAGAGTTCTCACTGAGAGTATAATTGGAATGGGCATTTAATTTAAATTGAAATTTGTGTATCTGTACTGAAATCAGGTTAAAGGCACACTGAATATAGCACTTAAGTCAGCTTGACTGGCAGCTTTGTTTTAGCAAGTTGTGCTATTAAGAATGAGCGATCCTAGGGATTGTGCTAGAGAAGAAAGGTTGACCATAGAAATGAAACGAAATACTTTTAGGTGTTGCATCCTGTTTGGTGTGCATGTTAATTGAATGCTTAGCTAGTAAAGCATAATTAAGTTAAAACATTAAAATTAAAAAAAAATTAAATTCAAATAACATAGTGTTTATTTTCATTAGTTCTCACAACCTATGAAGAGTATTATTGGAATCAGTGCATCTTATCCACAAAAATCTAACCAATTAGTAGTGAGCAAATAATACAGAATGGAGCAGTTTAATTAACTTTAATATGGCAAAGAGTGTTCTATAAAAGGAAGTTAAATGTAGATCATAGAATCATAGAATTACCAAGGTTGGAAAAGATCTAAAAGATCATCCAGTCCAACCGTTCACCTATTCCCAATAGCTCCCACTAAACCATGTCCCTCAACACAACATCCAGCCTTAGATGAGGTATGAATGCCTACTGATATTTTCCTACATGTCTGTCAGCCTGAAATTTGCTGCATTATAACATCATTCTGGAACCACCCCAATTTTTAAAAATAATTGTTTAACTTCTGTGTGTTATACGGGTTATCAGTGTGACTTGTATTGATGGAAAAATGTGCTGGTTTTTTAATGGAAGTCTGTCAGCATTTACTAAAACTGCAACACCTTTTCTGAGTGTATTCTATTAGTTGCTATTTAAACTTTATTACTTGTATTTATTTACTTTATTCCTAGAAAAAATCAAGGAGAGACAGCTCCTTTTTACAACCTTATCTCTCCTACTCTCATGATAACATTCAGCAGAAAATTATACTGAAGCTAGGGAATGACTGTCCTGCTCTATTTTAAGTAACCCTTGGCCTAGAGATAGGTGAGTTTTATTTACAGATCTAGATTTTTGAGGAGCAGTTTACTTCATCACATGTGTTGAAAGTTTTAGATGTTGCTATAAAGTCCATCTGAACAGCTCCAATAAGCTCATGTAGATGTAGATAAAACAGCCTGCCTGTCCAGTGATGTAGCACTGAAGTAGAATAGGTTTCCTGATTCACAGTAAGTCTGTATTGAAATTTATTCTTTAAAAAATAACTATGTCCTTGTCAATGAACAACTTTTTTTCTTCATTTGAGAAAATAAAACCTATTGCTTTGTTCATTTTTGTAAATAGCAGCTCCTCCTGGCTTAAAAGTCCTCCAGTCGCTCAGCAAATAGCCATTCAGACACAAAATAAAGTGGAAAAAATGCTTTCAATTTGGTATGTTAAATTCAGAATTGTCCACTGTAATTAATAATCTCTAACCACATCTGCCACTAGTGATGGAAACTGTAATTAGTTTAATACTATTTACGAAGTCTAGTGTGCTAATTATACTTGAATGTACAGCTTACATTACTTTAGAGGAAAGGGGTACTTCATCTTCTGTGATGCATACAGAATATTTTTAGAAATGCTGTTACTCGAGGGATGTCTTCTAATTGCTGCTAGCTGAGCATGACTGGAATCTATGAATATAAATGCCAACACCCAGTGGAACTTAGTGCCTTTAAAAAAGTTGAAGCAAGACATGTTCAAGGTTCCAGATCAATATTAAAGTGTGACAGCGGCTAATAGGAGACTCTCTTACCGGAGAGAAATGTGTTTTTTAGCCTGATCTCTGAAGCCTAGATTGCTCATTTAGATACAGCTGGTTACAAGCAGTGTTTTATGAACGAGGCAGGGGGGAAGCCATCACCTTATTGAGAGGATGTATTTTTTTCATTCTGTGGCAGTTCCTTAAACTTTCTGATCAGAAATGAGATGCGGTGAATTTAATAAAAAGTGAAGTTGTTTTAAGCAAGCAAAACCAGTAAGTTTTCAGTTCAGATCTGATTTTATTTAGCTGCAATTAAAATTCTGTAAATTAAGAAGAGTTTAAGAGTAGCATTTCAGGTTCTTTCTCAACACGAGAAAAAAAAGAGTGCCTATTCTAGATTTTACTTCATGTTTGATTTGTCTTTTTATTTGTGTCTTGAACGAAGATTGAGTAATTGATTTTTGAAACTCAAGGAAGTTTCTGAGAACATTCATTTCTGTGGTGACTGATTATATTATATATTGCCAAGTATGGGAAAGTCAAGGGAAAATGATGTAAAGTGTTCAAAGGAGAACCATTAGTGAGCAGTAGTCTTGTATGCAATTGTGTGTATTTTTTACCACATGCAGAGACAAACTCTGAGCAAGTGTGACTCAGCAAGTTTGCACAAAACTCTGTACTCAAATGTCATGATGGAGGCCTACGCGAATAATCTCTATAGGCTGAAGTGGAACACAAACAATGGTTCTGTAAATCAACACAAGTCCAAGTGTTTGTTTCCCACTGTACATGAAACAGAAAGCTATTTAAAAGTCAGTATAGGAAGTTTCATAAATGCATATTTTAAAATTTGGGTAACAGTTCAGACATAATTAACTGGAAGAATTCTGTGCCAACCGTATCACTTATATTTTTCTTCTTTTTCTCTGTTAAGTCTGTTTATTTTCGCCCAAAATGACCTGTGGTAATTCAGTGCACTTCGAACAGTGATGAGGTTCATGACAGCAGCCAGCTGATTTCTGTGGGAGTCCTTTCAATATTCTAACTAGCTCACAAGAATGCTCAATATGTTGCACAGATAATCTCTTACCTGAATCACAAAAGTTATTCTGTAGTTTAGGCAAAAGTTGTCAGCAGCGATTCTCCTCCTGAAGGTTTTGGAACCTATTTTTAAAAACTGAGCCTAAATAAAAGCACCATAAGCCTGATGATTTGCATGATGAGAAGTCAAGGGAAAAGCAGTGTGACATGGAAATCTGCTGACTGACAATATAAGAGTTATTATTCGCACCGAAGATGACAACGCTGGGGATTGAAACTTCAGCAAGTGCTTTTCTCTGCTCGTTTTAGTCTTTTCTTGATTCAGAATCAATGTGTTGTTCTTCATCCACAAGCTGTTCTCATCTAACTACTGACACCTTAATTTTGTCAGCGTAGGGCATAACTGTATGGACATATTATACAGCATTTCATCAATCACTTTCCCTTTTGAAGTAGATTAAAAATGTACACCCCATGTGGCTTTCTGTCCATTAAGCTAATCCACATGACATGAGACTTTTTCTTGTGTGTGAAACCAGCTCTCTACTAATTGACGTATTGAGTCAATCAGTCAAAGCTGTCTCTACCCAGAAGTAAAAAAAAATAAAATAAAAATCTCAATAAATATTCTGGATTTCTGAAGACTTTTCAAAAAAATAAGATTGCAGAAATGTCATCCTTCTCCCTGTTCATTCTAACATTCATTAGATTGTTTCTATTACATTCTGAGAGATTATTGGGAATATAAAAAACATTGAGAATCATGCTGTGCCCTCCAGCAGATGCTTAAAGAAGTTTGAAGGCAGCATGATCCTAATCCCATGGTCAATTTCAGCAGCAACTTTGTATGTGGAATTTTAATAAGAATAAATGTCAAGATGATGTTAGTTGAGGATCTTACATGTGCCTGGAACAAAGGTTTTGCAAGTTGATAATCTTTGCTTTGTTGCATTTAACTTGAATTGTGGATTAGGAGAAGATGTTGGTCAGTAGTTGTAAATTAAACATGCGTGCTGGAAAGGACAACAGGCTTCCATAAAACTTTTTGAAGATAATGTATTTAATTTGTTGCTAGTTTGGATAGAATAGCTTCATGGAATGGTTTCTTCTTGTAAATTAATTCCTGAGTGTGGTTTTCACCTGAGAACAGCATGTTACAGAAGTACTACTGGACCAGGCTTTAAACCTGCTTGCTCTTTCAGTCCACCGGTGTTACACCAAATGTCAGTGCTTTGTCCATGAACACGGATCTGAAGATCTCTGAAGCCCTGTTGTAAGCAAATTAGAGACTTTTTTTAGGCAGGTAATGTTGGCTGTATTGAGGCAATTCTGTGGCCGTGAAAAGAGTGTTAAGCTGTGCATCTAAGCATACCCTAAGTTGCAAGTGATAACAGTCAAGATTGATGATATGCTTGTTGTTTATACACAATGGTTGCGCGTATATGTTGTGTGAATTCAGCTTTGCTGAGTACACATCCTTGTTGGATGTGCAATACTCTGTCACAGGGTACTTTACCTAAATAGGAATGTGCTAGTATTGGATTTTTCTGCTGCAGGCTCTTGTAGAGTTTAATTGCTCTTTTCTGGATATCTGTGGGGCTTGGACTTCATTTGGTGAGGCTGAGTAAAAGCCAAGGTGATGTTTCTTTGTCACTAACAAAGAAAGAACATTTATTTGGTATGCAGGTCATGTGTGTCTAACACACATGATCTGAACAGTGGAGACAAAAAGAGTGCAATCACAGTTTTCTCTTCCAAACCTTCTCACACGAATGGTCGAATATTTAATTACTCTGAAACTATGGCTTGCCTCTCTTTCTCTTTTCAGAAACAAAGAAATACAGAGATTTTGCAGAAGAATTTCTGTTAAAATTGTACTTTGCTTCCTACAGATCTGTAAGTGATTTGTTCAGCCTGATTCCCTGAGTAAATGGGGTGAGAGGACCCATGGACCCATGCCCCAAGATAGGGAAAGGGGGATAAGAGAACGTAGGGAGATTGGCCTGAAAACAAAATAGCTGCAACGAGCTAAGAGAGAAAACTAATTTACTAAATATGATACTGAAATGCAAGATAACAGTGTAATACAATTTGATTGGAATCAAAGCTGGTCAATCAAATAAATGAAAGAGAATGTCCAAAACCAAAGGCCTTACGCTAATGCCGAGGGCGAGATGGCGAGGGAACACATATCACAGAGATGAGCTGTAAAAGAAAGGGGCAATCTCGTGACTTCTGTTCAGAAGGAAAGATAAAACTGCTCAGAAAATGACAGCAGAACAATGAAGTCTTTTGGGAGATGTAGTTCTTCTTCTCTTCTGAGAACCAGGTACCCAGAAATACTGACAACCTATGGAACTGAAGCATTAACTCCCCATGCATTTTACATGATACTGTAATGTGGAATATCAACAATAAAAATCATAAAATTGTGTCAAGATCTGATTTGTGAGGTTGGTGAAAATGTGGAAGAGTGAGCACAGCTTCTGCTGGGTGCTCAGACCTTGCTAGTAGAGTTTTTCTTGAGTTTTTCTTGCACGAATCTGCGTTAAGATGGTGTTCTGATTTTGGATATTGAACTTGGATTTCCAAAAAGTTTTTAACACTCGTGCACCAAAGAGTCTTAAAATCCACCAGTGAACCTTCCCTCTTGTCTTCTGACTCATCAGTTATTTTTAGGTAGTTAAAATTTACTAAGTAGAGAATAGAGATCACTGTTAAAAATTTAGGTATGTGAAGGAAAATGCTTTACAGGGATCTGTGTTGTAGCCTGTGCTATTTATAAGTAATAAAGAGAAAGGCATGAGTTGTGAGGTGAGGGAGCTGCCTGATATTGCTACATTATTTGCAGTAGTGAAAACCAAAACTGACAGAAGAGCTGCAAAAGGTTTTCAAGATACTGACTGGAAGGATAACATAATGACATGCAATTCAATACTGATAAATGTCAAGCAATGCATTTAAGGAAAATCATTCCAATTATGCATACATAATGTCAGGCTCTAAACTACTTATAACTATTCTGTCTATTTTTGAGCATAGTTTTTTCTATGAGAACAGTGACTTAATGCTCAGCCATAATCAGAAAGATAGCTAGATGACGAGAAATGATTGGCAAAAGACCAGAGAGAAAAGCAGAAAACATCACTGTGCTAGGGCAAGTCCATGGTGCCTTCAGATCCTGGATGTTGAATACAGCTGTGGTCAATTATTCTCAAAGGGAACAAGAAAAAGTACATCTTGGTGATGCAGGGCAGAATTGAATAGATAAGAACTTCAGCTTGTAGCTTGTAAGTGGAAGAAGGAGTATATAAAATAATGAACGGAATGAGAAAGACAAATTAAAAATAACTCTTCATGATTTTCTAGAGGGTATCAAGTTAGGTAACTAGGCAGATGTTTTAAAATAAAGAAGAGTCTTTTGGTAAGGCACTCTTATAAATATCTGAAGGGCAGGTGTCAAGAGTGACAGGAAAGCAGCAGTGGACACAAACCGGAAAGCAGGAAGTTCCACATGAACACATTTAATAACTTCTTTACTGTGAGGCTAACAGACAAAAGGCTGCCCAAAGAGGCTGTGGAGTCTCCTTCTCTGGAAGTGTTCAAAACCTGCCTGAACATTTTCCTGTGAGACCTACCGTAGGGAACCTGCATTAGCAGGATGTTGGACTAGAAGATGATCTCCAGAGGTCCCTTCTAACCCCTTCCATTCTGTGAGTCTGTGGTCTATGTAGAAAGACTACTGCTAATACTGTATGAAAATAAAAGTTTATCAAAATTCAAGTTGTATCATACTGCTGTGTGCTGCCATCTCAATCGGTGTAATTCTGAGTTCATGCTGCTGCTAAATGATTTTAATATTCCGCATTTGTATGTTGCTTCAGAAAAATTAGAGATGCTCTTCCGCTTTTCTTCTCTGGTTTACTACTTAAATTAACCTTTTCATTTGAGAAACTTTGCAGTAGATTGAAAAGATTTTTGGATTAAATGACCTGAAGTGCGTACATTTTTTGCCTCACAGGTTTGTTATATAAATGATAAATTACCATTTGCAAAACAGTTTAGAAACCTGCACAAATGGATCTGCTAGAGTGCAATGAAGTTTTATTTTTTATCGTATTAGGTATTGACTGAAAGGACTGGGAAATATTTCAAAATGATAATGTTTACAAAAGCATCTATGCTACATCTATGCTACATCATTACCTATATGGATATTAAGGCTATCTGTGCTTGCAAGTGAAGATTGATTGCCATACCTCAAGCAGAGACCTTTACCTCTTTTATTGAAAGTATGTAACAAAGGCATCTTTTGGTAGTTTTGTCAGAAGTGAAAAAAAGCCAAAGACTAAATGAATCCTTTAAAGCTGGGCATTCATTTACCAGAGGCCACCAACTAACAAGGAAATAATTAACTAGAGTGGCTCTAGCTACTGCTGACTGGAGTCTTGTTTCATTTAGTAACCCCTCTTCATTATGTTTTAATCTTCTCTGGCTTTTTCTTTATAGTAGCTGCATAACTCTAGAGTTGTATCTTCTAGAGGTTAATCAATAAATCAAAACGTATAGGGAATTATAAGCTATATATTGCACCAAATCCTATTTGTGGTGTAGTAAAAGCCTACCTAGTAATTTCATGTATATCGATAATTCCAAAGGTAAGCTGTGTATCCATGATGCTTACCTTTCTGAACCAATATCAATTGAAGATCTGAACTGATCATTAACAAGCAGCAAGGGATGATCTGTATTTTGATTCTAAACCTCTTAATTCTGCAAGGCAGTGGAGACTGGCTACCCTCGAGAATTTAGGACCTATCCCTTCAAATGATCTCTGTCTGGAGTTAACAGAATTAATGAGCAGTATTTTCCATAATATTTCTTTTCTTTTGCTTTTGAATTCTACTTCAGGCCCCCAGAAGTAGGAAAAACAGTTTTCTTCAGATTGTGGCTTTTTATTTGATCTGAAGGCTGCCCTAGACAAAGGATTGGGTCTAAGTTATCACAGTAAATGTCTTGACATTGTAGTCATATAGAAATACGTCATTCCAATTTTTCACGCAGTTATTTAATTTTTTGCTTCTCCTCCATATTGAAATCTCTAAAGCCTGTCTGGTGTAAATGTTATTTCACTGATGACTTAGTGATGTATCCTATTAGATAAAATACAGAAGTACTCTATTTTTAAATATATAAAACCGATCTGATTTCAAATGTTACTAAGCGGACTGTGACACATGATTAATCTCTAATTCAGATTAACTCACAATTAATAAAGAATTTACTGAGGTTTTTTTTCCTCTGTAGTTCAAATCTTGACTTTGTAAACTTAAATTTTAATGAAAATCTGTATATTACCTGAAATGCAGAAGTTAAAGTTTTCTCAAGACTTTCTACTAAGGTTGACTATATTGCATTAGAGCTAGTAAGTCTTTCCTGATACATTTTAGCTGTACACAGGTTTCTTTAAGAGGGATGTTCCTTAAGGTCATAGAATCCTTTGAGGTGAAGGAGACCCTTGGTCACGTAGTCCAAGTCCCCTGCAGTGAGAACAGGGACGCCCACAGCAGGGACAACAGGGACAGGTCGCTCAGAGTCTGCTCCAGCCTCACCTTGGGTGTCTCCGCGCATGGGGCTTCCATGACCACATCTCTGGGCAAAACGAGCAGCCGAGCCAGCCAGGAGTCGAACCTAGAATCTTCTGATCCGTAGTCAGACGCGTTATCCATTGCGCCACTGGCCCTGCTTCAACTTTCTTCTTTGTTCTACTTGATTTCTAGCTTATGGATTAAAACACTGGGACTAGTAGATGCGCCCATGCACGTTTTGGTTACTTTTTTTTTAACATCTGCACTGAATCTGATATTATAAATTAAAATTCACTCTCAGTAAATTCTAGCAAACGCACTGTTTTTTTTTTCTGTGTAAGTACTTTACTGTCTGCAACTTTACAAACCAGGGATAAAATTACTTTGTGGCTTTATAAGTGTGATTATGGATGAATTTCTATGATTACTCACCTCTTTGATTAAGGACTCTGACAGTGGAATGAATACAGATACATCTCTTTTATTCTTTTTTTTTTCCCCCTGTGAATAATCTAAGCCAGATTTTTTTTTTAATTCTCTCTTTTAGGTTGAAGGCTGCATCCTCCCACCGCTAGTTTCTTTGGTCCACAGTCAGAATGGTAAGTATATAGCCACGTCATCTACAGTCTGCATGAATTCCACATTTTGTTTTAATTAAACTTCAGTGTGGTCACATTCTTGGCACCTTTATTTTCAAGTGGAATGGAGACTCTTCAGTTTGCGGTTGCTCTCAGAAACCACATCACTACTCTTAAACCACAAGGTTATGGCTGAGGAGAAAGAGGAGAGCCTCGACTCAAACAGGAAGCTTCTGTCTCTCATTAGAGATTCATTGCTGCCTCAGTAAGTACAACATTGCTGTTTCAGTGGGAGAAAACTTGATATTCAATCCATTTTGACAGCATATTTGTTTTAAATGCCAGTTTCATGTTTAAGTGGCAAAATGAAAAAAAGGAATGGCTTTTAACTACTGTCAGAGTTCTCTGCCCAGAAACATCTTTCTCCTAGGTTTATTCAGTACTTGGTTGTATGTAACACAAACACGGTTTCTGTCTGACACTCATTTTTGCATCTTGGTGATACTGTGCCTCTGGCTACTCTTGTAGTGAAGCAAGTTTCCCTAGCTGTGATTTAAATATATTCTCCTTGTTCAACTGATGAAATTGGAATAATTCAATTGTATTTTGGATACTGTGCCCTCCTGGAAGATGTTGAGAGATCATATGGAATGGCTTATAACTTTGGAAACGGGAAAAGAACATGATGGATTAGTCCTCCATGATTCACTCAAAGTTTATTGCCTCTAAATTGCTGCCCTTCCTGCTGCCCCAAGCAGGAATAAAACCCTACCCCAGTCTATGAAACTACAGCATGTGGGCCAGCTGTGACCTGGAACTTGATTTATATGGCATGCGGTAAAAGGAGGGCTGTCATTTCAAAATGACTTGCAGGTGAGCATAAAGAGAGCTCCGTATGTTATTCTTGTGTATACATATCACATCTCAGTAGAGGGAGAGAAAACGCAGACATAGGATGAGTACAGTAAAGATGAGCCTTCAGTTATCTTTCACGCTATTCCAGGATAATGTTACAGTGTATTTTAATGTGTGGTCCTCAGAAGTTAGTAGCTGTCAATACTTCACTGCCTTAAATGAGGAAATTGTTCCCCACCCTTATATTAAGTAAGTGGTAGAAGGGCGGAGGAATGGATGCTGGATTATGATCAGAAACTTAGTGTCTTCCATATAAATGAGGCTGTCTCTTGCTAATTGACTCATATTCTTACAGTCTGAGGATTAAAGTTTAGTACATGCAGGATGTGTAGTATTTCCTTTGTGAGAGAATGGGAAGGAAGTCACAGATGTATAGAGAAGTTTATTTTCACACCTTTTTCACACTATTTCTTCACTCGAAAACATGGGATTTATTAAAATGGGTTAAAATTGAAAGTAGAAATATTATTAAAGTATAGAGTTTTATGCATTATTAAAAGCTGACATAATTTTCTTCAGATTGGGAAGAGTCTCAGTCAAGCAAGACCAGCTTCTGTCTGCTTTGAAACTTGCCCTTTGAAGATGTGCCCATCTTATAAAATGTTTTCTCACTGAACTGAGGGAGGGGTTGTCCCAACTGCGAACTAGAAAGAAAACAAGCAGTGCACTGCAGTTTCTTCTGCTCATTAGCTCAATTGGGTGGCAGACCTTTCCAGTCTGAAACTAAATGCAGTTGTACTTTGGAGAATACAGCTGTGAAATGTCTTTGGATATGTATTGTAGATGTGTAAAAAGGGTCTTGCAGTAGCTCAGAATCTTGGTTCCAGGCTTGTTTTAAATATTTCCTGAATCAGTTCCTTCATGTCACCAGTGGAGATGATGATACTTGTATTTGAAAAGCATTTAGAGATTATCTTAAAAATATTTAAGGTTATGATAATTTAAATATATTGGAACTAGTTACAAACAAATTTTACCCCAGTTTAGGAGCACAGTAAAAGAATATATAATTCAGAAAGAATCAACTAGTGTTGTGTACAATACATTACTTGAACGTGTAGGTTGAGCTAATGCTTAGTAAATGCATTCAGCTTTGGGGAGCAGGTAATCAGTGCAAGAAAGCACAGATGGAACAAAAAGCATTGAAAGACTAATGGAAAACTCAGTTTTGATTTGAAAGTCTCAAAACTGTTTTGAGAGATATTAGAAAAGGAGACCAAGAGAAGATCAAATCAACTGCTTTGAATATCAAGAAGATACTAAAGATAAGTTTTGTTTAATAATGTTTTAGGTATGGATCAGAAAATATTTATGGGAGGTAGGAATGAATTCTTGTATGGTATCTGCAGTTCTCAAAAGAATCTGAATGCAAAGGGCACTGGCTCCAAACTACAGAGGGAGGTCTAAGATTAGATTCAGACTTATGCTTAAAGATACAACATAAATCTCTACCCCAAGAAGTAAGAGTTGCAGGAAGAGTCTGGGATAGAAGGTAAAGAGAGTGATGGCCTGTGTTTGGAGACTGAAGAGGTGTTTGCTGAAGTTGTTCAGCTTTTCTGTTCTTGGACAAAGGATGTGACAGGATGTGACTCAGCTGGAGGGCAATCAGAACATGAGAGGAGGAATGCAATGGCTGTACCTGGGCACTCTGGAACCCTGCTTTTTAATAACTGAGAGCCATTGAGGAGCATCTAAGCTTAACAATGCAATTTGTTTGAATGTAAAAGTGACCCACGGAGTAGAATTTTGGTCACTCTGCATGAATATAAATTGTATCTTTTTGAGATAAATGCAGGACAAAAAAGCGATTACTACTTTTTTCACATCTTTGCACAATCAGTAAGATAGTTCTTCCACTGAATATTTGTACTTTTAAAGATCAAAAGATTAACTTGCTCATAGGATTTTGTTCAAGTGAAACTGTCATTTCATCTCACCTCACTGAGCAGTCGTTTTTCTGAGCATCCCTTAACCAAAATGAAACTTTCTTCTATAAAAAGAATGTCCTCATTTATTTTCTATTTCTGATCCATATCTTTTTTTAAATCAGAAATTCAAATGCCATCTTTTTCTCATTTAATTATTAATTTTCCTACTTATTCAACATAGTTAATTTGAGCCAATGACAGGAGAAGAATGTGTTTATTAAAAAAAAAAAGGTTTTATTTCATTTCAAAGATTATGTATCTTGTTCCAAGCAGACTGTCAAGCCAATTGTGCAAGTAGAAAATACTGGATATTTGAGATAATGTGTAGATAAAATATTTAGTTTTTTAAGAGCTTAAGAGAATCCATATTTTACAACCCTTAGGTCTGCTTGTCACTTGTGGAGAAGACTGACTAAACTCTTTGTGGTCATATTGCTAGGAGAACCATTATGAAATGCTCTGTGAAACTGCTGTTACTCAGTGAGTTTGCATTTTGAAGGGGCTGGAAAACCACTGGGTGAACTCATTCATTTAATAAAGTCTTTATGCACAGAACATTTCCCTTTCATGGCAGATTCACGTATTCATAGTTGATAATGACCTTTACTCAGGAAATATGTTTACATTAATTGCTAAGAAATTCACTTTAGTAATCTGTGCTTTCTCAGGTGGTGTTTGGTTTGTTAGATCACTGCTCCTTCTGTATTGTTTTCTAATTATCTTTGGGGAAAAAACAGAGTTTGATGTAAGAGGGAATGAAATAAGACTCATTTTTTGAACTCCAAGGAATTCAGATGCTAAGTGGGCAAATAGTAATAATCTCTCTCAGATGGAATACACAGATGGCTTTAAAGAGTTTTAAGTGGACTCAATTTAGAGAAGATATTGGCATAAGAAAAACAAGTGTATTTATATAAACATACATGTTTGTATAAAACAAGTAATGTCAGAGTTTCAAGCTAGTATGCCTGATGCATTATTACTGTTAGGAATTAACATTTTTGAGTGCTAAATCTTCATCTTACTAAGTGAGCCGAAGACTTCTGATTCGCAAGTCACCATATAGCGCCTTTGCTTATCTCAGAACATTTTGTTGTAGATCCTGAAAAAAAAAAAAAAAAGCAGATAGTTCCTTCATGCTTGGTAGGAATATGTACTGCATATGTGTGCAGCGTTCCAGCATCAGTGTTCACTAATGCATCATGATATTTTCTCCTTTTATGAGGAAAGGGAATTTCTAATTACCAATGAGAAACGGTTTTCCTTCAGTAGCTGAAATCTGTTGTTTGTAAAGGAGAAATTCTGGTTGCCAGAAACATGAAGCTAACATTGTCTAGTCATTGGCCAGTAACATAGGTTCTCCAGCATGTGAGTGCTGTACAAGTCTATGGCAGCACATTTAGGCTAATACAGAGAAGCTGTGAGGCACTGCTTGCAGGCTGTGTGCTTGTGTGGGAATATTTGTCTCTTCTGAACGAAATCCCACAGGCTGCATCAAGAGTGTGGAATCGGAGTGCTCGACCCTTCATGTCTGAGAGTCATCCAGGTGAGAGATGGAGTCAGAAAGTACCACATCTCATTGTAGCCTTCTAGATTTCTTTCCTGTGCAGATCAGAGTGCTGAGGTGCAAAGGGGGAACCTTTGTTCCATGGAAGAGCTGGCATACCATAGAAAGTACGTGCCAGCTTGGTGACAGGTGATGCAGGTTCCTCGTTTAGTCATGATGAGGAATTTCAACATGTGAAGCACGTTTCTCATCAATTTCCTTGATTTTTACACCTCCTCCTCCCTCCTTCGCCAGAACCCAAGGAAGGAAAAATGTTAGGGAAGCATTTTGGTGCACAAAATATGATAATCTACCGTATCTTCTTACAAATCATGATTTATTGATTAATTCTTCTTGTTTTTCTCTTACAAACCAACACATCTGTGCTTTCTCTTCTATTAACTTCCACATGTTTACACAAGAGTAGCTCTGCTTATAATCAGATTACAAGTTTTGATATGGTTGCGTCTGTCTCCTTTAAGTTGACCTCTCTCTCTCTTCCATCATCATCCTCTTGCCCTCCAGATACACTATGATTTTAAAAAGATAAAAACAATCCTGTTTATTGAATGAGCATTATTGGAAAACAGGCAACAACAGCAAGGTCCATTTTGTTTATCATCAGCCTGTTTTCCTTTTTCTTTACCAAGTGTAGTGGAACTGCTGAGTCACAGCCTGGACCTTGATTGAACACCTGGTGGGAAGGCAGGGCCAAACCAGGGGAGCTCAGGTGCAAGTAATGAACCTGAGTGATTGGAAGGGCTGGAGCCAGGATCCACCCCTTCCCAGAACTCATTTAAGGGCTGGCAGTGGAGGTGAGGGTATCTTGCTGGACACCCCTGCTTAGCTGAGGCCTTCCCAAGGTAAGCAGCTTTTTTTCCTTTGGTTCTGTGTTAATGGCTGCTGCGTTTGAGCTTGTCCTCGTTTGCTGCAGCTGAGGACTTTGCTTCCCTGCTGTTATTGCTGTGTTTTCCATTATGTTATAGCATTACATCAAGGTATCCAGGAGATGATATTTTGAAATGTTTCATAGGTGTTTATCTTGTAGTATTATCTTGAATACTGTGGCTCTTGGTAAATGGTATTTTTGTGTTGTTTTGTTCCATGTCACTTGGGTAATGCAAGTATGCTATAATTAAAACAATATTGAATTAAATTTGAAATAAAATACAGAGCTCAATGCAAATATTCCTCAAGTAAAATATTTGAGAAAAAAAATAAATATTTAAGCAAAAAGTAGCTATTAATCATGTGTGTGTTGATTGATGGTCCTTCTGGCTAATACTGTGAGGCTTGGTTATCTCCATATGGAAAAACCCGTTAGTTCTTTTATTAATGCTGTTTTAAAAGTTAATCTGAAGCTGTTTTTAAATCCTACTTCTAAGTTGGTCTTGTTTATTGTTTCATGAGCTTTCTGACAGTGTTGTTTTTCTACTGTGGCTATTACAAAATTTGAAATATGAAATTGTTGTATTTGTAATAAACTTATTAACGCACAGCTCTTGGTGCTGTGTTTTTAAAATGTTGCTTCACTTTCCCCCTTTAGGTATGAGCATATCCTGATGACTCCAGACCCAGTACCACTGTATGCTCTGAAGCTGTTGGTGGCCCTGACTGAACACAGCCCTTCTTCTGTGAGGTGGTGTAATTATCTACTCTTTGCTGTTCTGACTTATTTGTTTCAGTGTAGTTCATTCAATTAGGACTTAGCAGTAATGTAGATCTCACTGTTATTACTCTGTTGATGACTCTGAGGATATGTAGAAAATGTATAGGAAATTTGAGATAGAACGTAACTTATGGCTTTTGAGCTACTATTATATAAGTCTGATTGTCTTTAATATTTCATATGCTAAATCTGTATTAAAATCATAGAAATCTTAACATGTTAAAAAACATTTTAAACAATAACTTTAATACCTTTTAAGTGACTTAAAAGATATTTAGTTCCTCTGCAAATACACTATCCTCTTTAAGTTCCTGAATATCTAAGATGATACTGTGAGACATTTAGTATAGGCACACTCAGTATGTTTCAAGGCATCTTAGAGTCTCCTTCCTGTTGTTCCACTGTTTAGGCTGTGATGGAACACATAGCTATTCATTTCCTCTGATCTCCCAGAAAATGGGGTCCTTTTTGCATTCACTGATTTCATGGTGTCAGATAGTGTTACAGTTTAGAAGTCACAGCATGCCATACTGTCTTGTTTTGATTGATTAAAATGAACACAACACTTAAAAAACAAGGAAAGCATACAAAAAAGAATTTTAATTGTTCTCCCACTGCTTTTATTGCAAAAGATGAGGACATCATTTTTGGTCTTTTATGGTATTATTTTGGTGCTTTTAGTGTACTGAGCAAACTAAAAATCAACTAGGAAATTGAGTTGCTTGAGATTTTAAAAAGCTTGAATACAGAGAAGGTAGTATTTAATTCTGTTTTTATCATATGCAGTCTGATTATGCTGCTGCAAGCTTTTATGCTTAACACAAATAATAAAGCTTTCTATCTTTAGTATTAACCTACAGATATTCTAATTATTTTACAATAAAATATTTCTGTAGCCAGAATGCTGGATGTGATAATAGCAGTGTTCCTCTGTCTAATGAATACTCTTTGAGAGCTCTGTGTGCCTGCCATTATACTTAATATAGATAGTCAATGGATGCATGCTCATCAAGGTATAGCAGCCAGAAAAAGTTCTTTTCTTGGTATTATTAAAGATAACTGTGGGTATCCTGTGAACTACTAATAATTTTAGCTACTACTGTATTTGGTACTGTTATCTAAGGATCAGCTATTATCCAAGTAACAACACATCAGTAATCATTCTTGTGTGTCTTACTAGCCAACTTTCACTGAATAGTTTGTTTTGCTCGATTTGAGTGAGCAGAATTTCTGCTGTTCTCTCATCTGTTGTTTTCTGGATTCTTTGGCTTCACTGAAATTAGCCCATACACCAAACCTGTGACAAAAATGCATCATATATTCATGTTTCCACAAAATTCTACCAAAGAAAGTTGGAAGCATGTGCATGCTGTAATGAACACTGGGTGACAATTGATTCTATGTTGGTTTGGTGGCTAAAAAGTGGGTACATGTGTAGCTCAGTGAACATTTGCTCTTTTGCCTTTCAGTAGGCATGTGGAAAGAATCTGCAACTATTGTAATGGGTAATTTATGAGTAAAACTGGACACAAATCTTTTGGGGTTAAATGTCTCTGTGAGGAAAGCTACTATATTTTAGTACTGTTGATAGTGATGAAGGATCACTTCTTACCAAGTCTGTTTTCTCTAACTTCATACTTCATCCATGTCTTTCTACAATGGAAGCTTTTTCCTTTGACTTCATTTAATGGGGGGAAAGAAATGGTAGCAGCAAAAAAGATTGCTGAAAAATGATGAAAAGTTAAATTAGCACTTAATAGCTATTTTTAGATGCAACAAGTTACCTTATTTCAAAATAAGAATGAATTGGGATGAGGGTGAGGATTATTGTATTTGTTTGTGCCATAAAGTAGCTAAGCTAATTCATTTTTTTCTCCCTTTCTCTTCTTTAATCTTAGCGTATTTCTTGCTTGCTCCTCATGTTTATCTCTTTTCTTTTTTCCATCATTATCAGTTTCCTATGTGTTTCCCAATAGAGACACGAACATTTGAGGAATTTGTATTTTAACATTTGAAGAGATGCACTCCAATGTTAGTCTCATTTGTTCATAGCTGACACTGTAAGTCAACAGACTTGTAACAATCCCTGTGGAAAAGCTTCAAATCCTCTTTTGAGCATTTTTGAACGCTTCAGTGTAACAGCACAGATATTCAAGTATTGTATTTTAATGTCTTAAGCTTGTAATGATATACTGTTGCATACTAAGTATATTTTAAATGTCTTCAGTATTTAACATTTGTAAGAATACAAAAAATATCTTGTAATATTTGTTATTGCTCCACTTTTAGGGTTATTTTTAACACTGTGTAGTACAGGAGACATTTCACTCTATTGCTTTTCAATTTAGCAATGGAGTTCTAGCTATATCCCACTAATGTTCTGCAGAATTATATCTCTCACAAAGGTAAGTTCCAGCACACGTGAGGTGGTAGCTGTAAAATCACACAAAACCCAGCTAAAATAACAAAAAAACCCATGACCTTTAATATGTTTCAATAAGGGCCTTTAGTTTTTGAATATATGAATGTGCAAAGATAGAAAACTCTGTTTTGTGGGAAGTGAGTGTTTTGTTGTTGTTCATTTTTCTTCTCAAGGGTTATTTATCCTCATTCATGAATCTAGTGTTTTGCTTGTATACCTTTTCCCTTTTATACCATGTAACAGCAGTTTTATAAATACTTAGTATTTGTTTAGTAAGAAAATGCCACATAGTGGAAGGATGAGTTTTAAATGGAATTTGTCCCTTGATTGCTGTATAATTAATGATGTGTTATAATTAAGAAATAAATAAGAGAGCTTGGCTAAGTAGGTTATTACAGCAAAAATAATAGATAAGGGGCTTACACTTGTCCTGGGCTTACTGGAATACTCCAAAGGAGGGATCTTCCCCCAAAGATCCTTCCCTACTGGTATCCAGCCCTTAAATGGGTCTAGGAGAGGTGCAGCCAGGCTCCAGCCCTTCCATCACACAGCTGAATTGCCTTCACCTGTGCTCCCATGGCTGACTCAGTGCTCGCCTCAGGTGGTCAATCAGTGCTTCAGGCTGTGATGCAGCAGTTCCCATATAATTGCATATTTTATGCTTGTATTAAGGCTACTAGTCTGGCCTTAAGGATTGTTGATAGTATTGTTACAGCTCTTCTAAAATTCTATTGCCTTGTTTTTTCGATAATTTTTAATATTTTATGTTAAATATTATGTTAAAAATATTAAAATGTTATTTTAATATTTTATGTAAAAAATGTGGACTTCAAGACTAATATGGTAATTGTGGAGTTTGCTTTTAGTTATTTTAAAATGGATGATTTTAAAAAGAAATTGCTGAAATTAAGGGGACAAGTAGCTTAAATCATGAATGTTTCTTACCTAAACTACTAAAAATTTCCATTAGGTTTTCTTTTCCCTTTGGGTGTTACTTCTGGTATATTTTACTTAGATAAGAAATTGAACTCTTCACTGTGGGAGCAAACATCTTCAACAGTATAAGATCTGATTCAAAGAGGTTGCTGTCATTAGGTGTCTTGTCTTTTCTGTGTCTGTCAACTTGCCATATACATTATATGTACTGATAAAAAGTTGGTGTTTTTTTCTTTGGCTTGAGGTTTTTGTTCCTGCTTTGAATCCTGCAGTCACTTTGTTGTGTTCTGTACTGATCAGATTGCTAGAATTGTCCTAGTAGTAAGTGTTGATGAGAATTTCCTGGCTTCTATTAGTATGGCACGTTTTCACTCTTAAATTCTTACCTAACCTTTTATTTGCTTTTAAATTCTTACCTAATTTAGAAAGTTGTTCTTTTAAATGAACTATTCCAGGAAGCTTATACTGGGTCATGATTGTTAACTTGACTGTCTCACAGGTGAAGTTAGAAGGCATAACTTTACTATGTGCTAAGATAAAGCTATTTATTCTTGTGTGTTCTCTTATGATGATACTTGACTTGGCTGTAGTTCAAAACTCAGGATATTTAAAGATATGAATATGTCTGAGAGCTGAAACTCATAGATTTCATCAGACAACAATTGAGATAGTGGGGCTCCTTCCAGTATGTATTTGATTCTAAATTGCTTGATCTTTCAAATTTATTTTCTGTAATGAATATGAATAAAATAATATGGAGTATTTCTAATAATAGTTGGACTAGACCCTGTAGGCTTACCTGAGCTGAACAGTGGGAATTATGTTTTGGAAGTGTACAACATCAGTGAGAAAATCACAATGTAGATAGATTGAGAGACAGTTTTAGTAAAACTTTGGTCCATATTTTATGTGGATTTTGGACGTGATCCTTATTGCACTAGTTTAACATCTATGGGCTATGGAAAACCTTATTTTCTTGTTAGATAAATAATACTGATACAAAACAGCAAAGAATTCATGCGGTATCTGTGATTTCTATACTTTGCTATAAGATTTGCATATGCACTGCTTTATTGAATAACTTGAGTCAGGAAGACCCAGAAATAGACTCTGGAAATGAGCATCAGCTAATAACTCCACTGTCAGCTCACACATCACTGTAATGCATATCAAAGCCAGTGGTCAGAGTTCATTATTGCAAGTGAGTTCTCATAGTCTAGTCATGTACTGACTGCAATGCTAATCACCACCTTTAATGTAAAACACAGCTCCTTAGTGTTGTGTTTTATTAGGGCTTTCCTTTAGTAAAGAAATGAGCTATTAACCTTATACCTGTAATTTTGTTTCCTCTTTATGTATTGCTGATCAATTGCTGACTCTCCATTTTAAAAGTGTGAAGTGACACTTTGAAGTTATTATTGTGATGTCAGCTGTTCAAAGATGTCATACTGTAAGGCTCACCTGTTTGCTCTTTTAACATAAAGCTTTAAATGGGAGAAAATGCCATTCATTTCCAGTTTTTTATTTCAATAGGAAATGTTTGGTATGTAAATAAGAATTAAAAAATATGTAAATAATGAGGAGGGGTTGGCTGGTTAGGATAGTAGAATTGGAGTTGTAGGCTTCAGCAAATTCAGTTCTACCTCAAACTCCCTGTTCAGCATGAAGCAAATCTAAAACATGGAAGACAAGGAAAAAGGTAAGCACATGTCAGTGTTCTCTACAGGCTCCTTCAGCCACCTGTGAGTTGTTCTTTCTAGAAGCCCTAGGAAAGACATGTTCTATAGATAATAGCTACTGTCATTTCATTTACGTGGCTCCGAAAAGATACTTGACAAATAACTTACAACATTCATGAATGTTCCATAGCGTAACCAGCAGCATAGAAAGATTTGTTTTCGTTAGGGTTTTCCTTTGTGTTTGTTTAATCTGGAGCTTGCTGCCTAATTCGATGCTATCAAGGTCTTGCACTGAAGAAGATGGGCACACTGCTTCATAAATATCTAGCATACTTTTGACTTTAGCAGTACCTTTTGCAATCTGAGCAGTCCTGTCTATATTTTAAGAGCCTTTGGTAGGGGACTTTATAAAATACATTTTGAAAGTCCAAGGACATTGCATCTACTAGCTCTCCTTTGCCCACATGCTGACTGACTTCTTAAAAGACCTGTTGTGGATTTTTTGCTTTGTTGCTTTAAAATGAATGTCTTGCCAGTTGCTTTGTGCTTGCCTACTACTGTTATTCTTTAAAGTAGTTTCTACTCATTTGTTCACCTTAGAATGTCTGTAGCACACAGGGTTTTCTTCATTTCTGGCTTTTCCCTAAAGAGAACGCAATGTCATGTTTTCTGCCTTTTAAATCTTT
Source organism: Lagopus muta (assembly GCF_023343835.1). Classification (NCBI taxonomy): domain Eukaryota; kingdom Metazoa; phylum Chordata; class Aves; order Galliformes; family Phasianidae; genus Lagopus; species Lagopus muta. The sequence goes on along the minus strand of NC_064439.1, from coordinate 42,821,592 downwards.
CTTTAAATGAAAGCGGGGTGTTTTAGATAAGGAAAAAAAAAGTACATAACTACCTATACATTATCACAGTTTATCTGTTTTCTTCTCCAGTTCTTTTTCAACACTTGAGTGAATGCTTTCTCATTCTTATGATGCCTCTGTAAATTTTTAAAAATTTATTCTATCACCTCTCCTACTGACACCTCAATTTAAGGCAAATCACATTGTGTTCCTTGCAAACAAAAATACTGCTGTTTGAACCCATCCAAGCTTATTTATTATAGGAATGGATGAAAAATAGCTGTTTTTTTCTCTATTGGAAAATATGAATTATGTACACTTACTGCAAAGTCCAGTTTTACAAAAATAGATTTCAGTGCTTTTTTTTATTTGCAGAATTTACATGAAGTTCTTTTGTATTTAAATTATATCTGGAATCGCTGGTGAAATGTATATAATTTTGTCAGATGATGAACTGAAAAATCAAGTGACAAAGTCATTCTCCCTCTGTGTGGTCTGATAAAACTCTAATTCCTTTTCAGTAGCGCAGCATCACAAAGAGAGGTTGAAATGTAACCCACTGTGGGGAGAGCACAGGCTACTGGATTGCTAGATTTCTCTGAAGAAAGGAGGCTAAGGCTAAAGAAGAGATTGGAACCTGGGTCTCCTTTACAATTCTAAGGAAGACATTTGATAGCCATTAAAACAACACTGGAAATACTCTTTTTAGGATGAGAAATAAATAGCTGACTGATGCATGAGACTGTAAATCCTAAATGGATATTGATTTCTGAGCCTGGGTGCTGGGAGGATATTGGCTAGATCAGTCTGATACCTGTTTTTAAACACACAGTCTCCCTTTCTTTTTTATGACTGGAAATTCTAGGACCATGAGGGCACCTAAATCCCCATGCAGATCCAGCACAGAAGTGCTACTATTCCCAAATGCCTTCTCGACATTTTCCTTTTGTTATTACTACCTCTTTTTAAAGACAAATGATGTATTCTAAATGGTAGTTATCTTCTATTTATTTTTATTTTTTATTTAAAATGGACGAAGTCTTCAGAGAACTGGAAGATGACCTTGTTAACATAGCATTGAGTGGTGGTGTGCTACCTGCTTAAAATTTTGTTGAATGCTTACTGGCTATTTCATAGCTATGTAGTGAGTATTAATTTAAAATATATATTTATAATGTATATATTTATTATTATATATATTTATTATATATTTAGGCTTTGTATTTACCTGGATCTTCTTCCAGTGGAAAATAGATTTACTTGTGTTCCCTTTCTCTGAGCACCAGAAAATGGGTTTGGATTTTTAGTAAGTTCCATAGTATTTACTAGGCTCTTCCCTAGAGACTGCATAGAAAGAACAGTTGAAAGTAGTCACACGTGCAAGACCTGCGGGTTCTACAGAAATGAGAAGCTGCATTGTTGATATTCTTTTTCAATTCAGATTTTACTCCTGACGTTGAATGGATGGCTTCACTTTAATGACTCTTCTCCTACACATATTCCTTAATTGCTCTTGTTATAACCTTATGAAACGCATAAGTGCTTTTGTGGAAAAAAGAGATCTTTCTTTTGGAAATCTTGCCAGCCTTCTCTTGTATCTCTCTCTTTTGAACTTCAGTTATTTTTCAGAGATGGTGACATTGTTCATGTCGTCATCCAAAATCCATGAGGAAAGTGCTATAACTCCTTGTGGTGTTAGAAAGTAGCATTCCATTATTCTTCATGATACCTAATAGGCAACTTGACAAATCAAACTTGCGCTCCCAGATTTCAAATTCTGCGCTTAAACAGTTAAAATATATGTGTGAATACATCAGTATACATGTTCATTATTTTCAGAAACCTTGTTAGTACATACCAATGTCCCACTGGACATGTGCAGTTGCACCTGAGGTGGCTGTACTTCTTCCTCCCTTCTATTTCTCCTTCAACTTCATCACAGTGACTGTTGGCTTACCTTTAGCTGTTTTTCCCCAGTTTGGCAAATTTCTGTTAGGCCGTGGCACACAACTTTCTGTCTTAGTGCACTCTAATCTAAACCAATAATGTGAAATCTGAGGAAGAAGACTTGCACCTGATGGATGCAAAGACCAAAGTAGTCTATTATGACTCCTGTGCTTCCGTGAAGCAGGATTGTTGTGAGGGGAAAAAAGGCTGTTGGCACACCAAGTGAAGAAAACATGGGAAGTTTTAGGACTAGTACCCATTGATTCCTTTTACTAAACTAATCTATTAATCCTTAAACTAATATATTGATCTCTTTTGCTAAATCATCCTACGTCAATGTTTTGTACTAGAATGGCATTTCGTAGGAATTGAAAATGCTTGAAATCAATGTTGTTCAGCTGCCTGAAGGAGTGATCTCTGCTGTGTGCGCATTATGACCTTTGCTTTTACGTCACCTACTCTCTTCCATTTCCTCCCAGTCAATCTTGTTGTTGTTTCAAATTCAGTAAGAATTTTGTGTGCATGTGTATGGGAAGTATGTTAGAAGTCTTAAAGTTACAACTGACCATATTTTAAAACAAATACAAACAACTCTATATAATGTCCTTTTTCTGCTTCCTTGCTTTTTGCTATGCCGTGATCTGCAGGAGATGTAAGAGAAAGGAGTCTCAAAAGAATTACATTGAAGACGTAAACCTACTTTATCTTATTTAATGCATTGAAATTTTTGCTCAGTATTTTAGGGGAGGGATGCATTTATATTTAGAGCTTACAGATTATTTTCTCATCTTCATTCCTGTTTTTAAGAAGTTATAAATGCGTTATGTTGCACTATTATATATTGCATTTGTAATTTCTTAGGAACAAAAATAATAAATATTTTGGTCCATATAGGAACTTAGTTTTCCCTTGAGTTTAGCTTTATTTATACTGTGGAATAATTCAGTCTTGCTATCCTTATTTGAACAACTATCTCTACTGGTATGAATGCCTAGTTATAGAAGGCCAGAAGCAAGAGAATAATTGCTTAATGTACTATTGTGTTTTTCAAATAGGACTAAAAGGTCTTGCAAAATTGTCTGAAGAGGTTCTTTTCATGTATCAAACTAACTAAAATTTTTTTGTACACTTTAATTTTAGGTTTAAGGAATTGTATATATTTTGGGCTGAAATCTCAGAATTGAGGGGCATAGATGTATAAAGAACTTTTTTTTTAAAAAAAAAACCTGTGGAAATGTGTATAAATATCTACATATGGTTGAAATAGCTTGTTTGACCTGCCGTTGATTTATTATACAAGATATAATTCTGTAAAACATCAGGATATTTGTTATCTGAATGAAAAATGTGAAAATTGTTTTTAAAAATCAATGATTTTTTTCTTCAATGTAATGTTGAAACATGGAACTTGAGAAAAGGGTATCATTCTGCTTCTTTGCCTTCAAAAAACTCTTTAAACTCAAGAATAGTAATTTTTCTTTATATTCTTGTTGAACAAAATTAGTCTTTTTTTTTTTTTAAGTCTTCTACTGTAGAAGTGAACTTTCTCTTAATGTTTAAATAGCCATTGCTTGTATTATTGTAAGGTGTTAATAGTCTATTAGCTGTAGATCTTGAAGTTGACAAAATATGCAATCACAATCTGACAGAACCTTCAGGAAATACTCATCTGCAAAATGAAACAACAAAAGAAGCTCTGCTAAAATATTTTGGGATTCTTGAAGAAAGTAAGATGTATTAAACTTCCAGCAGTTCAATTTGTGGTGATCATTGAATTGCATCCCTATGCTGAAGAATTTCATGAGTTTTAAGGAGTTTTACTCCTTAAAATCACTTTCTAAGGTATTGTAATTTATATTTTTTCATTTGTGTAATTCCTGAACTTTAGGAATTCAGGACATAAGTAGAGTTATTAAAAAAAAAACCTATCACTTGACCACACACAAAATTCACTTTGATTCATAACTTTATGAAGATTTTATGGACCTTCAAACAGAATGGTGGCAAAACTGTTTTTTTGTTTGTTTTAGTAAGGTTTGCATTTATTTTCCATGGGATTATTGCTGTCTGTATTGTTCTTAAGCGCACGTTTCTTTTCGTTTTGATCTCATGAACTCTTAGCAAAACTTCTTATGACTTGGTTTTCTTATTTTATACCATGCTATAGGGTTGTAATAGATGAAGCTGAATACTCAGGCTCTTTTTAATTTTAATACAACTTTCTTGCTTTATTACAGTTACCGTTTCCCTGTCTGGGAACCATTTTATTATGATTTCAAAAATTATGTTTTAAAAATGGGACTTATTTTAATATTATTGGTTAGGTTATTTTTGTGCTGCTTGTAATTAGGCGGAGGCAAAATTATAGAACATAATGGGAAATCAGCAGCAGACAGTATGCCGGGTTGAAAACCTATTGAAAGACATTTCTATAGATGTATGGATTTTGAAGCTGGAAACTGATCAGGAATTGAAAATAAAACTCTGTTCTCCCTCCATAATCTGAGTGCTGGATGACTGATGGCATTGCAGTGATGCCCTTCCAGTAGCTGTGTTCTGCAGTTTTTTGAGCCTGTACTGGAACTGAAAGTAAGCTCTTTCACCACACAATGACTGAAAGCTACTAATGATTTTACTGCTAATATGCAATAAAAAAACCCCAAACTGCTGTGGATCAGTACTTTCAGTGCAGGTCGTCATGTTCTACTTCCTGAAAAGTGTTATCCATGAACTTCACATACTTTGACAGCTGTGGCTAAGATGTTTGAAAGAAATATCCTACTTCAAATATCTTTCTTACAGTAAAGATGTACTTTTACTTCTCAAATCTTGTTTTGCTATACTTATGAGTATCAGTCAGCCTTTCCTGTTTTAGTACTGATCATATACTTCTGAAAGTTCTTTAAAATACCATCATATAATGGTGATGCATTGATTTTACAGTGAGATCTTCATTGTTGTGTTTATTTCCAGTCTCTGTCCACTGCAAAAAGTGAAGCATTAAAAGAAAAAAATCCAATTATTTGACATCCAAGATAATTTTCTACCTGCACACTCTTTTCATCCTTTTTTTCCTCCTTGCCCCCTGGGTCATTTGAAATGTAAACTAGAATTACTGAGAAGGGTTAGGAACTGGAAGTGAAGAATAACATTGCTCAAGAAAATTGACTCTGAAATAATTGGAAGCCCTAATAGATCTTCTCCCTGTTGTATTCGATGGTAGACACTATTGTGAGTTGCGTCTTGGTATAATATTTCTTAAAAATCAATGGTAAGATCATTTTTTTTTTTTTTTTTTGGACAGCTTCTGAAGGGCATGACATGAAAGTATGGCTTTGAACCTTTCCATTTCAGTGGTGGGTTTTTATTCTGTGGGGTTCACCAAAAAAAAGATAAATTAATCTGAGTTCTGCTCTAATTTAAGCTTCCAATGGACGTGGGAGGTTATTTTGTCAGGAAGACTTTCTAACATTTAGGGACAGCCATGCTCCACCTCCCTTTTCTTCCCAGCTGATAGCAATGAGGTTATTAGCTTTATTTATATTCATTTTATACCAAATTCTGAACGGGACAAGATCTTTAGACCAACTTTTTTTAATGTATTAGTAGATATCATCCATGGTCTTTCACAAATATTCCTTTTGCTATGTTCTTCTACTTGGGTCTATTTAAAGGGGACAATGGTATTTCCTTTTTCCTTAACATTCAAATGTTTGGGTTTGTTTTTTTTTTAATGTCCTTTGGCATCAGTGTCATTTGAGTCTACTGCTGGCTATTACCTAGCACTTTGTGCTAAAGAATGGTGGTTTCAACAACTACTGGAATGAAGTTGTTGTCATTTACTGACAAACTTTCAGAAATTCACTTCCTATTTAAATAGCAAGGTTTAAAATTAAGTCTGCTAGTAATTTTTTGAGAACCAGCAATTTTGTTTTCTAACAGGCAGAATCTCAAAGTCCGAGCTTGTTGTGGAAGGGCACAGTGAACTGAATGAACTGGTTTGCTTTCCACATGATCCCTGCTCATTTCTTTTAAAATTATACAGCTGCATCTTGAGATATGTTATGAAGTTTCTACTTGTCATGGATCATTTTGCCTGTATGAGTCTTTGAGTCTGACTCAATAGCATCTGCTGTGGAAGTGCATGTTTAGCAGAGGTGTGTCATTGAATTCTATACAGTAATCACTGTTCCCCACTGACATTCACCAATGCTTACTGAACATTTCTGGATAGCAAACAGCAGATGACAGCACAGCGAGGCAGCGGTGGTGCCTTTCAGCAGTGGCAGCAGCCACTGAGGCTCATCTCCACTGGTACAGACCTCTATGAGTGAGGCATGCAGGCTCTTGTTCATTGGTGGCTTAAATGCATAGCTGAAATGGTGGTGACTGTACTGAAACATGGTGTTTTGTGGCTGAGAACTTGCTCATAGTGTTGTTGTGCTCTTTGTATCTACTGTAGTTTCCATGGAGATAAATAGGAAGTGTTACTTTCAGAGTGACCTACCTATAATTCTGTTGTCATCATGTTGCATGTGACAGAGATACACATCTGCTTTATTCACAGGCATAAAGCTTTTGGAATTTTTATTTATTTATTTTTGAGAATATTCTGCTTTCTTCTGAATAGACTTTGAAATTCAGGAAAACAGAAATTCTTTTGGGTAACCACTCCTGAATTCTTTGAAGGGAAGTAATTGCAAGTGTGTCATATATTAATATATGTTAAACCCGAGAAGTTAGTTAATGTAGCGTGCTTCAAATAACAACACACAACTTGTTTGTAATTTCACCTTGTATGCTGTGAATCTCTTAATTCAAATTAGTTGATGATGCACAGTGACTGTTTCATAGTCTGTTGTACACAGTGTTGTATTTCTGAATTTTGATTATTTTTTTGCCTTTTAAAAATACTAATTTACTTACTGTACCGCTCACTTGAATTGCATCAGTGAAGCAGATCTAGAAGTAATTTCCAAAGCAGCATTATGTTGCTGTTTCTATTTGATAGCTGAAAGGGGAGCTCATTTTTCTTGGAAGCTAATGAAAGACTGGGGTTTGGGGTCATAGATTTTGGCAACTCTTATTCTACTATTCTCCTCCTATGCGTTTAGTATATTAAATAAGAATTCACTTCCTCTCTTCTAAAATAAATCTTTGTGTTTTTACAGCCTTGTGGAAGAAAACCATCTTTTTCCAGTTCTTTTCCAAGTCATCTTGGTAAGAATTTTTATGTATACATACGCTAATAGGTATATTCATATCTCCAATCATGTCAAAATAGCAAGCTAAATAAGGAATATTTGTAAGCTGTTGATAGTGAGCAGTCTATTAATTCAAAGAATCTACTAAATGTAAGCATGTATGTGGTTCTCGCTGGCTATTTGTATAAAGCCTTTCTTTTATACAGTAAAAATTCCATTTTTTTGTTTTCTATCCAAATAAAATTCTGAAAAATGGAATGAGCTTTATTCTTAAATAAAGCTATGTATTTTCCAACCCAAGCAACTAATAATGAGCAACTTGTGTTTTATTTAGTAGAATCAAACCAGAGTTTGGTTACAATAAGGCAAACTACTGCTGTTCTCTTTTAGAATTTCTTCCAATATCAAGTGTCGATGATATGATTTTCATAGTAACGTGCTGGATTTCCATCCAAAACCAGAACGCACTGCTTATGATAAGTGATCAGGAAAAAATTGAAGGAAAAAAAAATCAGAGGAAAAAAACCTCTGAAATGTGGCAAAACTATTCTATTAAGAAAAAGGAAATCTGTGGGATAGTTTAGAAGCTGGGCCCTGTGCTATAGTTTCCTCACTGATCATTTCCAGACTCTTGTTTATTTTTTCAAGCCTGTTTGTTCATGAACCTGTCAGGTAAGTGTTCTGTAGTGTAAGCCTGCTCCTGATGAATACAAAATGTGGATGATGCATGCAGTGCACGTGAATTATTCTTCCTATTGCATCATTTTTAAAATTCAGCCATATTCAGGGTAGAAGGTGTTCATAAACCTGATTCTGAATCAAATTTGAATTTCAGTTTTTAGCTTTAAATATTTGAGTTTTCTCTTTTCCCTTGCAGTGATTTTTTTGTTACGTGTCATCTTAGATCTGTTACAAGATGACTCCTTTTTTTATTTAACATACCTTCTTTGGCAGTGACATATGATATTTTGTATACGTACATGTACAAATTTGAGCTCTTCTGATGAGCGTTCAGAACAAAAGCAACACTTCAGTGTTTCATAAATAGACTTAACCTGAGATAAGTACTGCTTATAGGTAACAACAAGAGAGGAACACAGTAAAATATGAAACTTCACTTAATGTTGGTATCATGAGGCTTAACTGCCAAAAAAGTACACGTATACTTATGTTTTTTGGGAGGGTGCATGTGAGGATGTGTTGAATAGAAATTTAGGTGATTTCTAGAAATTCTACTGTATTTTGAAAAATTCTTATCCAACCTGTTCTTTGTAACCACAGTCAGTGAGCAAGCCCATCATTATAGGTTTCTGAAATCATTTTCATGGTTGTATGGGTGAAAGGAGCTGCGTATCATTTGCTTTTCAGTGCTAGTCCATAATCTAGTTTTTTCTTAGGTTTATACTTCTATTTGTTTCATCAACTAGGGTACATCAGTAATGTTGAGCTTTCTTTTGTTGTTCAGGTTCTTATCAAATTCTAGGTACTATTCATTTTAAATCCATACTTTCTACTCAGTGCACTTTGTAGGTACACTCTCAGTAAATAATGTATAGCTATCCACTATCAAGTTCAGAAGTATCACTTTTTTCATAATTTTCTATGCAGAAACCAAATGTCCAGTGTGTTTTCCCTGTGTCATAAAGTGCAGTTCACGTTACTACTGACGATGCAGCTGACCTTGCAGTGACTCTTCTAGAATGTGAAAGGAAATAGGATGGGCTTTGAATTGCAAAGTGTCTGTAGGTGCAGTCTGTGTTTCTGGGCTGTGTGGTATCTTTACTCCAGCTCTCAGAGCAGCACAAACGTGGTGGCTTACAGACACAGTTCACAGGAAATATCTTTTAGCATGACTGCCTCTCACTGTTCATTGATGTCGAGTTGCCCTACTACATACTGCTTATCCTGGATTGTGATTTAACACCTAAGACTGAGTTTTGACAATTTCTCATCCTGTAGCAAGTATCTGGACCAATTCACTCTCAAAACTCCTCTTAATTGCACCAAGCATACCAAATTACACCAAAGTTCATGCCCTTTATGTCTGCAACTCTGTTACAGTTGCAAAAAAAAGCAACCTCCAGCACTCATTAATCATTTTAATTACATTTAGTAAATGTAGATCGATAGTGTTCTTTGTCAGTGTGTGAAAGACCTGTTTACAGCCCTTTGTTGTAAAACTTCAGAGGGGAATTTCACATTGCACCTGCATGCAAAATAATTTTATCAGCACCCTCATTCTAGATCCCAGCACTAGCTGTTGTGTTGATTAGGAGTATTTCTCCAAAGCAATATGAAGGTATGGCTGCAGTATGGGTGAGCATTTGTCTTGCTGTAATATCTAATGCAGTCATTGAAGGTGTAGTGATGTGTATTGGTGTAAGTATTTCATATCCACAGAAAGGAAGATGGATTAACAGTAAGCAGGAGTGTATTCAGAACAGTATGGGATTGAAAAACATAAGGAAATTTGGCAACGTAATGTGCATAATTTAAATGGTGCAAACTCCCCTTAGTAACAAGACTGAAAATAGAAGCAAATTGTACAATGACGTAAATGATACCAAAAGCTGGACTGATGCAAGATATAAATAGAAAATACTAGTGTTGATTAAATCGATGGGATTGCAGCAGAAGAGGTTGCTGTGGAATATATGTTATACTTTCTTATTACCTTTTTCTGCTGTACCCTTAGTATTCCACTTCTGATACTTTCTGTTTCTCTGTGTCAAACCTGTGATCATCTGAAATATCAGTATATTATACACGAAATATTATTTTTGAATATCAGTGTACTGTTACATGGAGCTGGTTGATAGAATTGGAAATGCTCTTCTGTCAAATTTGTAGCTTATGTGTGTTTGTATTTTAGGCTGCTAGCCTAAAAGTAGCTGAAACTAAAGCTGACATCAATATTATTTTCTGTGCTATATTGCTTTTCTGAGTGGATCTTATCTGCTCTTGGGGAGGAACTTCTCACACATCGTAAATGTTATATAGCTTTTCTTTAGGGCTATCTGAATCTAAGCTGTTGCCTGAAAAAGAAATTGTCTAGTTGGTGAAATGCTATTTTTCTGCTGATAAGTTAAAAAGCTGAAGGTAATGGTGCTTGTGATTGGAAGCTCAGTGGTATCCTCTTCTTAAAGCCTAATAGTCCATTCTCTGCCCATCCTACTAAAATTTCCTGTGTATTAACATGCCAGCATCTCACAGACTTCAGCTTCTGTTGTCAAAAGATGATTTTTTTTTTTCAAAATCCTGTACTTTAAAGGTCAGTGATACCATGAAAAATTAGCTCTCTTTTCTGTAGTCTCAATTCAAAACTGAGTTCGTTATTCCAAAGAAGGGAGCGTGAGCTAGGCATGATAATAGGAAAAAATGATGTGTTAAAGTTAGCTGAATATATTCATACTTCAAACAGAAAAGCCCAGTTTTATTTGGGTAACACCTTTTCAAGAAAGCAAATCATATTGTGGTAGATTTGTCCAAATAAGGATACATGTAGCACATCTGCTGTAAATGAACTTCAGGCTGACGTTCCTCTTCAAACTGTGTGCTTGCGAGGAATGACTGATAGTGGTGCTAAAAGGCATCTGTGGACAGGTTGCTCCAGTTTGCAGTCATACACAGTAATTTAGCTTCAGCCTCCCATGAAAAACCAAACCTGAATGGTTAGGCAACATCCACTTTAAAGAACAGGAAATGGCATTTATTTTATTAGCTTTTTTTCAGGTATTCCTGTTTCTGGTTGTGCATTCAATGCTGTACAAGAAATTGTGAAATTTGGTGGCTCATTCTGGTGTAGTTTTTCTGTTCCTGCTTGTATGGAATATCTGCATTTATAAGGCATCTGAAGTTAGTTAGATTCTAAGAGTGATTTTTGAGGTTTCTAGTGACAAGTAGTGTTTTTGCATGCGGATAAGCAATAAAAAGGTCAAGAAGTTTTCCTTTGTATAGGCATTTGGCTGTTAACATTAGTAAGAGCAAGATTTGGCTTTTAAGTATAATTGTAACTGATGATAGACTATCAATGTTTACTGTAGCCAAGAAGCTTAAGGCTTTTCTGTGCTGCAGTGTGTGGCAACAATTCAGAAAGGCACTCCCACCTCGCTTTGGACTAGCAGTTTAGTTTACAGCAGCCATGTGGCTGCAGCAATAGGGGGCTAAGAAGATACGAAGCTTTCTCCTGCAGCTTAACCAATACTTGGGCATTTTGCTGCCTCAGGTCCCATAGCTGGTTCCGAGTAGAGGATATCTTCACAAATGGTACATGGGCATCCTCCCATACATGCTAAGACCAATATGGTTTGAAGAAACATCATGCAGAGATGAGCTACAGTGCCAGAAGTGATCATAATGTGTTGTGATGGCTGGGGACCACGTGGCAACAACGTGCTGCTCCATGTGAGAGCTGCTTTCTGTATCTCCTAGGGAAAGTATGCCACTTGTTTTGTGTTCTTTTTACGCAGATCATGAGCTTGGAATAGTGAAAGAAATATTGTATAGATAAAACTTGTGTGCATACAAGCTTTAAACAGACATGGGATTACTTCCTTTCTCTATGTGACCTTGAAAGAATTATTGTTGGGATTTGTTTCTATTTTTCCAAGTGATAAGAACTGATTTTCATCTGTTCTCGTAGAGGTGCTTGAGTCAAATACTTTTCACTGATTTTAACTCATCTTCTAAGATTAGAGGTCAGAACAGTAGTAGTTAAATGTGCCTTTGTGATAAATGACAAAACTTGACGAGAAACTGATTTTCAGGGGATTTACTAAATTATCTGATTAGTGGGAAGAATAGGCTTGTTTGGCAGATTTCTGAGAGAGTTTAGAGAATTGCTTCCTGTTCCCATTGCTGACACTTTTTTTTCCTGGTGCTTGGGCGAATTATATAAACCTTCTTTTCCAGTCAGTGTGCTTCTGTCCTTTGTGTGTCAGCTAAGGACATTTACTCTTAGGAAAACTATCAGAACTTGGTGCTCGTTCTGAAACTAGGGCTGTTAAGGTGCCAGCAGGGCCTTGTAAGGTTATGTATGAAGGCAAGGGCTGCTCTGAAAGTAATGCCTCCTATTTTACTATGTTGGCCCATGATGTCAGAAGCAAGTGTTGTTGGGGTGGCAGTAGGGGTTGAACCTTCCCACCAATCTTCCATTGCATTTTGTTACCATGTAATAGCTGGCAGCAGGGGGGCAGTCTGACAAGTGGCATCTGGCATGGAACTACATCTGAAGCAAAGGAGTGGGATTGAATTATTTCATGTGGGGAAAAATGACACCCATTGATGCTTGCTGAGCATTTATAGAGACCCTACAGTGGATGTGTGCACAGTGAGACAATGGGTGGTGTGTTTCAGCAGTGGTGACAAGCCATGTTCCAGGCAGATATGCATTTCTGTCACGCTGTAGGGGTGACTAAATGTGGTATCACCTTTACAAGCTGGAGTGAAGATGTCAGTCCATGCAGTGACAACATGTGCATTCCCATTGAAGAAGTAGTTCAAGGCACAGCCCTCAGAGGGTGATGTGCACTGTTTTTTTTGGGATGGTAAAGGTGCAGTCCTTTTGGATTTCCTGGAACCTAGATGAACCACCAGCTCTGACTGCTGTATCATAATGCTGACTAAGTTGAAGGTTTGAACTTCTGTAGTCAGACCAGAGAAGAAGAGAACCTTTCTCTTGTAACATGATAACAGCAGGGCCCATAACAGTTTGAAGACCACAGAGCACAGTGCAATCTTGGCTGTGCTGTCCTTCCACACCGTCTATTCCAATTTTGATGCCTTCTGACATCCATCTGTCTGGGCCAATGAAAGATGAATTGTGTGGCAGCCTCAGTGCTTCTACTGCATCTGTAAAACAGTGAGTTATTTCCATTGGTGCAGATTTTCTGAGTGTGACATGCAAGCTCTTGTTCATTGATGGTGCAAATGCACAGCTAATGGTGGTAACTGTTGAAGAATAGAGTTTTGTAGCTGAGGACTTGCTCAAACAGTGATATTGTGCTCTTTGTACCTGTTGTAGTTTCCATGAAAATAATTAGGAAGCATTACTTTCAGAGCGACCTTGTGGTATCACTGGAATGTAGTGCTGATTAACTAATTGGACATTGGAAAGTATTCAGACATTGTTATGAAAAGTACTGTACAAATTCTAAACAAAAGTGAACATTCTATGTTTTACTATACATCTGAATGTAATACCATAGGATTGCTGGTGGAGGAGGGAAAATATATGATGGGAAGCAGAGTTGTCTTTAAATCACTCAATATTACAGACTGATTTTGTGAATAATAAAATGGATTTTAAAAAGGAAAAGATATTACTAACGGATATTCTTCTGTCACTTTTTCTTATTGGGAAATATGGTTGTAGCTATCCCTCCTGCTGGAGGAGGGAATAAAGCTACTTACAAAATCACCTGAAACTTCACTTCTGAGGGGGAGGGGGTTGGAAATCATAGAGTGCCCTGGGTTGAAAAGGACCGCAGTGTTCATTGAGTTTCAATCCCCTGCTATGTGCAGGGTCCCCAACCACCAGACCAGGCTGCCCAGAGCCCCATCCAGCCTGGCCTTGAAAGAGTCCACAGCATTTCTGATAGCATAATGTTATTTTATGAGAAGGGAGTTCAAGTATTTTCATTTAAAAATAAAAAATCGCTTTCTATTGCTAGGCACTAATATTTTAGTGTTTATGTTTAGACAACTTTTTTTTATTTTATGTTCAGTGCTAGGCAGTCTAAGAAAACTCATGTATAAACAATATCCATAAGTGTTTCCAGGTAGTTTTTCCTTATCTTGTTCTGGTACAACAATGTTTTTATGGATAATAAATGTGAACATATAAATACCTCTTCCTTGGAATTGTGCTGCTTTAGTGATCATGTTGCTCACTGGTTTTTGTGAAATGGTTATGTGTTGGTTTGGCTGTGCCTTTAGGGTGCTACGAAATGATAATATGTTGTTCTTTAATAGGCTGTTCAAATAGACTTACTTTTGGATTCAAGGTAAGCTAGTATTTCCTGTATCCTGATTAGTGCACTTGAAATTTAGAGGTGTCACAAGTCTCTGCTTTGGATGGGGGTGCTCCCTATTTTTGTGTGCCAGTTGTAAAGATGAACAAGTCTGTTTCCAGAAGCAGTAGCTATGATGAAGAAAGAATCAAGCCTAATTAACATAATTAAGGGCAGATCAAATTCAATCTTTGGAGTCTGTAATCATGTGAGTAAATAATTGGTGTGAGAGTAACATGATTGATTAAATGATTTGTGTGTTCTCAATTGAGACTTCATGATCCATCAAACTGGAAAATGTAGAGCAGGCTGCTAATTCATTTGATGTTTTTCACTGCACACAGCTCTACAAAATGGTTTTTGCTCTGCAGCAGTGGGTTGGCTATTGGAATTCAGGTGCTGCCATTACCTTCCTTCTTTGTAGCCCAGAAATTAAGTTTTCTGGTATGAGGGTTGTTGTTTTTTTTGTGTAGTTGTTTTTTTTTTTTTTTTCCAATGATCTCTGATGTCATGTAAGTTTTACATCTCTGAACCTCAAATTGCTAATTATTTTATAAGTTTATACATAAATATAGTGAATTTTTCCCGTATGTTTTGTTTCATGCTGTCATTGATGGGGGAAAAAAATGAACTGATTACTAGTAATGGTCTTTACAGGGTCCAATTCACTGTATTTAAACAGATAAAACCATGATGTTCTGGTAGGTACTTCCACTAGCTTAGGCCAAGTTGGCAACGTGCTTAAGGAATCAAAGCATCTTATCATAGGTTTTCAGGCTTACTTCTGGTTGTGGTTGGTATCTTTGTTACTTCCCTCCCCAGCCCCCCTGCTAAACACTCTTGTCAGGTTCAAGGGACAAATTCAAACTTATAAGCACCTTTTTTTTTTTTTTTTTTTTTTTTTTCTGAAATACCAACCTCTTCTTCTATAAGCCTGTAGAATTTCTGTGTTTTTAGACTTGCTGAGTGCTGGTAAATGGTGTCTGTTTTTCTGATAGACATCCTTGGTATTGTGTGGTGTTCTGTAGCTGAGAACTTGTGCAATAACACTATTTGATAGAACTCTTTGCTGTTGTTTCCATGGAAATAAATAGGCATTACTTTTGGAGTGACCTACATACATAACAGATGAGGATGTGTGCAGTTTGTGTGCATGTCATTTTCTCACATAACTTTGTTTCTTGCTGTCTTATTAACATGTTCCATTTTTAATATATAAATGTCTTCACATTTTGTAGTAAAAAAGCTTCTTAACTTCTCCTGTATATAGCTTGAAGTTTGACTCTTTCCAATAGGTGTTGCTGTTGATTCCTAGTATGCCATGCCTTCATTTGCTTGATCTAGTTTAATTCAGCAAATAACTGTGGATTTTCATATTCAGGAGAATAATCTCCAGTGTATACATCTCATCAAAGCTAAAATGCTTTTGTAATGATCCATAATGAATTATTTTCCTTGTGTTTGTTGTGTTTGTGAGACATTGATAGAGAAACCCCATATGTTGAGTTCTCCCTGAGGTTAGAAGGAAAGGTTGATTCTTGAAGTGCAGTAGGTATTAAGGCAGTCCTACAAATGGGCTATGGGGAAGCAATAAAATGTGATAGTGAATGAAAACAAGCCTACTTATGTGTAAACTAATACCTATCTTTATAGGCGTTTCACTTCTTGAAGAATTAAGGTACATAGAGCATCTGAAATAAGTACTAAGGAAGACAAGCATGTTTAGAAGAAGAATAGGCACAAAAAGAAAAATGAAGGGGGAATTAACTTAATAATAGGTAGTTGTTTAAACTAACATGTTAAGTACTTTCATAGTTCTTCTCTGCAGTTCAGATATCCTTTAAAAACCTGTGATTTCCTCATATTATGCTTGAATCAATCCATCTGTAGTTCAAAAGATTTTTAAATAAAATTTAAAGTAGTACATTATTTTTTTTAATTCAGGGTTTAAATTAAAGGGAATTTTTATTTCTTTTAGGTATTGTTTTGTTTCTGTTTATAGCCTTATATTATATTTTGTACAACTTCATCTTATATGAGTTAATATAGCAAGTTCCCCTGTTTAGACTATTCCAGGAGAATCTATTACTGTTTGCCTGCTCCAGACTGAAAGGAGGTTCTGACCTTTTGGTGGGCACTTAGTTTGTAATTTTGTTTTGATCATCAGATTGGTTTCTTAGCTTTGGGAACTTAAAGCAGAAGTGTACTGAGCTATGTTTCTTGATGGAGGACGGCAGCAGCAGTGAGGGGGCAGGACTGTTTGCCACTGGAGACTGCCCCAGGACTTGAACAGGCACACAACTGGTGTGCAGTCTCTTCTATTTTTCTCCAAATTGCAAATGTTTAAACTCTTAAAAAGTTTTCAGTGCAAAGTTTCCAGATGCTTCAACAGTTTTGTATTTGGTCTTTTTTCTTGTAATCATAAAGCTCTTTAGTATTCACATACTCTTTCATCACAGTCTGTTGCAGCTTTTTTAAAATAGAAGTGTTGTGCATAACCTTCAGGATATCATATCTTTGTAATTAAAATCCTCACAGGTTTTTTTGACACTCGCTTCCAGTTTAATTTTCAGAGCAACCCTGAAACCCTACGTGTCCTGAAGCGCTGAGCAGCGTCTGCTGTTGGCACTGCTGACTCTACATAGGTGGTGATGTAGGGCTGTTATCAATCGGGAATGAGATGCTGCGGTTAGGAAACAAAAAAAATCTAAACCAACCACTTTGTGCTGGGGTAATCCATCTGTAAATTTCAGATTTCCTGCCTCATAGAGGTTACAAAGGAACTGCAAAAATTGCAGAAAAGAAATGCGGGTGATCAAAAGTCTGGACAGGCCACTGTAGACGAAATTATTCTTCAGTAGACTTTGATCTGGGAAGGTGATGACTGAGGGGGAAGTATGATAGCACGTAGTCATGAGAGGCTTGTAGAGGTGAATAGGGAACTGTATTCCTGCTCACTGTATCGTCTAATGTAAGAACTGTATTATAAGAACTAAAGGAAACTTGTAGTTGGTATCTTAAAAAATGACAAAAGCAGGCACAGCTTCCTTTAGGGTGAAGTTCAGCTATGAACTCAGGGTGCATGAATTCTCCAGAAGGCTAGACAAGTTCATGGAAGAAAATTCCATTGGGATCTATTTCCGTTCAAAAGATCTGCTTCTGGATTAAAGTCCTTGGGCTGTGAATTCCTGGAGGCTGGAGAGTGTCCTGTGTACCTGGTTTGTGCTGTAGGACTGCTGTTGCCAAAGTGCTGTAGATGGGTTGTTGGGCTAAGCAGACTTCTAGTATGTGTGGGAACCTTTTAGTACGTTAAGCTTTCAGCTATTAAGTATAGAAGGTTGTCTTCCCATTCCTCCTTCTGTGTGAAACTGGATTATTTTTAATTACTGAAACGGATTGACTTATTTTCTGAAGGAACAGTATTTCTTTGATAAAATAGCAGATTAAAAGTAAACAGTGCTAATTTTGATTTACGAGGGTAATTTTCTGTCTGTGCTGATTATTTGATTGGATTCAAATGTGTTGATGTTAATGAGTATATGAATTACATTCAGATCAACAGTCATTCTGAGAATTGACAAACAAGTTTTGTCATAAAGTTTCTGTTCAAGTTCTCACTTCTACTGGCACATAGAGTATTTAATAATGAGCTTTTTTTTTTTTCAGTCCTTTAAATCCAGCAGGGCTTATGTGTGAGCATTGACATAAGTGGATGAAGATTCATTCCCAATTTTATAAATCTCAAATTCTCATCTGCTTTCTAAAACCATTCTCTGAACTCAAAAGCCATTTATTACTTGAATGTTTTAAAATGGAAGCAGTTCCACGCTTTCAATCATTCTTGTTGCATTCTGTATTTCCCAATTTCTTTTTACTTTGGTCACCTCCCTCCCCTTCAAGACACGAATATTCTTCAGCATTTAGAATTGTAGAATCATTTGAGTTGGAAGGGACCCTTCTGGGTCATTTAGTCCAACTGCCCTGCAATGAACAGGGACACCTACAGCTACATCAGGTGCTCAGAGCCTGGTCCAGTCTGACCTTGGATGTCTTCAGGGGTGGGACTTCCACCAATTCTCTGGGCAACTGGTGCATCACCACCCTTACTGTAAAAAAAAAAAAAAAAAAAAAAAAATAATAATAATAAAATAATAATAATAAAAAAGTAAAATCTCCCCTTTTAGTTTTCTGGTTTTGTTCTGCCTTTTAATTCAAACGATGCCACAAAAGCAGTTAATCTTCTGGAATGTTAGCTGATTCCACTGTGAGTAAAATTATCAATCCTTTATCCTCTATCCCCTGATCTGACTGCATCAGCAATTGGTAATTCTCACCTACTGTTCTGTAGGCTTTTTTTCATTCTCAGTATCACAGTGCCTGCACCTTGGACATGTTTTGTATAATTCTTTTCCTATAATCCATTTTTAATTTTGTGATATTTCTTCACTCACATATATGTGTATGTGGGTAACTCCAGAAGTAATGCCTCCTATTTGTTTGCATGAAAACTACAACAGATACAAGGAGCACGGTTTGATAGAGCGAATTCTCAGCTACAAAACAGTATTTTTCAACATACTTATGTCCATTAGCTATGTATTTTTGGAAGTGATGAACGAGAGTCTGTGTGCTGCACTCAGAAACCAGTGGATGTGACCCACTGTTGCCCCTGCTGAAACGCACCACCCCTCACTCACTGTGCTCACATCCGCTGCTGGGTCTCCATAAACATTCAGCAACTGTCAACAAATGCCAATGGGTGTCATTTTTTCCACATGGAGGAATTCAGTTCCACACCTTTGCTTCATACGCTCTTTTGTGTCAGACACCATCGTATCAGACTGCTGCCATCTCTTCCACAGCAACAACATGCAATGGAATATTGGTGGGAAGGTTCAACCTCTACTGCCGTACCCCCGACATCTGTCTCTGATGTTGTGGACCATTGTAATAACATAGGAAGTATTGCTCTTAGAGCAGCCCTCATAGGCATAAACCAATATGTAGATGTGTCATTGATTTATGTTAGAACTCTCAGCACTTTGTGAGCTGATAACAGTGCTCTCCATAGTGAATCATGATGTAAAAGGGAAGAAATGTGCCTGGTCACTGGAGATACGTAGTTGATTTTGAGCCCTGGAAGAGGTGGTGGAGCAGGGCGATAATGTTGCAGGGTAACAGGGCAGCTCATTTACAACTGCTGCATATCCTGAAGCTGGCCAGAGTGCAGCCCTGCAGCCTTTCCTCCACATCAGCGTGGCCACTTGCTTACACATGGCATCAAGAGGCACCTTCAAACCTTATGAGTAGGAGGGGCTGCAGCACTGTGCTGCAAACACATGAAGCACAGGTGCTGCAGAAGGTGTAAATGACACATCTTCCTAACATGTGATACTTTGCAAGTCTAGCACCCAGTGCATCTTTTGTGATTTAGAAGTTATGGGGGGAAATCGTGACCATACCATAGACATTTTAAATGGGTCATTTAGAAGTGAATCAGTGTCAATGAAGACGTTCACCCAGTTATTTGTTCCTACATTTTTTTCCTTTTTGGTGTTGAAACAATGTTGAAGCAAAATCTCATACCTTCCAGTCTTTGTGTCTGTCATTCTGATTAAGAGCAGCCTGGTGATTTACTGTTCCTACAGCTGTAAGGCAAAGAGAAAGCATTTAGAAAAATAGATACTGAAGTAAATCTGAGATCCTTACTTTACAGAACAGGAGTTATTGATTGTGTGACTGAAATTTTACGGTGACATTAACGCTCTTCTGCCAAATAACTGTGGTGTATCTCCTGCTCTCATCTGAATGAATATTGATGTAAAAATGAGGCAGTTGCTGACTGTACATTTATTGACCAACTGCATTTTGATGACTAATGTAATAAGTGATTGTGTGCTTCACAATAGCACTTGCAAAAGAATATTGGATGTCTGTGAATGGCTTCTGGCTGGCAGATGTTCCATATTATGCTTCTGAACTCTGATCGTTTACCTGGAAATTTGTCTGTTTCGAGTTCAGTCACGTGAAATGCATTCCTTATGTTAATGTCTTCTCAAAGAGCTCATGTTGAGGGATGATAATTAGATTTTAGTGTCACTCTTTCTTGAAGTAAAACAATTTGAATCTTGAATATTCTGCTTTTTAGTTTGTTTTTAATTACAGTCGATTACTCAATGGCTTGCATTACTTGATTACTAAATATATTTTGTGTTATAAAGTGTTTTTGTAGATGAATCTAAAAATCACCATTATGCTAAAATAGATCTGTTGTCAAATATACGTAAAAAGATTAAACCTGCAGTGATCCAATCTTAGTTTACCCACTGTAACTTTCTAATCACAACTGTAAGCATTAGCACTGTCTCAAGGAGTCAGCTGATACTTTTTCAACCTCCTTTTTTATTTCTAGGCTTGTCTTTCAGTTCTCTTGTGCCCAATACAGGGTTCAGTTCCTGCCCCTTGCTTGCTTTGAGCAAGCTGTTCTCTACTATCTGTATGGCTGCAGGAAGAAAGACTGTGCCCTAGAATGGTTTTCTTTCTTTTTGTTTTTTTAATTTACTTGGTTGCTTTCAAACTCCTGCCTACCAACTGAAACAATAATCTGTATGAGCATCGCGGTATTAAATATGGTGACTGACAGCTTTTGTTCTGCAGACTGAGAAAGTTACTCTCTGGCAGCTGTGTAAGCTGTGCTTGGTGGGTGATGTTGCTTCTAATTTTTCGTTGCAATGTCAGGTAATAAAACATCAAGCTTGGAATTAAACTGTGTACAAGGACAAAATGTATTTCTCTGAGGTACTCTACTCATTTGAGTAAAGTAAGCAGCAAGCAAAGGGAGCTGCACGAGGGCTGGTAGTTCCTCTCATTGCTGTGGAGAGCCAAGGCAGTCTATTATTTACATCAACTAAATATTGCAAAGTCCCACATTTGTTTGCCCTGCAAGAAGTTCTGGAGCAGGCTTTAAATTCAGGGCACGTAGCTATCTTTAGGGCTCACATCTGGATGGCACCACAGGAGCATATTGCTGAAAGCAGAGTAGCGGTTCTGATGGTAACAATGGAGTCTGAGAAAATACTGGATGCCTGAATAAGATGCCATTAAAAAAAGGGGGAGAGAGAGGGATGTCTAATGCAGTCCATTTAATGTAGAACTCTCCAGAGAGAGAAGTGGGGATTATTCCTGCTGCCCTCCTTATTAAAGACTGGTAGAGAAGATGCTCGTTGGGCAAATGGTATCTCCGTAACAGGCGCTCTGTTACTCATGAATACATTTCTAATTATATCTTAATGATCTCAGCCACAAATAGGAAAACAAAAATCTTTGTCTCCCAGAGTGGTTACCTTAGTGGCTGCCGGATTGGCAAGGCGTGGGTTATCCATCTCCTCACACTAATCCCGGGGGACTTCATTGTGAGCAATGAGACTTGTTTATGATGGCGAATTAAATTGCTGTAAAAGGTTATTTCAACAGACAGTTGGGAAATCATAATAAAATAATTTAGTAAAAATGGGAGCTAGAGTATGCTTAATGAAACATGATTAGATTTAATTTTCTTGCTATTTCAATCATTAAAGGTACATTATCCATTCTCAGACCTCATTTGGGCTCTTTGCCACAGACCCACTCTCAGTAACAGGCTGAAAGTTGCATGTTCCATTAGGGTATGAAAATGGCTAATAACACCACTCTCCTCTCTGCTTTTTTACCAGTTTGTATGATATATTTGAGCTCTTTTCCTCTTTCAGCCTTTTATTTCTTCTCACGTCTATTGTACATATTTTTCAGTGAGAATAACTGTTCATGAAGAACAGTTTGAGTGAAATGAAGTAAAACACTAATGTCATAACCTTAATTACTTTCAAATGAAGTATGACTAATTAAAATTTAACTCTTTTGTTTATTACAAGCACCTAACAAAATCAGTGCATTAGTGAGTTCATATAAAACATGTTTCTGTGCTATCTTAATCCACTAGTGCAATTTTATTTTTTTAATATTCTTTTCTATTATAGTGCAGTGGGACATTGTGTGACATTGTATATGGGATAAAATTTCTGTCTGGCCCCTAGTGATAATAAAAGTAATTCTCAATGGTATTTTATGTCTCTCTTAGCATCAAAATACTACTTTGATCTAAAAGCATCCAGCTCCTTTTCAGGCTGTGAGCTCATATGAGAATAAAATTACCCTGTCTGTGGATAGCTTGGGAAGAGCAGCAGCATCTCCCCAGTGGGAGCTGGTCATGGTTTTGTGGTTTTCAAGACCTGAATGTGGTGTTGGAAGGAGGAGGTTGTAGGGCTATATGTTTTGTGATATTATTCCAATTAGGATGTAGGTTTCTCTGATGAAGGCATCTTGAGCTCAAGGTCAAATTTCTGCACAAAGTGTCAGGGTTGCAGAGAGAGGAGAAAGATCTCAGTTAATGAGGAATCTCTCAGGGGAAGGGGCCAAGTGCAGACCCTTGTTCAGCACCACCCAGAGGGAATGGTCTACAATGGATCTCTCAGGCTCAGAGAAAACATTCTGACTACCAGGCATGACGTTTTAATTGCACCTCTCACCATCTCCTACTGAAGTTGTGTTTATTAAATTTTTCTTCTTAGCACAGGCTTTTAGGCTTTCACTTACAACGTGGGGAAATGGAATCATAGAATCATAGAATGTCCTGGGTCAAAGATCATCTAGTTTCAACCCCCTTGCTATGTGCAGGGTCACCAACCACCAGACCAGGCTGCTCAGAGCCACATCCAGCCTGACCTTGAATGCCTCCAGGGTTGGGGCATCCACAGTCCTCTCGTGCAACTTGCTCCAGTGTGTCACCACCCTCCAAGTGAAACAGAAGATCTTCAGTCTCGCATGTTTTGTATGAGGCTGTGAACCACTGTGGGGTGCAGGTATTGTGAGAAGTTAGGGAGCGTCTTGGTGTGGACACTGAGGTGGAAATGTGTTGTGAAATGTTGAACATCAGAGGGAATGGAAAGTCTGGCTCTGTTTTGAAATGACGTAGAATCTCAGATGGTACATTTTCAAATATCGCTGAACTCATTTCATTTGAGTGTTGTACATCATAGTTAAAATAACTGATGAGAAAATGTGTATATATATGTATATATTGGCATATATTATAAGTGTTTTGTTTCTCGTCTTCCTTGTAAAGCAATAGACATAAATTATCATCATTAGGTATTTGTTGACTACTGAAAAGAGCTAAGTGGAGGGGCAAGAAAAGCTCACATTCCTTGGCGCTTGAAGGAACCATGTTTACAGTGCCTTCTCAGTGTATTTGTCTCCTGCATTTCCAGGAGTAACTTCCTAAACAACGACCAAAAGCAGGAAAGTTTGTGAATGCAGCCTGTGCTTGGAAGGCAATGTGCTCTGATGACTGGAGAATCTCTCTATCACAACTAGAATTTATTTTTGTAACCTGTACCAATTTTCAAACTTGGATACCTGAAGTTCTTTTATTGAATCGATGCAGTTGGCACCTAAATAGATATTCACTGGAGTGAGTGGGGTGAGAATATGAGGAAAATTAAAATCATTTGCAGATTGCCTTGGAAAGATGTGCAGATTAGAAGTGGAGTCCAACAAATTGTTTATAACAGTAATAATAAAAAGCAGAAGAACTTCCTCAGAGAAGGAAGTGAGGCTCATTTAGAACAGTTTCCTTTTTGCTAATGTTATTCTTTCTTGAATCTTGTATAGGAGATTAAACAATGGATCAAAAGGGAATAAACTATGGGTGAGAACATATGTGGCAACAAGAAATATACATTCTTTTAAGTCATGGCACCTGTGCCATGTGCTTTCCAAATGCTTTTGAGAAGCAGAATTGTTATTCTTTTCTTGTATTCTTGTAGGTCTGGGTTAGTCCCAGCATTTAAATCCAAACTTGTACTCTTGCTCCTGTTTGGAATGTAGGAACCAAGAGTGAGTTTTTGGAAGTGGTGCTCAGCTTATGTTGGTCAATACACAGAGTGCTTTGAGAGTACCAAGGAGCAGCAGCTGATTGTGTAGGGCTGTGAGAATTCTGTGCCATGAAATCTGCAAACTGTGTGCTACCTGGCACGATAGAGATTGCCAGCATGGGAGCAAGACTTAGGCCACTCCAAAATTCATTGTGCTAGGCTCTCAGTTTACTTAGTGAAGCTGTTTCTATTTTCTGCCTTTTTCTTCCAAGTTTATTATCCTCCATCAAATGATGGGAACTATTAGTGCTTTATGTCTGTGAGTTATATATATTGTAGCTGCTTTGTGGGAACACGGATGTTGTTACTGATGACTAAACACAGATACCTTTTAAGTTGATAAGAATAGTAATCCATTACCACGTATATACATTATTATGAACCTCATATTGCGAGTTGGATTTGATTATTATTTTTATCCTTGTTAACTATCATTTCTTTCTCTGTTTAACTTTCTTCTCATCAGTTCCTGTTTAGATGCTATTTCATAGTCAGCATTACTAGCAGACCACTGCCAGCTAAGGAATCTGTCGTTTTCAAATATCAATGAATTCCAGTGGCTGGACAATGTAACTTCCATGGCTGAGGCTATGAATCCAAATTGTGCCTTCCAGCTGTTCACCAGTGTGGTTTTTGTTTCTCTGAGAGCAGTGAGGTTTCTGGTGCCTGTGAACCCTGCAGTCTTTTAGCCTAGATATCACAAATACTTTTTTTTTTTTTTTTTTTTGTAAACTGACATTGAGAGGTAGAAAACACTTAAAGCTGTCCACAGTTGAAAGACATGTGTGCAATCCACATAGGAGAGCTTTAATCAGAAGTTTCACAGAGGCGTACGCACAGTTAGGACTACTATAAATTCCAATCTCAAC
Source organism: Lagopus muta (assembly GCF_023343835.1). Taxonomy (NCBI): domain Eukaryota; kingdom Metazoa; phylum Chordata; class Aves; order Galliformes; family Phasianidae; genus Lagopus; species Lagopus muta. The sequence continues at coordinate 42,796,591 of NC_064439.1, read as the reverse complement.
TTCTAATTCTGAATCTTTGCCCTGTTACCATAGTTCAAGTTGGTTCAGACCATTGATTTTTCACCATCATGCCAGCTCTTTTTTTCTTAGGCTATATAGACACAACTTGGCATAAGATGGTGATGGTTCCTCTTTGAGTTGAATGAGCACCAAGATAGCACTGTAACATATGGGCTGTGAAGAGTATTTGTGTAGCATACATACTGTTTACCAGGGTGCCTTAACTTGAGGTGGTAGAGAGTAGAGATGATATACCAGTAATTTATGGAAGAAGAAAGTCCACGGTTTCAACGTAACCTTTCCCTGTGTTTCACAGAGATACCGTAATACACCAAAAAATATTTTTAATTTCCTGGATTTGTAAATATTTTATAATTCGATTACAGTGAAGATTTGAGTATGTTTATAGTCCTAAATTAGATCATATTGATGCTTGTTTTCACTGTCCAGTCTTCTGAAAACAACAGTGCTGAAATTGAGGAGATGCTGCAACCTTCTGCAGTGTCAGCAGGGAGGGAGGAGATTGGTGATTTGAAAGGGAGTTGTTATAACTTATGTGTTGGGCCCTGGCAGGTCATCTTCCCTTGACCATGGATATTAAAATAAAGGTATGCCAAATAAAGTCTCTCTGTAATATTTCTGTGGGCTGTGTGTGAATTTCATTCTTTATTAAATAACTTTCTTGAGAGTTGAGAGTTGATGCTTGAGTGTAATGGTACAAGAAGCACCGTGATTGCATGTAGTTGTTTAGCAATTTTCTATTGACCCTTAACCACTGTTTTATTAGATGTAGCTTTCATACACAGCTAGCAAACAGTTTATAATTTCTCTTGCCTTGTCTATGTAGTACCATAGTATGATTATAGTTTGCTCAGAGTATAATTGCTTGTCTGTCCAAGCCCATGGCTGGAACAAGAAAGAAATGCACACTGTCCTGTGTGATAACAGCGCTAGCTGCATTTCTTTTCAGTACTTCTGCCAGTCAGTTCACTGAGGAGCATTGTTTGCCCTCACTTGTTTCCTGCCTGGTGGCTTGGTGCCTGGGTATCAGCTAACAGGAGATGAGGTTTGCTGTTACAGGAGTACCTTGAGAGGGAGGGGCTGGGAGCTGAATTTGCTAGAACATTGGTGCATGCAGTATATATCCTTAGGGCTGAGTGAAGTGCTGCTAGCTCATGGTTTGATTGCTAAATGAGTTTGTTTTCTAAATATGCCCCTCTATAAAACACAAAACCCTGAGGAACAGGTGTCTGGGATTAAAAGGGCTGCCTTAGAAAGGTAGAGAAGAAGGCAGAATATAGCAGCCTGTTCCAGTGGTCCGTCACCCTTACCTAAAGAAGTTCTTCCACGTTGTATGGAAGTTTTGGTGTTCAAGTTTTAGGCTGCTGCTCCTTGTCCTATCACTACACATCAAGATGAGCCTGTCCTCATCCGTTTGCCTCTCACTCCCCTTTAGATATTAATGAACATTAATCCGATCCCTTCTCAGTCTTCTTTTGCCCAGGTAATGAGGTTGTCATCTCAGTAACAGAATATTCAGGAGATGCTTCCTTTCATTGGAACAGCTTCTTATTTTTTCAAGTAGTTTGAATTTTAAAAATTGTCAATGTTTTCTCTTGCTTTTACTATGTAAAGGTGAATTTATGGAAAAAAAGTACTGTGAACTAAATAGTACTTCAAGAGTAGAAAGCATAAAACAAAGGGTAAAATAAAAAAGGTAGATATGTTAATATATCTTTCCTGCTATGTTTGACATCTCCTGTCAACCAAACTAATTTCTTGTAGGAAAAAGCATCCTTTCAGCATTCAAACAGGTTCAACTTCTCTGTGTTACTTTGTCAGCCTGTGACTTCACATTCAACACCTTCTTCTACAGCGCCACTGAGTTTTAAGATGGTCTGTGAATGTGAAGAGTGAAATATTCAATTTGAGATTAAGACCATGAATATTTTTCCTTTCCTTTTCTACTTTTAAAGAAAAGTCTACTTTTTTTTCTTCTTTTTTTCTTTAATTTTTTTTTCTTTTTTTCTTTTGTTAAGGAAAACGTAGCTGGTATTTTAGCCTGGATGTTGCACAGCTCCGTGGGTGGTATAATCACAGAGTCATTTTCAGTTTCTGACTTAGCTACTAATTTAGCAATTAGTTAGGTGTAGAAAAGTGAGTGGGCTCCAGGGGAAAAAAGACAGTACCTGTTCCTTAAAAGCTAATGATGGATTAGGGGACTCAGAGGATAGGAGACCAGTGTACAAATCCATGGGTAGCCCAATTTCAGCAGGGATTTGAAACATTTTCTGTGTCTGACATGAGTGCCTTATTTTAGTGCCCTGTCCTATTATCTTAATCAGGATATGTCTCTTATAATTTAAATAAATGATTCCATTCTGAACACTTCAAAACTTTTCCAGTCAAAAATTTTAATGCGATCCTTTGGATAAGTCTAATGAATCTGTTTTCCAAATTAATAACATCATCAACAAATTCCCTGAACTCAGCTAAGCTTCTTTCCTTGCAATGTCAAAGAGGCTGTCACTTACATCAAAGCAAGTCAGTGTGGAAAAGGAATGTCAGTTGATTGGTATCTGTCTGTTTTCTGAAGTTGTTTAAGAAGTAACTTTGTATTGATGCTGGAAATGTAAGTCTGAGAAGTGAATATTTTGGAATGGACGCTTCTTGGTGTAAGGGCTTGTTGCAGCTCCCAAGTGACTCTGTGGATCAAAGACGTCACTGATACTGGAGGATCTCCATGGCATTTACAAATGTACGGTGCTAAATATGACATTACTGCTTTGTTGGTATCAGTTACTTTTAGGGGGCTTGATTGCTTCAAAGCATGAGCACTTTCAGAGTGCCAGGATCTTGCCAGTGCCATCACTGATTGGATGAAGCGTCTTCCTCCGGAGTAGGATATCCATGTTGCTTCTTTTCCACAGTCTCTTCAGAGCAAGTTTTTCTTTTAAAAGTTTTGTTCACAAACACTATCTTTAATACTTAGGAGGTTAATTGCTGTAATCCTTTTTAGATAATGGAGAAAATTATGTTCTTATAGGAAATTCTGACAGTTTATTTGAAGTAAAAGAGTTTGGCAGTACTTGGCAGAGAGGAATCTCAAGCCCCCTCTGTTGATAGTAAAGAACTTTGCCTCTGGGAACTTGTTCTCCTTTCTCTATGTTTTTCTGAAGCAGAAAGAGAAGCTTTAAGGTGTTGTGGGTGTCAGAAATTTATGTAAAGCTCTGTAGGAAGAAGAATGGCATTTAGTTTAGAGATTAACCGCTGAGTTGCTTTGCACCTATCTGTATATGTGAATGTAGGATTGCATGGCTGGTTATTGTGCAGCAACAAAATTTATCCTATGCCTTTGTCCAAAAATTAGACCAAAGATTGTACATTAAATTTACTGAATCAGATCAGGAGTTTCTGTGCTCCCTTCCTGCACCCCCATCACAATTTGATTCAGTGAAAAGATCTAACAAACTTCAACACCATAACTTTCTTGTTCTTTTTTCTTTTTTTCTTTTTTCTTTTTTTTTTCTTTCTTCCCTGTTCTGTTTGTGTTTTCTTTCTTTCTTTCTTTCTTTCTTGAGGCAGAAAGAGGATGGTGAGGCACTGGCACAACTGCCCATAGAGGCTGTAGATGCCCTGTCTTTGTAGGTGTTCAAGGCCAGGTTGCATGGGGACCTGAGCAGTCTGATCTGGTGCAGATGGCAATCCTACCTGCAGCAGGGAGATTGGAACTTGTTGATCGTTGTGGTCCCTTCCAACCTAAGTCATTCTATGATTTTCCTTTTCCTTCTCTCTCTTTCTCTCTCTTTCTTTCTTTCTCTCTATTCTCTCTATTCTTTCTATTCTTTCTTTCTTTTTACCTTTTTTCTTTTTTTCTCTTTACCTAGTAAATATAAAGCAAAAGTAGGTACCAGATGCTTAGGATTTGGGACCCTGGTAGTGTCTGCTAAAAGTATTACATTGTAATTTTAGAAGTACATCGGTATCCTGGAATCATTCTCCTTTCATCATGTGAAAAGTAGTGTTGTTGACAAGTCTTCATATGGTTTCCCTCTTAGTAACTTTGAAGATGTCTACCTCTAATTCTGAGCAGATTTAAGCATTTTTCTCTTTATATTGCTTACAAACCTCATGCTTGCTGGCATGGGGCAGATTTATGTTCCTTAGCTCACTACTTACATTTTCTTTCTTGGTTTAGCGTGATTTATTCCGCCTCCAACATGTTGAAACATGAAGGAGTAAAGGTATTTACTCTAAGAAGCACTTTGCATGATCTTGACAGAAACTGGTTTTCTAAAAGCAACAAATTTCATCTTTTCATTCCACAGAGGCAACATTCCTTATAGCTCTGTTTGTTTAAATATCACCTTTCCTCCTTACGCCTCGTGAAGTTCTGACCATTAGTGCAGAAGAATTGCATGTTTGTCTCCAAGATAACAAGGAACTTGGGAAGATGAAAAGGAGGCAAGAAGTGAGTTTCAGAATTAGAAAAAGGAAAACAAAAAGATTGTTAGATGTCTGAAAATCTGAACCTGTGTAAGATAACACAGTAGTACATTGATGGACTTCTGAAAAAATATTGTGTAATTTTATATCACCTGCTGCAGTGGGTGGGAGAGCAAATTCTATGGCCATCTCTTTCTGTTTGCTGATACCTGACACTGTGGGATTTTATTAGTGGCCTCCTATGTCCTTCACTTCTTAAAAATGATTCCTGTTACCCTGTCCCCAACCAACTCTCCTTAAGCACTTGGTGACTAAGGGTACAGCTTTCATTTTTTTCAGTATTTAAGCAGCATTCTTTTTGAAAGTTACAAGATTTCTCATCTACAGGTGTGGACTGAACATATCACTGTTGTGACCCATCCAAGAAACATGGTTATTCCAGAAATTGTTTGCTAGCTTTGTAGTAGCTCCTTATGGCATGTCATAGGAAAAGGTTTAGGAACACCAGTTCTGTAAAAACTACCCTTGAGCAAGGCTATTTTTTGAAAAGCATGATCACAAGAGAGATATCTATTTTAGACTGTTTTTGTTGTTGTTGTTTTGTTTTTCCTGACTTTTATCATGAAAAAGCAAAATAGTGCTGGGTTAAAATTAGAGATCTGTATTTTAATGCTTTCAGCTAATGCATTGACTGGTCTTTGCATCGTAAGTCACAAAACGTTCAAGGCCTGTTTAGTCTGTTCATAGCTGCTTTAAATTTGTTTCTCAGTGAACTTTATCATTGTCTAAACAACAGTACATAGGCTACTGTAAATGTCCCTTGTAGGCTACAAGCTAATAATACTGCTTTCCTAAAGATTGGTACCACTGTTACATGCCAAAAAGTTTTTGATCCTCTATTTCACACGTACAAAGTAATACACTGTATCATAGTAATCTAGGTTGAATGCAGTATTAAGTTGTGCTCCTTGTGATGTCCTCGTGAGCATCAACGATGGTCAGTCAACCATCAAGTAAAAATTGTATCTTTTAGTAAATGTAGCTAGGCTGTGGTTCACTTCTGTAATTTTCATCTTTCAATGGATTTCCTGTATGAAAATCAAACCTCCTCCTTGTTATGTCCTCTTTTCTTCCTAACTCACGTTCATAGCTCATATATAAGCTTGGGAAGGAGAGTCCCTGTACAGTTAATCATTCTGATTACACTGAATGAACAGTGCTGCTGTGGAACACTTACATTTAATTACAGCATATCTGCAAAAATACCATTTAGAGCCTTTGTTTTTTTAGATTCTTAGTTAAATGAGTTGGAGACAGGTATGTGAAGTCTCACAAATTGGTAACTTCTTAGCACAGTTGCTATCTGATCTTTTATCTAAAATGTAATTAAAATACCATAGTCTACCTAAGCTGCCCTAATATACTGAAGGAAGAGAAGCAGTAGCTTTAGACTATAGTATCTTAGTTTCATACTCCCACCTTGCTAATTCATACCCTCTTACCTAACTGACTTTAAAAAATACTTCAACTTATGTCTTTTGTTAACATACAACCCTTCAAAATGAGAATGAAAAGTTTAATGGCCTAAATACAGCGCAGTCCCATTTGAAAAGCCTGATTTATCTTCTGTGGCTCTTTTTTTATACTAGTATTTCCTTGTTGTGCCCTTGATATTTTATAGCTGTCCTTTTTAAGCACTGAAGCAATTAGTTTTGAGAAGGCTGATTCTTCAGGGTCCAGTGCTTTCCTGCCTTTCATTTGCTGAAGCTGTACATTTTAATGAAGTTGTTTCATCTGTGTTGCCAAACACTAGAATTTCGCTTCTTCAATTCTAATTATCTCTGCTGGCAAATGCTATGTTTTATTAAAGCTGTCAAGTGCACTGTTCATTAAATATCCAGTCTGTGGTGCTGTGCACACAAATTAGATCAGCTTTGCTCCTTGATAGATTATGAAGAAGTTACATATATTTTTTTATATTCTAAAATCTACTCTATCAGCAATCAGTGACGACTTAAGTAAGTAAAGCATACCTGTAGCTTCTTGAAACCCAGTATCTTGTCACAGTGTATCTGTGATACATACATTAAAACTCTAGTATTCCAGCTGAGTACACTTCTTATAAGATTATTTTATTCAGTAAATGACTGTTTTGTTTTCACAATATACATTTCCATCTTGAATTCTAGTCTGTATGTATTTAGGGTAATGTAAGTTTTTGTTGCTTCTACTTTAGTACAAGTAACAGCTTCAGTATCAGTCTTTCACTAGAGGGTTGTGTAGTGTAATTGATCTTCACTAAAAGCAACGTTGGCTTCATTTTAACAGGAGTCACCTGATAAATGCAAAAGATTGCTATCACAAACAACTACCAACTTTTATTATAATTGCATATTTCAAAGGGGAATTCTACTAGAAGATGTTTACTTCAGAAATATATGAATTAGTAGCAAATACTTGCAAGGAAAGTATGAGTCATCTCTTATTTTGGCACTTCTAGAGTATTTTGTTTTTATTAATTTTGTATTTTCAATGTATGTGTGTATAATTATCTTGTATAACGCCAACTGTTTTTGTTGCATCTATGAAAGGTATTGTATTCCAAATGTCCTTTTTGAGAGTTAAGAAGATACTCTGATGATAGATGAACATGTTGGTCTTTCCAATAAATGCTTTTCTTACCCTTCAGCTATCTGTAAGCAATAACTTCAAATTTATTTTTAGTATTATGACTTTATGGTATCTCTTTTCTATTTTCCAGATTTATCTTCTGAAGAATGTGGTGTTTATGCTTTCCAACATAGCTTTTAAATGTATCTGGCTGTGTTTTAAACATTCATAGGGATATAGAAGTCATTAATGATGTGTTGGAGTGCTATGTAAAGTGAATAGAACTTCAGATATTCATATTCTTTTAGTGTTTGGTAGAAAACTGCACTCTTCCTCATCATTTCTCATGATACATTTGAAAAGCTCTAGTAGAAGCAGAAAATTCCTAGGGCCTTAAGTTGAATAGTAGGCTGGGAATGCTTCTGTATTTCTTCATGCTTTAATACACTACACCTTATCACGTATGTTTCATGGTATTTATAGTAAGTAATAGCATTTGGTTTTAGTTTTGGAGTGCAATAACAGAAATTAATTCCCTCAAAGCAAGTGTCTGAGTCTCTGCCTGTAAAAAAAATCCTTCGACTGATAAATGTTTAAAGGAAAGCATTTGTTTTTCACATAGCATGACTCTTTCTACCACTGTAACAGTACTTTCTGAAGAGGCACTGAATACACACTTTACAGTATCCTAAATTTCGTCAGACTGGGAAAGAAAGAAAACTCAGGAGATTCTTGCTTAAACATTTCTTACAGCCACAGGTAGGGATTTGGGTAGCGTGGCTTTTCCTAAATGCAGTGCTGTTGCTGAGTCCTGACCCAATGTAGAAAGTGACTTTTAAAACCAGAGATATCACTCTGAAAGTCATTCATAAGTTGAATTCTTGGAAGAGTAGTAAAACATGTTACTTGTGATTGCTGATGGCTGACAGTCAGGCTAATTCTGCGGAAGCTATGGCACTTAGATGATCAATACCATTTTCCCAAAGAATAAATTGCTGCTGTTTTCAAGAATATATCGGAGACAGAAGGTCATAAATACCCGAGCAGAGAGCTGCAGAAAATAAACTGTTCCTGGCCACTGGCATTCATCTTCTAAAGAAACTTTCAGGGAGGAGGTTTGTTCAACTGTATTCAAGGACTGAAGTCACTTTTGGCATTAGAGATACTTCACTGAACTTTAGATCAATAATCTTCTGTCTTGTTCAACTTCAAATTTGAGCTTTTTTTCAAAGAGCTGCTTCAGGAAATGGCTCAGAAGATACAGCATGTTCTGTGGCAGTGAAGTAGTCAAGTAATGTCAGTATATTGAGAAATTTGATGGGACAGGGAAGCCTGGAAGTGAAGATTCATGTGAAAAAGCTGCAATATGTGAAATAGGACTTTTTATTAATATTATTTTCACTTTGGATGTGTGCTTCTATTAAGATTTTAGTCTGAAAAAATTGGATCCAATATTTCCTGAGCCCCCTGGAGAGATCTGAAATCCATTCAGGTTGATATTTATATCTAGACTCAGATTTGTTAAAACTTGTCCTATTTTGGGTATTTGGAAACTATATGAGTTATTATGGTGACTAGCATGAGTAAATAAATGTTTTGTTCTCACTGCCTTATCCACTCCTTTCAAACTGAGTGTGCAGCTGTGTTAAGTCCAACAGCAGCAAAAGAATCATAGAATTGTAGAATCTTTTGAGTTGGAAGAGACCCTTGAAGACCATTCAGTCCAACGCCTCTACAATGAACAGGGGCACCTACAGCAAGATCAGGGTGCTCACAGCCCCATCCAGCCTGACCTTGATATAGAAATAGACACCTGATATGTATATGGAATTCATTTTATACTTATGACAGTGTACAAACAGAGATAAAGGTTGACTATGACTTATTATCGGATATCGAGCTGAAACTGATAAGAGTAAAGTTAATACTATTACTAGTAGTGATGTTGTATAAAGGGAAATGTTCCTGGTTCTGAATATATAGAGATTAGAGACTGATAAGACTCGATAATATTTTTAGAAGTCCTAACATTTTACACCTAACTATGAATTCTTCTGATTAAAAGGAAAAAGTTTTGGCCCAAGTTTTTTATATTTGGCTATATTTGGTTGATATTTTTAAGTTTTCTGGTATTTTAAACATTGAAACTCAAGGGATTTAGAGAGTAATGCTTTTATGTTACTACATTTTTGGAAGGAAGCAGTCTTTTACTAACCTTTCAGAATAAATACTAGGGTTTTTTTAATTTTTAATTACAGGAACACCAAGACAATATACTAGGGAATACAATGCAGACTGCAGTCGCCTTACTGAACAATGTGGTCGCCAACAAAAGCACAAATATGATGTCACTTTTTGCAGAAGGTATGTCTTCTTTACCTTTGTAGTTATTCTACTTCATACATGTCTCCCAGTCAGTTGTGTTTTCTCCCAGTCAGTTTGTGATTTTATCCAATTCTGGTACTCTGAAAAAAGCATAACAGATCTCAGCTAAGCTCTGATCCATTGCCCAGAAACATCAAAACGTGAGGTAACCAAAATCCCTAATAAGAAACAAGACTGATGTGCCAGACATAAAAAACCTCAGCCTCTTCCCCATCTGCCATGGCTGCTCAAAACGGACAGGAATAAAAAGCAGTAAAAAGACAGTAGTTCTACTTACAGAAATGAGAAGTTATGATTCCTATACATACTTCTGGGGCATAAATTTAAGCTAAATCCATTGTGGATTTCTTGCTTGCTAAGCCCATCTGATTTTGTCTTTACATTTGATACTAGAAAATGCATTTGTCTATGAAGGTAAATAGAAGGAATACTTTCCTACATGACGCTGCGCAGCCAAGTTAGACAAGTTAAAAAAGGCTGAGTTTCCATATTATCTCCAGCTTTTGGGGGAAATGTTGCCTTTGTGTTAAGTTCAGCCAATCTCTTTATGGTCTGGACTGTACTACAAGAGAGACTTGTGTAGAATTAGTTAAATGAGAGGCTTACCACACCAATACTTTCTTTTTACTCTCTGTCTCCTTGCTTTTTTCCCCATTTTTCTAGCAGTGATTCTTTTTTAAGTTTCTGATTTGAAAGATGAAACAGTAAAAGCCCTGTGATTTTCAAGATGGGTGGAGCACATTGGTAGGCAGGAGCTGATGTGCACAAACTTTTTGTGCTGGCTTTATCTTTCTTTCTGCAATGTTGATGTCTGTGATCCGTAAGGACAACACAGAATAAGTTGTACAAACATGACGGCCTGGTGGTGATGGTTGGCTGAGGGGCAGGATGCAGCACTGCGCGCGTGGATCGCCAGCTCCGTTTGGAGTGAAACCGAGACTTTGCGGACTAATCTTTTCTGCCTTTATTTTTAATTAAAGATGCTGCTAGCGCCGCTGATGGCACAGCCTCTTGCAGGGCTGCTCTGGGTCGTTGTCACTGTCAGCCCTTCTCTTAGGGGCTGCTGGGCGCCGACAGGGGAGCGGCGAGGAGCTGAAGAGCTGCTGTGCCCCGCTCTGTCTGCTCGTGGTTCCCTCAGGCTGTGAGCAGTGGGGCAGTGACTGGGGCAGCCATGAAGGACAGCCTGCGGTGCGCTGGGCAGGTCCTGCGTGTTGGGACTGGTGGGCCGTGAGCTGAGGGTCGCTCGTAGGGAGGCTGTGGGGCTCGGAGCGGCCACAGGGCTGTCCTGCTGCTCCCAAGGCCTCGTTGGCACCTTGGAGGCCCAGCTGACTGAGGGCCTCCTCGCCACAGTGGCACACAATGGTGTCCATGAGTCTCTGGATGAGGGCCTCTGCTCTGTCCTCCAGGACAGGCCACACCTCCTGCACCAGGGCCTGGCTGTCCAGCCCGACCTTGCACAGAGCATTCAGGATGATGCTCTCGGTTGGCAGCGTCGGCCACCACTGTGCCCCAAAGATGGCTGTCAGCGCTTGCCGCAGCCAGGGCAGCACAGGGTCCAGGATCTGCTGGTGCTGCCTGAACAGAGCTGCCCAGACCCCAGGCAGGAGACCTCCCACTGTAGGCTCTTCCTCTGCCTCCTCAGCCTGCAGCTCCTCTGCCTCCTCAGCCTGCAGCTCCTCTGCTTCATCAGCTTGCAGCTGCTCTGTCTCCTCTGCCTCCCCTTCAGCTGACTCTTCGGCCCGCTGCTCTTCCTCCTCCATTGCCCGCTGCTCTTCCTCCTCCATTGCCCACTGCTCGTCCTCCTCCTCTGCCCACTGCTCCACTGCTTCCTCAGCCCCCTCTTCATCTGCCTCCTGAGCATCCTGCTCTTCTGCCTCCTCACTCTCCTGCTCCTCTGGCAGCGGCAGAAAGGGCAGAGGGGATGGCAAAGGGGACAGCGAAGGAGATGGCAAAGAGCTGTGGGGGCTGTAGGCAGGAGCAATGCCTGCCTGGAAGCTGGCGGGTTCAGGCTGTGCTGGGGGCTGGATAACGAAATCCAGGTCATCGTTATCGTCCCACTCAGCAACCTTGATGACAGTCATGACCGTCCTGCAGAGCGGGCAGCTGTTCCTCTGCTTGGCCCACTGCAGGATGCAGGCCAGGCAGAACTCGTGGCGACAAGGTACCACATAGGCCACGTCCTTTTGCTCGTCACGGCAGATGGGACACATCCATGCCTGCTCAGCTGCCATGATGTTCACGCTGTGGCCTGCTGGGGACTGAAGGCGAGGATCTGCTCCCCCGTCACCAGCACCACAGTGATGAAAGTTGCGCACTGCAAGAAGGGAGAGAGGCCACAGTCAATCGCTGTCCCAGGGTCAGGCAGAGGAAATATGCCAGTCCCTGGGCAGGAAACCCTCCTGGTCCCATGCCTGGGCTGCCCACACCCCTCAGGGTCAGGCTTCGGCCCTGGCAGCTCCCCACATCCCAGCGCTCACCCCATTTCCACCCAGCTCACCTCTGCTGCTACACGTGCGTCTCGTGGGACCCCAGCTGCCTGAGCCAGACAGGCCAGGGAAATGCAGGTGATGGCTGTAGGGATGGGCACTGAGAGCCGCTGCCTGCAGTCCCCAAAGCACAACCCAACACCCAAACCAAACGCTCGTTCCACCTCCAAGCCTCGCACACACGCTTGACAGGAGTCCAGGCACGAACAAACTGGACCAGGCTCTGCCCACGCCCAAAGGTTCTCAGTGAGGGTGATGTGGTCACAGTCCTTCTCTTGAACGTGTCATCGCCTGTTGCTCTGTGATGTTACCACTGTCCCTGTGCCCACGCTGCACTTTGTGTCTGGACACTGTAAAACTCCTCTATAAGTCAGGAATTCTTGTGCAGCCACTGCTGTGGCCATAGTTGTGTGACTGTCATGATGCCAAAGGTTTCCAGCTGCACTTTGCTGTAGAAGATTGCACAGAAAAACAAAAGATAGTAGCAGTTAAAATAGGTCTAAAACCCGTGTGGAACCCAGATTTGTTGTTGGTTTGGGTTCAATTTTAGATTATGTCCAATTGTTGGAGAGCCCAGGCTGGAGTTAATCTCAGTCACTGGTATCTACTAGACATCAGTACTCAAAGAATGGATTGGGAGTGATACTCCTGCCATTACATGACTAATGGATAACCTGGCAACTGTTGTCCAGGAAAAGATGAACATGTGAATCGTTGAAGGTTATTTATGACTGGATCAGCTCCAAGGATGAAATCCAGGGATTCATTGGCTTGCAGATGAAAAATAGAATAGAATGCAGGCAAAAAGTACACTTTTGTGCAAAATGCCATGCTAATTCAGAACCCAGCAGTAACTCCCCAGATATGTCAGAATGCTGGAATGAAGCACTGCATGCTTCAAGACAGGCCAAAATATTTCCAACCTCCATTTCCTTTCTTGAACTGTAATCTTCCCTGCTCCTACTGCATGAGTGTCTACTCTAGCCAGCTGCATTCATACGCCATGCATACCTCAGTGCTGTGCAGAGGGCTGTGTAATGGAGGGAGGAAGAAAAGTAAAAGTTTCAGAAGAAATATTCTCCCTACCTCCAGCAGTGTGTTTTGGAAGGTGGCTGTAACCAGGCTAAGCCTGGCTTGTATTTTTCCATCAGGGTTCTAAGTGTGGTGCAGCATGCCAAAGAAGGGCTTAGGGAGATTGGTCAATAGCCTGAGCTGCATGCAGCCCGTGCCTGAGCTCCTCAGTAAGCCTGTGATAACTGGGAGAACTGGGAAAAGTTGGCAAACCAAATTATTTGGGTATTTCCAACACCTCCATCAGGAAACCCTGCTGGAATAACTACTCTCCAGCATACCTTCAGCAGTCACTGTGACTGACCAGGTCTGATCCTCCTCCTTGCCTCCCTTATCATTTGTTGGTGAAGACTGTGATGCAATAAGCTCTTAATTATGACTTTCTCCTTTCCCTACTATTTTTTTCTGTGTTATGACACTGTGTGAGGTTTTGGACCTGTATATATTTATCTTCTGTAGTGGTTTTTTAATAATAACTTTGTAACTGATTGGTACAACTCCTCACTTCATCTACCTCACTTAACACTTTTGGTTGAAAATTCACCTTTCAGAAAGTTGTTTCTGTGATAAAATGTGTTCCTATGAGAAAGTTATGAAATTATTACTAACTGAAAGTTACATTACATCCAATGAAAATTGGCTTTAGAAAGGAGCGGGCCAGAACATTGACCATAGCAATACAGAATGGAGGCATGGATTCTTCAAGTGCTTAATTTTCCCATTGTTAAAAAAAACTGTGAAAAGTTGTTATGTAGTAATTGTGGACATCTTAAAAAAACAGGCTACTGTTCCAGTCCAGCAGCGAGGACTGATGGGATGGAGATCAAACTAACTCTGCAGCCTTGTTAGACGAACCATCTACATCTCATTTTCACTGTATTTTATTTTTGAAGTTACCTTTTATTTACAGCTTGGTTCTGGCTTACAAAATGAAGAGAAAGCTTCTGCTGTTCGAAGTCTGTGTACCTTTGCTCTTACTTGTGGTTAATGAGTAACTGAAAGCCGGCAGTACAGATCTATAATGCCAGTTGTACAAAATAAATCAAGGACTGATGCTACTGGCGTAGAATATGTGGAACGCTCCAAAATGAAAGGGAAGGAATGTGGGTAGAAAGGCAAAAAAACAAGTAAGTCTCTTCTGAAGCCAAGAGTTGAGAGGAAACCTTTTAGAAGTCTCTACAAAAAGACTGAGGAAGGCAGAGGTGGGATGTCACTTCCTTAGAGTTCAGCTTTTCTGTTGGTCATCAGACCAGACAAGGAGCCAAACGGAAGTGTAATCAGTGGTTTATGTATTCACACTGATACTGCTGTGCAGATTTGAAGATTTGAATCTGCATTAGAAACTCTTTTAAAAATAACAGCAAAAAAACGTGTGAGAATCATATGCCAGAAGAAAAGGAAAATGTAAATGATTTGGAGGGATGGTTTGTAGGGTTATGGTTGTTTCTCAGCAAAGTGCTATCATCCTTGAAACCACAGAGAGTTTATAGGGGGTTAGATGTAAGTGTTGCTTTTGCTTTTTCTGGGCACATCTTCTGTGCATTGACCTAGCACCAATCTGATCTTATCCTAAGCTAGCAGATCTGAGCTGCAGCAGCATACCTTCTTTAAGCTGCACAATGATAAAGGAAAGTTATCTCAGGTCCTACAAGCACTGTAACCACATAATTGGCATATCTTACTCAAAGTAATATGCTCTGCAATTCTACGTGGCAAAGTAGGTTCAAAACTATTCAACAGCATAGCAAAACTGACACCATTCCCTAAACTTCACTTTATTGTTTTACAGAGCAAACTCCTGTGTGCTTTTTCTGTTGCTGTTAGTATGTCAATGGTCTTTCACATCTTATCTGCTCCAAAAGTAGAATGCATCCATTCCATCATGATAATTTCCAAATTAAGGAAGTGGGCTCAGAGCTTTGTAGAAGACTTTCATCTTTTCCTTGTGCTATGTCAGAACTTCAGTAATGTTTTCAGACTATTAGTGATTGGGCAACACCAAATTGAGAACTTCAGCATACTAGGTAAAACAGCACAGCAGCCAAAAATAATATATCTAAAGTAAGATATCCCTATCTTCTCCTATCCCTTTTACCGGTGGGCTATTCTTCAGAGTACTGAAACCTGTATTTCAGTAATTGCTTTATTGATTAAGAGCATAACTGTGGAGAACTTCTGAAATTTGGTTTGTAAGAATGTTCTGAAGCTATTAATTTCATAGCTGTAGACTGTAAGACTTTCTTTGAATGGAGTTGGGAGAAATATTCTTCTGCCTAAACTGAAAGGCTTTTTATCCCTTTATTTGCCAACTAAATATGTAGTGTTCACTACATATATATGGTGAGGAAATACCTCAAACATCCTCTGCCACCATCTTTGATGTTCAACTTTGTCATTTATAAATGATTTTAGGGTGAGGGAAAAGAGCACGAGCCAGTAAAATGGGCATTAACGCCTCTTACAGAGGATCTTGGGGACTAAATGTAAAAGCTGAATATGAGTCAGCAGAGTCTTTGCAGCCATAAAAGCAAATCTGGGAAAGAATAACTGGAAGGTTGAGAGAAGTGATTATTATTCTCTGTTCTTTACTTGTGGGATCGTATCTGGAATAGTGCATTCTGTTTTGGGCTCCAGAATACAGGACAGTGAGAAACAAGAGTCACATCCAGGAAAGAGCCATCAGGACATTTGGGAGAATTGAGCACACAGTGTGTGCATTTTCAGCATCTGTCTGCAGTATTACCTGAAGTTATTCCTTCCCAAAGTACAGAAGTTTGTATTTGCCTTTAATGAACTGTAGGAGGTTTCTGTCAGTCTGTTTCTTGAGCTTTTCAGCTTTCTGAGCTTTTTCATAACGTTGGCCCAACTCTTCACTGCATCAACCACTTGCCTCATTTTGATGACTTCTGCAAACTTGCTGAAGGTGCATGATATTCCCTCACATTAACACTCTTTGTTCAGGCTGTTAATTAAGGCAGTCAACATTCATGAGCTGTTCTGCTATGAAAAATGCTGAAGTGTGGGATGGGATGTCAGTTTCCCTTATTTCACCTTTGCAGTATGTTGATTAAGTCTTGCATATGTGAAGCTTTAGAAATTACAAACTCTGAATACATGCTAAATGTTGTAAGGAGCTCATGGGCGAGTCATGCCAAGCTTTAGTTTTCAACAGTCTGGACACGAGCAATGAGGATTTCTTTCCGATTCTTTGTATGCCTTTCTTCAGTTGCCATGAAAACAGTGTTTTCTGCATACATCTTTCGGAGATAACAATCACTATTTCCTTTCGTGCCTCTTGGTCTTTGGAGCTCTCTTTGACTCAGAGGATCAACATTAGGTGACAGGGATTTTTCTAAAGGGCAGCAACTTACCTGTTGAATTTTTCCTTCTCTCAGGAGTGAACAGTTTAGCATTAATTTATCTCTGCCCTGAACTATGTCCTCGTGTGATGGGTAATGTAATACATGTAATGATAATTGCCTGTAATGTCTAAAGGTGAAAAGGGCAATAATATAATGCAACTGAAGTTGCAAAGGGAATTTAAAATGGGCTCTGCTGTATTATTAGCTATTGAACATTTGTTCTGTTAACATTAACAACAATTTCCACTTAATAATCAGGGGGGAATTATATGATTCAGTTTAATTACTGAGACTGGAAGTCAGTAAACAGACTAAGATTAGTACATGGTCTCTTGTGAAAAGTTGAGATGAGATGCTAAAAAACCAAGACAATACCAACCATTTTTAGTGTGATCTTCTAAGAATGTGAAACTTACCCCTTTCCCTTTGTCTACAAGTCTCTTTCTTTTCTTTCCTTTCCCATCTTTTGAAATCAGTGGACAATTTTAAGCTACTTTGAGATATACAATTTTTTGTGTTGGTTCTGTAATGATCAACAAAAAGGAGAGAGATCCAAGTTAGTGCCATAGCTTGAGGGAAGGTAATAGTGTGGACTTATCTGTTCCTGGCTAACCTGCAGCAAACAAAGCAATGCGATGCATGGCATGTGAAACAATATTAATGTACTTGCACATTTGGAGAAAGAAAGGAGTTCTAATACCCCACTTTCCTAAGGTAGAAAATCTAAAATATGTCAAGTTTGCAACCTGTTTTCTTAGCCCATACCTATGGAAATTAGCTTGTAAGGTTTCATTGCATCCTTAGTTTCTTGAGGTAAAATCTAAAGAAAGTGGCTGTGAGAAAGTGTCATTTTAAAACAGTATTCTTTCTTTGGTTCTGCTACAATGTGATCAAAGTAGAGCCAACTTTATATCCTGGATTAGGCTTTCCTACTGATAAGAAGTGAAACCTTCTCATTTGTGATTCTGTTTTCATTAGAATCTATTAAATTAACTTGTAAAGTGTTAAAAGTGATCTTATGTAATATCCCATGGCCTGCTAATAGGGCTCTTGAGATCTATTAGCACTGCTATATCCTCCCTAGCCTTTTTTTGTATTCACTTTACGGTTTCGTTTCAGGATATTTGCAATCTTTTGAGTTTGTAACAACTGAATTCAACGGTGTGTTGTTGATCAGTGGCTGAGGCCTTCCTCATGCAGTGATGCTGCAGGATCAGCAAGTGTGTGGAACTCATTCCTGCTATAGCACATCCTTGTAGTTAGGTGACGTAGGGCAGAGCAGTGCTAAGGCTTTAGAAATAAGGAGTGGGAGTCATTACTGGCAAAGATGGCAAGTTATTGCTGTGCAGATAGGCTGACATACAAGATGCAAATCTGTAGGAAATGAGGCGTTGTTAGTTCTACCAGTCATGAAACAACCAGCTGTATATTACTTGTGCTTGTCATGTTAAGAGGGCTAATGCTGTCTGCTGACTGCAAAATGAATCATCAGGTCTTAAGGAGAGATATCATAGGAGTACAGTAAATGACCATTTGTTTCTGTAGTTGTTGGGGCTTCCTAATGAAAAGCGTTTTCAAACTTTTGGGGTCCTGCTTGCTGCCTGGGACATGTTCAAAGTTAAGGAAATTAATCATTCCAACTGTTGTATCAGTAACTTTTGCTTATAGGTAGACTTTAGACATGGTATTTTAGAATGTAAAAATGTTTCCAAGGCTTCAACTGCTTTGTCTAGATCCAGCTTTTTCAGTATGTATAGAAGTAATTCCAAGTAATTCCAAGAAAGGGTTTCCACTGTAACTCAAAGCTTATCTAATAAATTGTTTGCACCCCAGTGTTACTTAGCAATGAGTTTACATGTTTTTTTAGGGCTTTTTGGAATCCCATTATATTCTGTAAGATGTTTATAAACATGTTTTCGTGATAGTCTGATAAGGACTATGTGTGTGAGGAAGTTCAGCCTGAACAAGTTGAATTGAATGACCTTTTCCAGTTTCTACTGCTGTAATTCTGCATTTGGCACCTGCCCTGAAACAACCATCACTAACAAAGTAAGCAGAAAACTTTGGATGTTTGAAAACAGTTTCTATTATATAGTACACAGTTTTACAAAGAATACAAAGAATAGTACAAAAATAGTACAAAAGAACAAAAAATAGTACAAAGAATAAACTTTATTCCTTATGTATTAATGCTATTGAATCTCAGGAATGAAAGTAAAAATGAAAGGGTACATTTTGATACCTAGAACAATAAAACATATTTAGAAAGCATGGTAAGCACTTAAAACAGGGACAATCATTAAAAAGGAAAAAATCTACAATTAAACTTTGTATTCAGATCACTATAATTCATTTTCTACTCATGAAAGAAAGAGATCAGCTTTCATGGGTGAAGTATCCTTTAAGAATTTGTGGTTCACTGCTTTGAATTCTAATCAAATGTCAGGAGATTGATTAGATTTCCAGTATCTTTGTGTGTTGTAGTGTTCAAGACTGAAATGTTGCATATCCAAAAAGTAGCACTTGCGAGACCAGGTCTCTTTTTTTGTTGTTGTTGTTGATGTTGTTGTTTAAGGGGAAACAAACTCAAATCTTTAACTTAACAACAGTTAAATAGCAATGAATTCCAAGCTCTCTAGGTAGACCCCAAAGTTTTCAAACTAGATCTTTAGAGGATATTTGGTTGCCCAAGGAGGCTGTGGATGCCCCATCCTGGAGGCATTCAAGGCTGGATGTGGCTCTGGGCAGCCTGGTCTGCTGGTTGGTGACCTGCACATAGCAGGGGGTTGGAACTGGATGAGCATTGTGGTGCTTTTCAACCCAGGCCATTCTAGGATTCTGTGACTCTATGATTCTCCCTGCCATGCTCATCTGTGCAACAGTAGTTTGAACTACTGTGAAGCATCAAAAAAGTGTTGGCATGATGTTGTGTGCAGTTTTGATTTTAGGAATTTAGGTGAATTGTTGGAGTGACTGGCTTCAAAGTTTCAGCATTTCCTTCCAAGATGGGAGTTTGTCTCCATTGACTCTAAGACCATGGTGAAGGAAAGGACTGTGGATTACTCTTACGTTGGAAGTCTACTTACAAAGGAAAGGTGAATTACAGAAACCTGTAAACTGCATTACTTAAATCTGCCCTTAAAACAAACAAGCTGACTTGTTCTGTGTAGAAAACAAACATTTACACTAGTTCTAAAGCCATTTGCTCATCTTCCCTGCCTTGCAAAGACCGAATCCTCGCCTGTAGATACAGGGGTGTTCAGTGAGGCTACTACCTTTTCAATGTAATAGGTAAAAAATGACCAGCTTATTTTTACTGTATTGTTTTTATGCTAAATAAACTTGACTGTATGGATTATTTTGAGTTTATTTAGTCATTAACAGTGCTTCAGCTAAAAGTACAAGTCCTTATTGTCCGGAGTCTTTGTTATGATTTATTCCTAGAAAGCAGAAGTTTCCTGAAGAAGTTGTGCAACCTGCAATATAGGAACTTTTGTTCACTAAAGATAGAAAACTTTTTTTTTTTTTTTCCATGGAAGTACTTTTTGCTTTCTTATTGTATGGTGCCTTGTGTAAATACATAGGTCAGATCATTCAGTCGTTCAAGGAGACATTCAAGGCCAGGCTGGACCGAGCTCTGAGCAGCTGCTATGGCTGTGGATGTCCCTGTTCACTGCAGGGGAGTTGGACTAGATGATCTTTAAGGGCTCTTTCCAGCTCAGAGGATTCTATGATTCTATGATTATCTTCAAGATACTGCGATTCTAGATGAAAAGAGGCAGGGGGAAAAAGATAGCGAAATCAATGAGAGTAAGAACACAAAAATGGCTTTTCTGTATTTAATCAACATCTAGGAAAAAACTGCTCTCGCTTCAAAAAGTATGTGTAAGAAATGAATTTTAAGTACAGAAAATAAATGTGAACAGACTGTATTACCGTGTCGGAGTAGCTGTAGATATTGCTACCATCAGGAAAGTGCTGCAGCTGGGAGCTACACGCAGCTCACAGCCCCTGCCATGCAGGATGTAACATTACACAGCTCTCTGCCAGCACTGCAGTTACTAGTTCATCTCCTGAGCAGAAAGACATGACTATGAGCATCAAAAGGTAATAGTCATGTGTCACTGCATTTGTTTGAGTTATGAGAATCTGTAGCGGTTGAGCCTGAAGAAGTCTATTCTATGATGTTATGAAATTCAGAATGTTTTTAACAGTACCGACATGCTTTTCTGACCCTAAATGACAGTCAGTCAGGTGCAAATGTATAACACCACATTGTTAAACTTACAAGTTTGATATCATAAAAGATAACTGGAAATCGTGTCAAAATAGCATGGTAGTAGCAGGGTCTTTGAGGAAAAAAATAATCTGTGTCTTCCTGTGATATTCACCAATACAGCTGTTTGAAAAGGATGAAAATAGCAACTGTAATCGCTGTGAGAAGCAGTTATGCCATTGAAGCAGAACCAAGCCTGTTGTTGAGAGCCGTACCCATAACGTGCAAAATGTCACAGCACGCTTGCTGAGACTTCAAAGGATAAAATAAGTTAATAGAAGTTCAGCAGGTTGTTGCTGGTGCCGCGCTGTAAAAGAGGACTGTCCTTGTCTGTGCTGGTATTGTCCTCACAGTCAGCCACAACAGACCATCCTGCAGCATGGCTGGCTGAAACTGCCTGGAGTGCCTCATGGGAAGGCCTAGATGCAAAAAGGTGTTCAGAATGTTCTAAATCCAGGGTTTTTGAGTCTGAGGCACATGTAGAAATTTAATAACACAGCTGATCAGCTTAGTTTATTGGTGGGAAGTTAGTTCAATAAATACAGCAATTTCAACACTTCAGCTATCTACATACATGCACATACATGTATGTGTGCCAGCTGTAATAGAAATTTCTCATACCTCTCAGATTCCTCAGCAAAATAAGGCATAAGTGATTACAGAGACTGGTAATATTTGGAAACAAAAAACTAATCTGGAAAGTGATTTTTCTGAATGCTTAAATGTCATTGATTTTTCATCTGAGGATGTGGATATCTGAAGGTTCCCTGTTGAAAAATCTCTGTATTGAAGAAAAAAAAAAAGAAAGAAGATTTTAAAGCCTGAGTGCTTTTTCACCTGCTTAGCCATATAAATGATGGCTTTTCCTCTCCTCTAGAGGTTATTATCTTTGCATTCATTCCAGGTGCTACTTTTCCTGCTGTCTGATTTAGGCAGTATCATTAGGCATTCATGCCAATACTCCCATGAAGTGCAACTCAAATCATATATTAGGACAAGTGGATTTGATCAGTTTGAGACAATGAGAGACTAGGTAGAAGTGTAGCTGTCACATTAGCTACAAGTTTAATATTGATGACAAAAACTAAGTTGTTACAGATAATAAATGAAAATCTAATTATGTGGGTGTCCCTGTGTAGCTTTCCAGATATAAATATTAAGCTAAAGATGGTTTTAAGATATGAAATTAGGTATGTAGCCATGTATTTGAAAAGAGCCTGCTCGAATGCAGCCACTATACCATAGATTGTAGAGATATCATTTATTTTCTGTTCTACCGTTCATATTGTTTTATTGTCCCAGTATGAAAGCACTGTATCACTGCCAATTTGAGGTAAGTGTGAAGTTGGAAAGGTAAAAAGTACTGTACACAAAATTAAACTGCATCAGTCTTTACTCTGTCACGGGATAATGGTCATCCTCAGATGCAGTTATTTGATCCTACTGAAATAAGCTCATTTTTTCAATTGCTGTAGAAGAAGCACCGTTTGAGGCAGGATCTATCTATGCGGTGCACAGATGTTCTTTGGATTGTGTGTGATGCCATCAACACACCTGAGGAACAGGATGCCATCCAGAGGGACCTAGACTGGCTGGGGGAGTGCACCCAGGGGAACTTCAGAAGCAGCATACCCAAATGCAAGGTCTTGCACCTGGGTTGTAGCAATCCCCACTGTCAGTACAAACTGGGGGATGTAAGAATGGAGCACAGCCCTTCCAAAAAGGACCTGGGGTACTGGTGGATGGCAAGCTGAACATGAGCCAGCAGTGTGCCCTCACAGCCCAGGAAGTCAACTGGATCTTGGGCTGTAGCAACAGAAGCATGGCCAGCAGGGTGAGGGAGGTGATCCTGCCCCTCTGCTCTGTGCTGGTGAAGCCTCACTGGAGTACTGCATCCAGGTGTGGAGTCCTCAGTACAGGAGAGGCATGGACCTGTTGGAGCGCATCCAGAGGAGGGCCACAAATACGATCCTCTCCTGTGAGGACAGGCTGAAAAAGCTGGGGCTGTTCAGCTTGGAGAAGAGAAGGTTCTGCGGAGACCTGAGAGCAGCCTTTCAGTATTTAAAGGAGAGAGAGAGCTATAAGAAAGGACAGACTCTTTAGTGAGGTCTGTAGTGACAGGACAAGGGGAAATGGTTTCAAACCAGAAGAAGGAAGATTTACACTGATATAAGGGAGAAGTTTTTTACAGTAAGGATGATGAGGCACTGGAAAAGGTTGCCTAGAGAGGTGCTGGGTGCCTCATCCCTGGAGACATTCAAGATCAGACTGGACAGGGCCCTGAGCATCCTGATGTAGCTGTAGGTGTCCCTGTGTGTTGCAAGGGGTGTTGGACTAGATGGCCTTCAAAAATTCCTTCCAGCTAAGGTGATTATTTGATTCTATGATTCTATGAATTTCTTCTCACTGATTTGAAGAATATTTTGTTTTATTTAGAAGTTTTCAGTAGCTGTAGTAGCTGCAGACAGCTGTTTTCCTCATCTAAGTTATTCACATGAAAGTTACAAGCTAAACAAATGTGTTGATCTCTGTTTAAATCAGTTGTGGACAACTAAACTAAACTTTGAAATAATTTTCTCTTTAAAGCGGAAAGAATACTATAACTTAATGGAAAGTGGAAAATTAAGTTTTCTTTTAAAGTAGAGTACTTTGGTTGGAAGAGACCTACAAAGATTCATCAGGTTTAAATGCCTGACCACCTAAGGGCTAACCAGCAGTTAAGGCATGTTGAGGGCATTATCCAAATGCCTCTTGAACACTGATCGGCATGGGGCACCAGCCATCTCTCTAGGAAGCTTGCTCCAGTTATGACCACTCTCATGGTACAGAAATGTTTCCTAACTCCCAGTCTCCCAGCATGGCTTTTTGCCATTCCCACACATCCCAACATCAGTTCCCAGGATCAGATCCTGGCGACCTCCCTGTGCTTCCCCTCCTCTAATGTCCAACCTGAATCTCCCCTGGCACAACCTGAGACCATTCCCTTTAGTCCTATCCACTAATTGAGCAATGGTACCCTTTGAATTTTTATTAAGAATAGGGGAAGAAAATAAATCTCTTTGTAAGGAATCGAGTTATTTTTTGGTCTTTCAGTCTTTTAGAACTGGGATTTATTTTTTTTTTTCACTACCATCCAACTTTTGAAAAGATAAGGAAACATAAAGGTGGAAACTTCTTGTTCACTGGTATCCATTTAGTTTCATTTTGACTTCTCTATCCTGAAGGCCATTCTTTTTTGCTTATCGCATTGCAGGTTGCTTACTCAAACCACTCAGCCCTGTTCCTGTAAAACTTGGCAAAAATACTGTATAGTGTTTTTAATGGATTTATCTATGCTTACATACCTGTTTTTGCTGAATAGGCTACCTGCTCCTCTCCATACACAGGCAAATACTGAATATTTTGATTCTATTGTCCAACCCAGAATGACAGGAATTGTAGGTTGATGCCATTATTCTTCTTACAAGAAAATCTCTCTTGGACTACTACTTACTGTGTATTTTCATCAGAACTTACCCTGCATGTTGTTAAGGAAGCATATGGTTCAGACAGCAACACAAGATGAATTTAGAGACAGTATTTTGTCTACATTGTAAGTCATAGGCAAGAAAAGGAAAAAGCAGATAAAGTGTCCAAAAGAGCAGATTATCAGGGCAGGTTAGAGGCTTTGACAGAAGATTTGGAAAGAACAGTGATCCTTACAAGATTTTACCTGCCTGAGAAATGGCTCAGGCAATTGCTTCAGACTAGTCTGTGTATTACAGGACCAGCCTGGATGCAGCCAGATTCTTGAACTCGACCCAGCCCCTGCAAGAAAATCTGTATTAATGGAAGGTGTGCATGTGGTCATGTTTATGACATAATCACAGTAACACATCTAGAAGGCAGCATCTGATGGCCTTGTTTAGCTCATGTGTTGGGATCAAAAACTTAATAATATACATCTCTCCTTTCTGGTCAGTTTCCTGCAGCTTTCCCAGTTTTTGCATAATTCACTGGCAGTCCAGTTTCACAGATATTAATTCCTCCACTATTCTTTCCAGAGTTGCTTTTGTTTGGCATGGATCCAGACTCAATAAATCCAGTTTTCACTGTTTGTAGCCTACTTCCAAAGTCCCTAGTCGGGGTCAAGTGGCTGTGCTGATGGAAAGGCTCCATTGGTCTAGACTGTACTAAGTATTGGAGATAGTATGGGGTTGTAGTGGCAAATATTGGAGAAGGCACTTTTCGTGCCATCTGAAATGACAATATGATTACAGTACGATGGGTTTGAGCTCAAAGATCCTGGTGGAAAAGTTAAACATTGTGGTTATGTCAAAGCAAAGCAGGTATTGATGCAGAGAGAAAAAGACATAAACCTGAATCACTTCATAAAAGGAATAGTGATATTTGAGATGAAGAGTCTGTGGTTAGATATTAGAAAGCTAATTGGATATGGCCTAAGTGGTATGGCCAGATGACAGCAAATCTGAAGAGAATCTGCTGGTCAGAGTTTTCCTAGCACTTCAGAAAACAGCGGAGCGAGTAAGCTTGAGGCAAGAGCATTTGTCTGATCATAGTAACAAAACCAGATTTACTATCATGAGACATCCTGAATTCTGTTTAGGCCCTTTGATCATGTAAGTGTAAACATACCGAAGCCACCTTGGACTGTTGCAGTTGGCTGTTGTCAGCGTTCAGTTTTGTTCTGAAGTTAAGTGATAAATAATGCAGGACATTACAGGAAACTGTGGCATAGTTTCAGTTTTGTTGCAATAAGCAGCAGTAAGTGGCACTCCGTGGATTCTCTCCCCTTTGCTCATGTCCTTTGGTCTAGTGGTAACAATGGCAAAAGGCTGGCACTTGAGAATCCAAGTAAAATCCAAGTATTTGTACTCTGCACATTTTCATCCTGCGGAAAAGTCAAGTAAATAGACCGAGAAGAGTAGGAATAAATATTTAATATCTCACAGCGCATGACTTTTCAGTAGGGAAATATGTAGCTTTTATACTCTGCCACAGATACGTGGAAATATTTGTCAACTGTGTGTTATTTCTGCAATTTAAAGCTGTTTGAAGACTTGAGAGAATGTTGTGAAGCCCCAGCTCATTGGTCCTTATCGCTTTCAGTCCAGGGACTTTGAGAGGCCGATAGCTGGAGCAATTAGCACTGGTGATGTCGTTCAAAGCTGCTGAGTGCTGTCAGCTTGTGACAAGAGTTCAGTGCTCTATCGGTATTCTGAGGCTGTTCCTATCTGGCCTGTACAGGTTTTGTCAGAAAGACAGCTCTAAAAGTTTTAAAGTGGTCTCTCAAGGATTTTGGTAGAAGGGAAAGTTGATGCCAAAGCTGAGGTATGTTAAGATTCTTGAAGCAGATAAACAGGGTTTAATCTTATGTGACAGGAAGTCTATTATTAAAATAGCAATCTCTTTAGAAGAATTTCTAGTTCTAAATTAAGCCCAGGATACAAATTCCCCTTGTATTTTATCACACAGTAATTATTGCAGGCTTGACTCTATCTGGGCAGTAAATCAAAAAACTTCTGAATCTTTTCTGACTCAGAATCTTCCTGAATGAAAAGATTTCCTGATCTAAAAAGTAACAAAAAATGAACCCCACAGATTTTAACCTACTAAAGAATTTTTTTTGGTCTTTTTTTGCCATTAATATGAGGATTTCATACCCTTTTTTTCTAAAAAGCATACGCTATATATAGATTGACAGTATGCAAGCAAAAATTCTTCCATGTAGCTGTGGAGCAACACTTAGTATGTCAGACAGACTCTAAAGGAGTTTTTAAAGACAATTGCCTCTCCTCTTAGAGAATAAGGTGCCTTGGTAGACATTCTTGTTCATGATGCAGATAAGAAAACACGCTGTTTGGAAAAACTCCTAAGCATCATTCAAGGTGTCTTTCAAAACTAAGAGATCTTTTTTCAGTTCTCAACTAGTAAGGTATGTAATTGAGTTTATAGGGATCAGATTTGAAGTCTGTGGCATGCTATAGAACAACTTGTCCAGCTGGTGACCTGTTATGAGTGGTGTCCCCCAGGAGTCAGTACTGGGGCCCATTTGTTTAATATCTTTACTGATGACCTAGATGAGGGGATTGAGTGTACTCAGTAAGTTTGCAGACGACACCAAGTTGGGAGGTGGTGTCGATCTGCCTGAGGGTAGGGAGGCCATTCAGATGGATCTGGATAGGCTGGATGGCTGGGCTGAAGTGAGTGGGATGAGGTTCAACAAGGCCAAGTGCCGGGTCCTGCACTTTGGCCACAATAACCTATGCAGTGCGATAGGCTTGGGGCTGAGTGGCTGGATGGGTGTGAAGAGGAAAGGGACCTGGGAGTGATGGTTGATGCTCAGCTGAACAGGTGGCCAGAGGAGGGCCAGTGCCAGAGCAGGGAGGTAATCGTCCCCCTGTACTCAGCTCTGGTGAGGCCGCACCTCAGGTGCTTCAGTTTTGGGCCCCTCACTACAAGAAGTACGTCAAGGCACGGCACTGTGTCCAGAGAAGGGCAACGAAACTGGTGATGGATCTGGAGCACAAGTCTTATGAGGAGCAGCTTAGGGAGCTGAAATTGTTTAGTCTGGAGAAGAGGAGGCTCAGGGGGAACCTTATCACACTCTACTACTTCCTAAAGGAAGGTTGTGATGAGAAGGGGTTTGGTCTCTTCTCCCAGGCAACAAACAGGACCAGAAGAAATGGCTGCAAGTTGTGCCAGGGGACATTTGGGTTAGATATAAGGAAAAATGTTTTCTCTCAGTGAGGCACTGGAATGGCCTTCCAGTGAGGTGGTGGAGTTGCCATCCCTGGTGGTGTTCAAGGGGCGTCTGGATGAGGAGCTGCGAGATATGGTTTAGTAGCTTAGTGGGTAGTAATGGTGATAGGAGGACAGTTGGACTAGATGATCTTGTAGGACCTTTCCAACCTTGTAATTCTATGATTCTATTACTTTTCTTTATTAAATGGTATGCCATCTGTAACCTATCTCTGATATATGGGGAAAAAAAGGTACAAATCAATAATATTAGGTCCACATAATGAAATTTTATCTACAGACTTTTCTTGGTTATATTTTTTTGTAGGTTTCTTTTTCTTACAATGGAAGGTTGTGCTTGTAAGCACTGACATACTGAAAAACTGTATCAACAAAATCTTCTAACTCTATATGAACAAAATACGAGCTACATGTCTAATATATGTACAGTTGAGGACAGAAATAGTTTAGATGTGTTTCCTGTAAGTCATTATATTATGTCCACCTCCATTCCTTCCTGGATCTTCCAACTGGAAGAATCATTTGAGTGTGAATTTGCTTCAGGCTGAATGAAATAGATTAATGTAGGCTGCCCATCCAAACAACGTAAAGAAACCTAACACTATTTGCCAAGGAGACTAGGAAGACTCCTCAGGCACTCACACACTTGTGGGCGAGTAACCTCCAACAATTGCCCACTAGCAAACATCTGGGAAGAACTAATATTTGCAGTCAACAGAGCTGTTTACAAAATAAACATCAGGCAGCCTTACTTTTGTGTTCTGCTGTATTGCCGCTTGTCTCTTGGGATAGCAGCACTTGATTTCACATGCATCAAAGGCTTTTTGCTCCCCATTTAACAAAAAAGCATGCTACTTTTGATGCACATAACATATGCATTAGTGGCAGGGCTGGCAGCACATCTTATGGCTCTGCTGGATACTAAATTTTATCTCTGGAAAGCAAAACTTTAATTTCAATAAATATTTAAAAATAAATGTTTCTTTTATATCCAGTCCTACAAGGCTCATCCTTTCTAATACGAGCCTTACAATCCTGTATATGCATTTTCAGTGGGTCCTACCTTTTCATTATGTTATTCACTTCTCTTTTTGTAGTAATTGACCAATTATTCTCACCTATTACAGAATGTAAGAAACAGACAATATTTCTAGAGACTGTGGTGCTGAGTGTGGTATCCTAACAAATCAAGCCTGACTGCAGAAATGAGGCACTATTAATGTCCTGTCAACACTCGGCATAGACCCCCCTGAATGTAATTACAGACCACAGTTATGCAGTATTCTCTCATATCAATTTTGGATATATATTTTTTTCTGATCATACCAAAAAGCACTTGGATGTTCTTGTAATTATTTTGGGAAGTACGTTACTTTCTGATCCTTCATGCATCCTGCTGAACCACTGTGTGTTCACATTCAATGAGTTATACTCCTAGGAATGAGGACTGTCTCAGTAAACCTCAAAACCAAAATTCCCTGCCTTCAAAACGTTGATGTTATATTACCCATGATGTTATATTATCCAGTGTGCTGTCAACTCGATTGCAGAAACATTGGCTATCTCTTCTGACTTGATTATCATACGGTTGAGTCAGTCTGATGCTAAAGGTTGAAGTCTGTTGAAATTTTGCTAAAGAAGGCTTAATGAGATTCTAAGATAGGAAAACTCCTGTCTTTTCATTTTTTAAAAAAAGTAGCAAATCTGGAATTCCCAGAGGATCAGTTATTATGCTTTCAGAAATTCTCCTTTTCTTTGTACGTTGTTCTGACCACATCTTTCATATAGAACAAAGAAGTCTTACCTACTTGGTAGATTTTTTATGTTTTACAGCTTTTTTACTGACCACTCAAGCATATTCAGCAGTATGTGATTTCATTATTCCTAGATTTTTCACGTTGTGTTATTACTATCTTTTTTATACATATGCACATTTTTAAAGAGAGAATCAAATTGTTTTCTATCTCTAGATAGTTGTGCTAAATGTGTGTTAGTCTTCATCACCTGCATGTTAGTTACACAGGCTAAATTTTAGAAGAAAGTAAATTTCTGCGCTGAGAAGATTCTCTTTTGCTTAGAGGAATTTGGCATGGTTCCCTGGGGAGTCATCAATTGTGCATTTTTACTTTGCTAGTGAAAGATGCTGCCTCTAAGCTGCCATCTGACACTAACTGCCAAACATTGCCAGTCCTGGAAAAGTGTAGTAGAGCCATGTCGTGTTTTCTCCCTTGATTCAAAGCAGACAAATCCTACCTCTAAGAATGCCAGGTGTGCATTTCTCTTAGACATCCCCACATTCGGGATAATAAATAGTTCCTTGTCTGCTTTCATCCTCATTGAATTAAAGCTGATGACTGGCTTTTCTTCCCCAGTTGTCATAATCCTTACTATATCCATTTTCCTGCACTGTCTGATATTCCTGGCATCGTAGTCCATGCCCTGCCTGCCTTGTGAGCAGGGAAGGTTGAGCCATGACCCTTCCCACATCGTAAAGCTCTGGACTTCCTTGGCCGCTGTGATGTGACAACTTACAGTGCAACTTCTGTTCCTCAAATTTAGTGATTTGTTAAAATTCATTCACAAAATTCATTCATATTATCTCAGCATTAGGAACATGTGCAATATTTTTTTCTTTAGATGCTACTTATTTTTGAGATCACAGTAGAAAATAATTTTCAGGGCAGTAGTCATGCAATTAATATGTTCAGCTGCTTTGACTGCTTTCCACTGGATATGGTGTTCATCACTCATCAAATCTTGTAATCAGAGGTGACCTAATTTTGCATCCTCATTTATTCTTCCCTCAGCGGTATTACAGTACTAATTCAGACAGTCTGTAAGACAGAAGTGACAGTGATGAATAATAAACAAAAATAGTCAGCCTCCTGAAAAATGTCTTTTCTCTAAAAATATGTGTTTCCTGTTTTCAGTTTTTCAAAACAAAACACTCTGAGGACCCAGGTTGTAATGCAAAGAATGCAAATGAAGTTCAAGTTTCTATGGGTAAATGAGATTTTGTGGAGAGGCTTTATGACACGATGGATTATCGTAAGGACTCAAGTATTGAGGAGCTTTTCCTATACAAAAGAACCTATCAGTCATGTTCCTTCTTAGCAATACCTTTTAGTTTTATAATTAATAGTAAAAAGATTAAGAACTATGTTTTCTAGTTAGTCCAGCAGTGCAGTTTTAAGTTCCCAATAAGAAAATTGTAGTGAATTTATATTCGATAAGATCCCTGGGGAGTGTAGGTGTGATACAAATGGAAAAAACAGCTCTCTGGAGAGCAATGTGAAGAAAGGAACAAAGAGAAACCTTTCTGCCAGGCTGAGGGCTTTGCTGCTGGCTGCGTGGTGGCATTGTTAGAAGGAAATGCACCTGCTCGAACATTTTCTTCAGCTAGAAGCAGAAGGGGCTGTTGAATGCTCTAATTGCTGGTAGGCATGAAAGGATTGCCTAGAAGATTGCTTCCGAGGCTGTCCTT
Source organism: Lagopus muta (assembly GCF_023343835.1). Lineage (NCBI taxonomy): Eukaryota > Metazoa > Chordata > Aves > Galliformes > Phasianidae > Lagopus > Lagopus muta. The sequence goes on along the minus strand of NC_064439.1, from coordinate 42,765,709 downwards.
TGATGTTTCATGTGATTTGGAAGTGAAGATTTCTTTTTCTTTATCAATCTTGCTAATAGTTGAGAATAAAATGTCTCCTCTCAGCTTTCATTCCAGAAGGTATCACGACACATTCGGTCCGATTAGTGGTAACATGGGCCAAAAGGCTCCTTTTATCTTTGGAAAAGATTTGTAAAACACAAACATAGTCATTGCAGACCGCATTCGTAAAATCCTATTAGGTGCACGTTCAGTTCATTGCAGAGGTCTCTTTGGGCAAGAAAAATACTTTGCTTTGAACACTGGCTTTCTCAAATTTCAAACACTAGGAAGCTAGGAATTTTTGGATGCCATCTTTTTACATCAGTTATGAATCTCAAATTGCAATTAGAGCAGGTGGTGGTTTGGTTTTTTTTTTTTCCTGTTCCAGCTATGGCAATTTACAAACATAATTCCAATACAAAATCCAACTTTTGCCTTATTTTTTTCAGCAAAATTTGAAATACACTGAGGTTTGGTGTTTTGGGGATCCTTCTGACTTTTACAAAATATAAGGCATGACTAATGAGCTATAATTATAGCTACAAACAATACAACGTGATATTTTAATCACTTTGTTTACTGGAATTTGCAATTCAGTAGGGTAACAAAAAAAAAAAGTGTGATTAATTAATAAACTTTACTTTGTTCATAAGAAATGCCCAGGTGAAAGAAATGATGACACATTTGTTTAACTCATGTAAGCTATCACTAAGACTTTTCTTTTCTTTTGACAAAGTATTGCCAGGATGCATTGAATTATTAGAATCCTTAAAAATACGTAGCTTTTCTCAGTGGAACAATATTTCTTGATTTGTTCCATTTAGCTCTCAGAGGTAACATTGAATTCTATTTCAGATCCACCACTTTCAAGGTTCGGGGGTGCATAGTGCGTGTCTTTCGAGAAGCAATGCATAAAAAAACCTGCATGCCTGTTTAATGTGAGTCAGAAATACATGAAATACATTGCATACATCCTTTAAAGGTAAAATTTTTTCCAAGCATGTCATTATCATGGCGGCCCCTGTGTCTCACAGGGTGGCCCAGCCCAGCTCTGAGACACAGGGAAGGCAAAGTGCGTTACTGACAACTCATGTGACCCTATGCTTAATTTGTGAGGAAATTGCATCAGTTTTCAAAGGTGGAAATTTGGAAAGACATTGTGTGCAGAAACATGCTGCCAAATTCAATGCATGTCAAGGAACATAAAGATAAAATAGTGAAACTGAAAGTAGTCTTGTCATCTCAACAAAATATTTAAAAAAGAAAAGAATTAAATTGCAAATGGACTCTGTTATAAATGTTAGTTATGTGGTAGCAAAAAAAACCCCAACATTTCCTGATGGTGAATTTATAAAGCAGTGTATGGAAAGCATGGCAGATGTGTGTCCTGATTAAAAAAATAAAAACAATAAATTGTTTTTTCTGAAATCAGTATGTCTCACCAGACTGTATCCAGGTGAACTGGAGAAATAGGAAAATCTATTAAAAAAATTTAGAGAGTGAAGCTGCTAACTTCAAATTTTATGCTTTGGTGATAGATGAAAATACTGATGCTACTGATACTAATCAACTTGCTATTTTCATTAGAGATACTGATAATGAATATAATGTCACTGTAGAAATGGCTTCTTTGGTGCTATTGGAAGATTGAACTAAATCTATGATATGTACAAAGCAGAAAAAAAATACTTCAGAGCTATTTTCTTTAACCTCTGTCAGCATATCAGATATAGCTACTGATGGTGCCCCAGCAATGGTTTGATGAAATATCACTGCATCAGACATCAAGAAAATGTATGCATGAAAGCTTTAGAAATTGATAATGTCACGTAAGTCGTCATCAAAGCTGTGAATTTCATAATGTCCAAGAAACTGAATCATCACCAATTCTAGGAACTCATTGGAAGTATGGATAATGATTATTAGGTCATCATTTAATTTTCTGAAGGAAGGTGCCTAAGTCAGGATAAAATGCTAAAAAGGCTTTGCAAAGTGAAATCAAGTCCTTTAAAGAATCAAAAGGAAAATTTGTGCCAGAACGTGAAGATGAAAAATGGCTCCCAGATTTAGCATTTCTGGTGGATTTGACTACTTATTTACATGAGTTGAACATGTGTCTTCAAGGTGAAAATCAGCTTATCTGTTCTGTGTTTCAGATAATAACAGAGTTTGAAATGAAACTTCCAATTATGGCAAGCTCAAGTGATGGCAAATAATTTCATGCATTTTAACTCACTGGTTGAGGACAGTCCTGTGAGCAGTGAAAAACGTGCAGCTTTGCTTTTCATTTTGATAAAGAAATTTGAGAATGCATTTCATTATTTCAGAAAAATTTATATATCTTTTTATACATATATATCAGAAAAATGTATATATCTTTTTATACATATATATATATATATTTGTGACTCCATTTTTGGTTGACATAAATACATTACCTGCAGATTTTCACGTGGAACGTATAGAGTTGCAATCAGACATTCCACACAAAGAAAAAATTTGGTCATGTATCTTTACTTGACTTTTATAAAGCCCTATCTCACCAGAGAAAAATACCTCTCACTTCACAGTCACACCTTATTCGTGTCATCACTTTTGGCAGTATGTACATTTGTGAACAGTTATTGTCAAGTACGAAGCACAAGAAGAGTAATATTTCATCAGAAATCTTTGATGAGCACGTTGAGAACTCATTAGGAGTGGTAACCACTGCCATTGGGCCAGCCTGATGCACTAGTTTCACAGAAACAAGGTCAAACATCCCACTAGTTTTATGGTTTTGTTGCTCTCTTTTTTTGATGTTTTAATAGATATATATTAAAATAATACATAAAAAATAAGTTTGGTTACTTACATGTATTAAGTTTATTATATATTTTACATGTGACCCATGGCAATTCCTGTCCACTCAGTGTGACCCAGGCAAGCCTGAAAGTTGGACAGCCATGGCTTTATGGTGTTCTTGAATTGATTGTAAAATCTATCAGAAATTCAGTGTATGCTATGAAACTTAGACACTCCTGTGCAATTTCTTGATTTTGATTTAATAAATTGTGAATAGTTTCCTTTTTTTTCTAGACTTACATCCTCTTTTTTTTCATCTGTTTTGGGAATTGAATTTTAAAATGCTGAGGCACATCTGTCTTGATCTTTTTAATGGCTTTTTGAGTCAATTCTCTACAGTGTCAGTGTCCAAAGCCATTCAACTTCTATTGAATTTTGTCGTGGTCAGTGTAAACTACCAGTTTCTGAACTTTCTTTTTGAGGACAGAGGATATGTATTTTGTCCTGTGGTGTAAGCAAGGAGTATATTTACATGCCTGCAATTATGGCCTCCAATTTTGATTTTGCTCTGACACGATAAAGGATATGTCTGGAACTTTATTTACTTGGCAAGAGGTCAGTCAGTTTTATTTTTATCCATGGAATCAAGCGTTTATCAGATTTCTGTATGAATCATGCAGCGTGTTAGGGAGCAACTGCACTAGTGTTTCATTTTATGTCTTTATTTCAAAGTCCTGATGGGTTCTAGAGTCCTAGTGTATTGTAAGCCCAGGCAAAGGTGTTTTTTCTCCCCAGAACTCCAAATTGAACGTACATATTTTTGTACATATGTTAGCATGCATCTATGTTCGATCTGCCAATTCTCATGCTTTCATTAAGTCAGTAAATGTGAATATTCTGTCTTAAGGGTTATATGTAAGCCACCTAGAAATAGGGATGACTCATTCATTTTGATGTGGCTGTGGGTTTTGTGGTCACATACAGGGAGAAATAGGGTGTACTTGGGCATATCCTCCCAGGCAATTTTGCAGACCTCGCTTTGATAGGGACCAGCTTTGCATGGGCTGTTTTCTTAGGTTTCTTCTAATTTAGCCTTGTGAAAAAGGGCGTAGAATAACCACAGGTTTTATGTTGGGCAGCCATACAGTTATGTGTGTTTATACTCCTCTTGGTGGGTATTGGTGACATCACTTAAATCTGGTCTCTGCACGCTATTTCATTTGTGTGTGAAGTGTTCAGAACCGCAGCAGAAACTGTACTTTAAAAAAGGAGGAGGAAATTAAATGTGTAAGATTGAACTGATACAGTTTGAGAGTGTGGTTCATGCAGACAAAAACCCAGGAAATTCAAAGCTCAGCCTGAGCCGTAGTCCATCAATCAAATTATTGTGGGAGAATAGTGCTGATAATCATAAAAACACGCAAAGATGTGAGATATAATAGTGCAAGTCTTAACAAACCTGACCTGTAACTGTATTCTGAATGAATGTTTTTGTACTTAATTTCCTGAGGGATGTATTAACGTCAGTGAATAGGAGAGGAACACTTTTTGTGGAAGCTCAAGTAATTGATGGGGAAGCTTTCAAAGCAAAAAATAGTCACCCCATAGATTTGTCTACCAGCAAAAGCTTAGTGGTGTAATTGCACAGGATATTCTGCAATGTCTTATTCTGGTACTGATGCTTGTAAAGAAACAAACAATTACTTTTTAAAGGAAATGTTATAAAAGCAGTCTCTTCAGTGAGATACAGATTCTCTTCTGTTGATTTTGGTAGTGTCAGGAGCTAAAACCTTAGATGCTGAAGTGCTATGACATGTGTGCCCAAGTCAGAGCACGACTAATTGCCAATTTAAAGAAAGATAGTTTACAAATTAATTATGTTCTGGGTGAAACAAAGTGTTTTTCATTCCTCATGAAACCCTGTAAGAACAAGATTAAGATTAAATAGTATGAACTCAGTTACTTTGTATTTGAAAGTAAGCTGGATTCTGAACTGAGTCGGTATTTCCTTGAAATGGATTGTCTGATGTGTGAATTGATTTATGGGTTAAGCAAGCTACAGGAGATGATGCTACTGAATACCAAAGGTGCTGGAAAAAATCTTCAAGGCAAGGATGTATTTTCAGGAAACTTTTTACTACCACTAGTCAAATGGGTCTGAAATGCATTTTAGGTATAGAGTTTGGTATTTCCTTCATAATGATCTTGCATAACTATTTCATACTACGCGTAACACTGTTCAATTAAACAGTTGAAATTGAAGGTTGCAATTGGCAGACCAATTAAGAAAGAAAACTTCAGGCTCCAACCTTGATATAGCTGCTGCCTCGTTCTGTTCCAGTGTGGAGGAACTGTCTGGTCCTTGTGACCAGGGGTAATGTGAAGGAGACTCGTGTCTCTTTCTTGATACAGAAGAGTTTGGGATTCCTGCTATGCTTTTGTTTAATGAGTGTTACATAATACTCTGTGCACTTAGAGAATTGGATTGTATCAGCTTAGCTCTCTTTATGAGCTGCTCCAAATAGAATAAAGGAGACGGTAATTATAATAATGGAAGCAAAAAAAGGAATATTAATAAATATTCATCGTGTATGTGAAATTTGTTTTTCTGTAATCTACTATTTTTATCTGGCCTACCTTCTCAATTGTTTTTTTTTCCTGATAGCCTTTTTTTTTCCCCTTTTGTCTCACTGTCTGCGTAGGACTGGCTCCTCACATCTGTAATCTCCTAATAGAAACTGTGGCTCTGTACTTGGAGGCAGATGATAAAAGCAGCACCAAGACAGCAAATGCACTGCTGCTGTCCTTGCTTGACATTTTGCACTGCATGCTGATGTACACAACAAACATTGTGCGCCAGACTTTGCAGGTATGGAGTTCATTTCCTGGGGGTGATAACCATCTGAAACATTTTTTTAGATACCTTCTCATAATGCTATTGGTGAATTTACCACTACTCTCATTTCATTACATTTTTAGCTTGGTGGAAAGGGAAAAGCGTGTATTTTCAGCTGCTTGCCCCTATGTGTGTATTTGCCTGGCTAGAAAATTCATTTTAGCCCCACTGTGCTGGGAAAACAGGTCTTAGCTGCATGTTCCATGTCTGTACTCCACAAACAGCCTAATGCAACGTTTTCTCAGTGATAGTTCAAAGTCTTTTCCTTCACTTCATGTTAAAAGAAATAAATTACCCCACAAAAAGCAGTTCCTTTTCATTATGAATCAGATGTGATTATTGTGCTTGAAGAGTATGTAACCTCTACATGTGCATCGACGTGCTTACATTGCTAGTGTTTTAACTTTCCCTTTGAACCACTGCAAAACGTGGCATTAATAGGGCTTCTTCTCCCAGTGAAGTCTTCCTCTTCCTTAAAAATGGAGCACAAAAAGATACTAATCAAAGAAATTGCATGTAACACTTCTAACAACAAAACAGGAAGAATATTTTGTCCTTTTTCAGATATGATGCTAAACTGGCAATGATTGCTTTGTTTTTAAATGATCCACCAAATTGCTGTAGTTCATCAGCTGGAAGCAACTGCTGTATTTGGGCTATAAACAGTACTTTAAAAATTCATTTTCCACTAAAGAACAGAGAATGCTCTTACATCCAGTATATCTGGAGGACAGAGATTCAGAAGATTCAGCAGCCAGGTTGTACTGTGTATCAGAGCTGGGCCTTCTTATACTTGTGGGGGTTTTTTAAGGAAGTTTAAAGTATGAAGTATTGAAAATTGAACTTTTTTTTCTGCATAGATTTAAATAATCAGCTGTAATCAAACAGATATTTCATTAAGAATGTTTTTGTTGTTGAAAAAACATACTTCAGATCTGATGGTACAATACCTTGGCTTTTTCAAGTCCTCTAGCAGCAGGCTCTGTAATGGGTTTCACATCTAAGAATCACTTTGCAAATCAAATTTTGTAAGCTAATTGCTGATTGTCATATTGTTAGCAACAGTCTATGTAATCATAGAGAGCCAAGCTCTGTACTTGTGCTCTGTGCAAGTGTTGAGGCCAATTATACTGGAGTGCATATGAGGAGAGAGAACCTTGTACACAGTTCGGTAATATTAGTGAAACTCATTACTTTTATTTAGATACATTAATTCTAACTTAAATCTATGCATTCATTGCCACATTTGATTCTGATTTTACATGAATACATCAGTTGGTTGATAAACCCCCAGCTCCAGTTTTGTACAACTTCAGTCAAAGTAATCTGGTTTGCTTTGGAAGACTAATGGATAAGAGGCAGCTGGCACTGTGAAGTATAGCTCTGCCCTGTACCCCTGTGAAATTATCTTTAAGGTGAGGTCCCTTGCCCTGACATACTGGTCTCAGCAGTAGTCATCACTGGGTTCCTGTGGGTTCTACAGCTACCTCAGTACGCAAGCCCTGTTGAATGATGGCAATTAGTTGCTATTTACCATGCATCTGCAGCATATTCCCTTATCTCTGTGTCACTTAATGGATCACAGTAATGGTAACAAACGTTCTTTGTTTTCAAGGGAATCTTCTGCATAAGATACCTGCTAGAACGGCACTAGGGAATCAAGTTTTCTCATAATACCATTACTGAGGCCTTAAGCTGGCATGTGCAGATGATGCCACTGTTGTCCACCTGAATCTTTATTGTTGTTTTTTTTATATGTAAAGTGATGGCCTTATCCAACTGGATAGACAAAACATGAGAGCACACTTCCTTCCCGTTTCACTACTTTGTGCTGGATGGTGCTGATAACTATATCTGGCTTCATTCAAGACTTTGTCCTCTGTAGTCCAAGTATATGTATTATAATAGAATAGTACTAAGGTTTGGATTAATTTGGATATCTGTTTCTGGAGCAGTTTTGTCATATTGTGTTCCACAGGTGATCCAAAGTAGCTGCATTTGAGAAGTAAACTTGCTGTTTAGTGACTTAGCGTAGGTTTAAGTGTGGTGTGCATCCTTTATATACATAGAGTATAATTCCTCTAGTGTGTGTTATTTATTCTCTTTTCAAAGACACTAAGTACATACCACTTGAAGCAGTCAGATATCCCTGATGGAGGACGTATTACTTCCAATTCAAACACCGAACAGAAAAATCTGTTTTAAATTTTGCTGAAGTGAAGGCAGCTTACTTAGCTTTCTTGATTACTATAAACACTCATTTTTTTATTTCTTCTGTGCACTATGTCTATTTGCCCTTCTTGGACTTTTGCAGTGTGGTGAATCTCAGTGAGGGACATACCAATGTGTCTTATTACTGAGAAATGGCTCTTCGGGGCTCCTTTATTTCTGAACTCTTCCTGAAAGAAAGGCATTGTGTGTTCAACTCATCAAAATAAACAGTGCAGCTCTAGCAGTAATGTCTCCTGTCTCTGGGGATCTGCTCTTGTGCTCACTTAACCAAACAAAAATCCTTGGTTATTATACCTGGGTGATGGCTTAAGGATTGCACTTTAAATGAAACGCAATACAAATGAATTTTAAATGTGTCCTCTAGATAAAATGCTTAAGTTTTCCTCTAGCAGCTATACTCTGCGGGGTCACAATCCAAAGCTGCTGCAAGATGGTGGAGTTAAATGAAAAACCTTGCAAGAAGACCTTGCTGGTACCCTGGGGCACAGACGGATCATACTAGCACTGCCTGGGATGGCAGCCTGTTTCAGTGAAGGGGAAGACAATGATCGGTATTCCAAGAAGTAACAGGTCTTAAAACACTTTCAGATTTTATTATTCCCATTTCTAAAATAATTTGAACTATTTATGTATTGTGAATATTTCAGGATGCAAAGCAAGTCAGAAGGGCAAAGGTGGACATAGCTGCTGAGAATCATAACCTCTCAGTTATCTTGGTTTTCTTCTTTTGAGTTGTGCTTAAAATTATTTCTAATAATGGAAGAAAAAAAAATGAGTGAACTTTTTTATTAAGATAGATTTGTTGAAATGGAATAGAAATACATAAAACATTTACGGCTTTAGAAGTATCTTTTGAGTATACAGTTCATATCATTTAGCTGAGTAAATGTCATGTAGGTGGGTATGTTCAGCCTGTGGCAGTGTGAGTCACTTTTGTTTGTGCTTAGTGTTGCAGACACAGGGAGTATATAGTTTTCCTTCAAACTTTTGTTCAAATATTGACCACCTAATCAACCTGATTTGTTTCTCATAACTGAACAGTCACTGCGGGTATTTTGTTGTTTTTTTTTCCCCTCATCTTATTAAGGCACAGAAATCCGGCACAGGAGGGGACACGCAGGCTGCTGAAGATCTTCTGCTTATCAATAAACCCCTGACGGACCTAATTAGCCTGCTTATTCAACTGGTGAGAATTTACTTGTTTGGAAGCCTATTGGAATGTCGCTGAAGTTGGAATTACTCAACTGAATTCAGCATCTTAGAGCTGTGTTTGACAGGTTTTTTTGCTGTTTTTGAGCTTCTACCTAACATAAGACAAAGACTCTTACAGTTTTTGCAGGATTTACAGGCCACAAGTGACATCTGCCCAAACCTAGAACTGGGCCAAGGGCAGGCTCCAGATTCTTGGGTGTGATGAATATGTGTATGCAAATTGTAGCCCAAAGAATGGACTAATGTACAGAGAAAGGATTATATTCAAAATTACCAAAGCAACTACAACTACCAGTAGAACTGTCATTAAACTTAAAATTATCTTGCATCGAGTGATCACTTTCAATATTATTTTCTTGGGTTTGAGCTTCCTGTGTTTTTTTCAAGTGTTTAGTTTGATTCTAATGTGATTGTGAATGATTTAGGAGTGGGAATGATCCCTAGTGGCCTGTAATCATCTTTTAAGTCTGTTTAAAGTCCATTTTTTCCAGAGTTTGCTAGACAATAGAGTGCTGCTCTGAAATCTCTGCAGAAAGCTACAGCATCCCTGGTGCATCCCAGCAGCTCAGACTCCATCATGCTGTGCCAGAGACTTGTGTTGGCTGCGCGTGTGATAGCTTAGAGCAGAGGAATGCTTCTTGAGTTGAGCAGGGCTTTTAGAGGCCTGGAATGCTACCTCTGCCTTTTACTCAACATAAAGCAAGGAAAATGGTGTGTGAGAATTTCCCAGTGGCATATCACACTATCATTTCTGTGACATTTTTCTTTGAGGTATTTCAGATTCATTGTGTACTCTTCCATCCCCAGTCTTGGAACTGTTCCTTTCCACCTAAGTATAGGTTATATTGTGATATAAATACCTCTAGTGCTTTTCATACCTTTAGCATGATCCATCCTCTATTTTGGGGAAGAGTGTGGTACTTTTTTTTTTATTAACTTTTGCATTATGATGAATTTATTTTAATCAAGTGACTTTTTGGAAATGTTCACTGAATGACCTGAAACAAAGTGAGTGAATTTCAACTGCATAGCATTTAATCTTTTTCAACTCTTTTAATTTACTTTCTATTAATTTTTAATCACTATGTATGATAAATAGCAAGACTTATAAATAGTAAGACTTAAAAATGTAAGATAAATAGTAAGAGATGCAAACGCCCCTTTAAAATGAAGTTAGACATAAATTTAAATTACATTAACTCCCTAAAGAACAGAAAATTAGAGGCCAGGCTTAACTCAGCCTGTACCACCTGGAAGTATTTCTTTCCTTCTTTCTTCCTTTCTTTTTTTTTAAAGTTTGTAATTAAAGGATGGGATAATTGTACTCCTTGCATGTACTGATTAGATTCTGACTTGCCCCTGTATTTCAGAAGTGTGGCTGCAAATTATCACTAGGTTTTGCTTTGTTCTTTATTTCTACGTATTCCAGTATGTTGAAAATACTTATGTAAAATCTGCTTGTTTTAACATGAGGTGAAGAGAAAAGAGCATTGGTGCTTCTTCATTTCTTTGGTGTTAAGTTCTGTTAAAGATAATCTAAATGTGATTCCTTTTCATAGGAATAAATTCTTAGTGCACCGCTTTTGTAGTCTGTTTCTCCTGCTGCTTTTGCATACAGGTGCAAGGGCTAGTGAGAAAACTGTGTCACTGATTTAGAGCTACCCTCAATAGCTGCCACTGCAGGTGTTCTTATCATACCAGAGTATGAAAGATATGAAAAGTGTGTTTGCATGGTGAGAAGGAAGGAAATTGCTGATTTATTTTAAATGCTAATTTATTATGATGTCTTTTTTAAAATGCCATGTGCAGGGATTGGGTTTTGACTACCTCTTTGCAGGGAAGCATCTGCTACCATTGAGCTGTACTGACTCTGGAGAGAGAATAGCCATGCTTGGGGAATGTCGCAAGTTGATGTACACAGCTGATGGCTGGTGTACCAGTACATCATTGACCCACACTCATCATGCAGTCCAATAAGTAGTTTATTCTTTAAGAAGAATACTGCATTTGGTGAATACTAACTCCTTGTTCTTCTACACACAGTTACTCCTTTATAACATACTGGTACCTGGTGCTTACAGTACCTTAACTATTCCCATCTCCAACCTAACTGTGACCACCTTCTTGTGTCTTGCTGCCAGCACAGTCATAAAGTCTCATGGACCTCTCAAGATGGCATACGGTCCCTGCCTCACCAACAGACCTGCCTGAGCTTAAGTTCTGTGATGCTACCAAGAGTAGTGCTCAGTACTGAACTGTGAGGCTTCATGAACTTTTATTTTGTTTTGAGGCATTTCATTCTTTGTGAGCTTCATTCTCAGGAGATAAAGTATGTCTTTAATTCTGAAATAACCATCACTTCAGTTTTTTTTCCTCTAGTTTACTACTCCTACTCTTCTTACCATATTTATAGTTTCTTATGTCACCTTGAATAATTGCTATCCCTCACTGATATGCATATCCCTCAAGTAGATGATTGTTCCGTGCCCCATTGATTTGGCTATTTATTTATTTATTTTCTCGAAGATCTATTTATCTCTCTTAATAATCCCTCAAAAATCAATGGAGTTAAGCTTGAAAATGTCAAAAACTTGGAATCAATTTTTCCTTTCTGTAATTATGATTTAGGCTACCACATAGGGCATAAGAAAGCAAGTGTAGGAAACCTAGATGGCATGTAAATGAAACTTCAGGGTTGTTAAGAACGTGAAAGAAGAAATAATTACAAATTCTGTCATGCAGAAAACACTGCAGATATAGAGAATTCAATATTTAATCCCATGATCAGTCTGCCATTAATTGATCAATAAGAGGAAAATAAATTGACCATTTAGTCTTCGGCTTAGCAGCTTCTTGTTTAAAAGTTAATTAAACTTAGCTTTTTTGTCTAATGTTTCTCCGCTTGAACATAAATCTAATTTGATTATTATACTGAAACTTGCAGCAATTATGGAATACATAAAGTCCCTTCTACTATTTTTGCATAATGGTTATTCTGAAAGTTAAATGTTTGCTGATGTTTCAAATCACTTCAGCAGATTTTCAGAAACTATTTCAAACTTCATAATTAAAAAAAGGACAAACATTTACTTCTGAATGTTCGTTAGCTAATCTGATCAGCACAGCAGATGAATAGCATGGTATTCTTCATTACATGGGCTTCCATAACTCTTAGCATACTGCAATATTTATGCTGCTAGTTTAGAGGGCTCGGATTATACATGATAGCTTCCTTTATGCTGACTGAGCTTTTCAGACAGCTGGAATGGCTGTACTACCTTGCCAGTACCTGTAAACTGGAGTTTTGTTTCTCTATAAATTTAGATCCTAGATGTAGGCCCTTTAATTTCTGAGCTTATTAGACTGCTGAGAGGGAACTTTTCTTGTCTTCTGGTAATAGGCTTCTGCATTATAGTGTAACTACTAAAATTTTTAATTGGTTATTTTCTTCAGGATGTCTGGGTTTACTACTGAATGACAAATTAATCATGTGCAAATATAAAGAGGACAAATACAGAACCTCGGTGTACATAATGAATGAGATGATCTTTTCTAGGTCACAGAATCACAGAATGGCCAGGGTTGGAAGAATCATGAATCTCCAACCCTCCTGCCACATGCAGGGCCACCAACCTCCCCATTTAATACTAGACCAGGCTGCCCAGGGCCCATCCAACCTGGCCTTGAACACCTCCAGTGATGGGGCATCCACAACTTCTCTGAGCAGCTGTTCCAGTATGTCACTATCTCATAGTAAAGAATTTCCCCCTGACATCCAACCTAAATCTTCCCTCCCTCAACTTGAAACCATTTCCCCTTGTCCTGCTAGGTCCATTCTTTTTCAGTGTTCCCCTGGCTCTAAGACTGTATCTTGACTTAGGTTTCAGAGAATGTGAGAGATATTTGCCAATGAATAATGAAAATAACTGCAGAATAATAATCTTACAGGCTGTGAAGAATTTCATTTCGCATTTCTTAGGAATACAGACAGTTCTGTAGTTGGAGAGGGAAGACATAGCTTTATAATCTGTACTGCAAAATGCATTCACACAGTCATAAAATCTTTTGAGTTGGAAGGAACTCTAGTCCAACTCCCTTATGGTGAACAGGAACACCTACAGCTACATCAGGTGCTCAGAGCCCTGTCCAGTTTGACCTTGAATGTCTCCAGGGATGGGGAATCCAGCACCTCTTCGGGCAACCTGCTCCACTGCCTCACCACCCTTATTGTAAAAAACTTTTCCCTTATATCTACTCTAAATCTCCCCTCTTTTGTTTGAAACCATTTCCCCTTGTCCTGTCACTACAGACCACACTAAAGAGTCTGTCCCCTTCTTTCTTATAGCTCTTTCTCCTTCAGATACTGAAACATCACTCTCAGGTGTCCCAGAGCCTTCTCTTTTCCAGGCTGAACCTCAGCCTGTGCTCATAGGGGAAGTGTTCCATCCCTTGGATCATTTTGGTGGCCCTCCTCTGCATGCACACCAGCAGGTCTGTGTCTCTCCTGTACTGTGGACTCCACATCTGGATGCAGTACTCCAGGTGAGGCCTCACCAGCACAGAGCAGAGGGGCAGGATCACCTCCCTCGCCCTGCTGGCCACTCTTCTTTGAATGCAGCCTAGGATACAGTTGGCTTTCTGGGCTGTGAGGGCACAGTGCTGGCTCATGTCCAGCTTGCCATCCACCAGTACCCCCAGGTCCTTTCTGGTGGGAGCTTAGCATTTTTCTTCAAGCTTCCTTAGGGTGCACTTGATCTCAGTGTTGATGTAACTAATGAAGATACTGAAGTGCACCAGTTCCAGATCTGAGCCTTGAAGGACACCACTTGACATTGGTCTCCATCCAGACATTGAGCCATTGGCCATCACTCTCTGGATATGATCGTACATCCAGTCCATCAGACTGCCCACCTATCAAATCCATTCCTTTCCATTTGGAGAGAAGCATATTACAGGGAACCGTGTGAAAGGCCTTACTGAAGTACTGATAGATGATATCAGTGACCTTTCCTTCATTCAAACAAAATAACACCATTATAAAATGGGATAAGGTTGGTCAGGCAGGACCTGCCCTTGGTCAAACCCATTATATCCTGTAATACCTCACTGTGATATTGCTGTGATTATATTTGAAATGTCTCTGGAATGTATTTGAAGGATTCTCTTCCACAAAGGCATCTTAACCAAACAATCAAAACAACAGAGGAAATAAAAATATATTGTTAAAAGAACAAAACTTAAGAATGGGAACTTAGTTTTTCAGCAGTTAGACTGGATTAATATGAACTGAAAATATACTGTTTTAAAAATTATTTTCCTTGAGGAATAGGACAAAAAATTTTGCCCCAAGCCAAAATATATTGCTTTAATTTTAAACTACACATTTTTACTAATAAGAACAGTACAATAGCAGATTTAATAGTAGTGTTTTGCTTTTACATTTTGTTTGATGACTGTAGAATCATCTCCTCTGTAGTTCCCAGTGGTGATTCCTGTGCCACACTTCCTGTAATCTCGTTCATGGTTCAACGAATATCTATCTCTTATTGTAATAAACTCACTTTGTGTTTAACCTCATTAATGCAGTGAAATGGTGTCCCCTCTGGGTAATCCAGACAGTTTCATTGTAGCCCTAAAATTAGATGCTGTAACAACTGTAAGGGTGTGAAAACTGCCACTTCAGCCAAAAGGATCACACATTTCTTGTAGTTGTTTGCAATTCATGGACATACTGCAACTGGGCTCAAAATGAAGGTGTTTTTGACAACAAACTACAGAAGTATAGATGTATAATAATAAGAAACCTGCTTTTCAGCCCATTAATTATTAAGGTACAGAGAGCAGGTTCCATTTAGAAAAGGAGTTTTATGTTATGAGTCCGTTAACAAGAGGTTATACGTTGGCCATAAAAATTAGGTAAAAGTAATACAAAATCTTCATTGCACAAAAATCTTGTCTTGAGGCATTATTTTAAAGTTTTGAACTGAAAAAACCCCAAACAAACCTACAGTTCTTAGCTGTAGAACGGCAAAAATGATGAGTTCAATCATTCCTTAATTTATCTTAGGATGCTGAATGTTTTTTCAGGATGCCCTCTAGCACAAAATATTAACAGCTTTATAGAGAAAGAGTAGTAGTATTTCTACCTTGCTGATTCTGAAATCCCCTCAAAGATAAAGCAAAAAAAGAAATGAAAGCCAACTAGAGTTCATTCTTGTAATCATGAAATATTAGGGTGCAGATCTTTTCTCAAAGAGTTAGAACTCCAGTTTCTCATGCATTTCTGCTCCCCTCAGAGAATGAAAACTGAAGTAGATACTGCCACAAAAAGCTAGAAATGCATTAGATTTGGAATATGCTTCCTTATATCAAATTGAATTGATTAGAAAAATGAGAGCATTATTCCAGCTTATTAAGAGATGGACCAACCATCGATATTCTTTTGTCTGGCATTATTATTCTAGCTTTTCTGTTCTATTAGGCATGCGATACTATTTGCTTGAAAGCTGAATTTTCATTCATTGCTTTACTATCTTTCTTTATTATACTTTCAGTCATTGCTTTTGTTCATGCCAACAATTTTCTTCAGATCCTCTGCTCTTTGTTACCCTTAATGAAAGTGCTAACACAGACTGGCAGCCAGTGTTACATTTCAGGGTACCAGCTAACAGCACAACATCTGAATCACTACTTGTTACTACAAAAATAGTCTAATGGTAGGACTTATGAGCATGTATGCATAAGCATTTTTCTCTGTGTAAGTGCTTTGCTGAAGGACGGTTCCTCTCCCTGCTTAATTATTGATGGGTTAGACTGTAGGTCAATGCTTCACAGCCACTCCAGAGTAAATCCCATCTTTTCTGACCCCAGATTGTTGTTGTCTTCTTTCAAAACCTTTGCTGTGTTTTGCCCCACAATTTTCCAGGATGACAGCAACTTGCTCCCCAAACTGTAGGTAACACCGAAGCTCAAAGGGTCTCTTGTGAAGCAGAAGAGCCTGAAATACAACAGAGGATGAAGGACATTGTTAGCATTTGTGAATGAATAGCATTATGCCACAGCTGGCAAACAGTGTGAACCCTGGAGTGATGCCGGTGGCTGGGTTTGGAGGATGGTTGCTGACAGCTTGATAACTTGTAAAGAGCGAGAATGTCTGATGCCAGGATATACTGGAAGGAGAGTTTTAGAGTCTTTCTTTCTCTTGTTCCCTTTTGAGGGAAAAAAGGCCAGCAACAACAATGGTAAAAGGTTGGGCATGCCAGGAGGAGGCAAGCAAAACCATTTTGTGTTTCTTCATGCAAGGTTCTGTAGGAGCAGTCCTCTGCAAAGACTGACACCTTTCTTTTCCTCAGTTTGATGTTTAGTGAATATCTCAGACAAAAGACCTTGGGAAAAATCTCACTTCCAAGTATGGCTACTGAGAATATAGATTATGCGTGGAATTTTGTGCTTATGGAAATCAGGAAGCTAGCCTACACTGCAGCACCAAGGCAAGGATGTAATCTGTGCAAATGTTCACTGTTTTTGATTTTAAAATTTGTCCTTTTTTCTTAATTATTCAACAAACCACACTTGAAAATTGAATATAGTTCATATTCTGTGGTTTCAGGAATCTATTAGTTTACCTGCTTGGACTTACCCAATAACCAGTTGTGAGTTAGAGTGCCCCTTTCAAAAGGAATAAGACTGATACATTAAAGCAGTGTAGTTTTCCCATCATTTATCTAGTCAAATTTTTCTTCAGTGGAGGAAGTAAAAGTAAACTCAAAACCTCCAGTGAGATCAACAGAATTCTTTTTGGCTTGATAAGGACTGAAGATATAAATAGAGCTGTAAAGCTTGTTACTGTTTGTAGTTTTTCCCCCTTTGAAGCCTTCCTATTTATGTTGGTGATATAATTCCGGATATTGGAAAAGAAGCAATCCAATGTGCATCACCTAGACAGAAATGAAGAGAAAACATACAGCAAAGATGTGAAAGAAATAGCTGCTGTGGTCCTGTCACTCGCATAGCACTAGGTCAAATAGAATGTGATATGTCTCGGGGCTATGTATTCAGAGCTTATATCTCAGTTCAGTCTATTTTAAACAGCCAGTTCTGTGAAGCTAATGGAAAGCAGATTTGAATTTGCATGCAGATCCCTGGGGATGTGCTGCTTGGGTATTTAAGGAGTATTCATCTGATGATATGTTTCCAGATTATTTAAAGTAACTGTATGGGTTTTCCTTAAAATGAAAAAATGGGGAAGTTCATACTTCAGTTTAAATAAGTAATCATTACTGGAATTGTTTGGGGATATTATATAAATGGTTGGACAGATTCTTTCCTTACCTTGTTGGTAAGGGTAGGCTGTAACCATATGGTAATATAGCTTCTTAGTGATTAGATCATGTTTTTGGAATTAAGAAATTGAGTAGGAGTAATAAAATGTTTTCACACTTCCATACCTTGTTGGTAAGAAAAGCAGTGGTACGTTTTGTTCTGTTTACAGATTGTAAGGCCAGAAAAGGCTGTTGTAATCATTTGGCCTACTATCTTTTATAACACAAGATGTAGGACTGTTCTGTGTTAATTCTTCACTGTAGCAAAGAGATTTTAAAAAATTATTACTATTAAAAGAAAAAAAAAGATTATGGTGATATAAAAATTCTCTGCAATGGGGAATCTGTCTCAGCTCCGAGGAAATTGTTTCAGTGGCTAATTGCCTTTATTAAAGTAAGAAGGAATAAAAAGAAAATCAAATTATAATCTTCCCTCTAATCTCAATTGCTTTAGATAAGGTTTCGAGCCATCATCTCTTACCAGTCCTTTTCCATGCATAGAAATTAACCTATCCTCAGCCTTCTTTTCCTCACATGGAGGAAAAGAATATAATCATAGTGCCCTTCAACCCTCCCTTTAATAGGCTATGTAGATTGAGTTCCTTCAGTCTTAACCTGTTCAGTTTTCCAATTCAATCTATCACCCTCTTAACTGTTCCCAAGAAATTTCTATAATTTTTTCACTAGCTTTCTTGAACAGGGTGCACCAAAAGAAGGCATTTTGTTCCTGGTGTTATTCCTCCAGTGCCAAAACCAAGCATAATGTCATCTCTCTGCTTATGATTTCCAGACTGTTTGTTCAAGAAGGATATGAATGATTTTGACAGTGCTGTCATACTACCAGAAGGTCATTTAAAGATGACTAGTAACCATATCCCTGAATCTTTTCCATTATTTTGCTTCCCAAGAGTTTCTCTGTCCCATTGCCAGGACCCGCTCCAGTGTCCACTCTTAAAGCAATACAGAAAAGCTAGAATTCAGAAAAGAGCTCAAAAAAAAAAAAAGAAAAAAAATTCCATCTGCAAAATACACCTGCTAATGTGACTTCCTTAAACCCTTTGAATAACTAGGTGCTCTACCTCAACCAGAAGCTATAAACTTGGCTTAGAAATAATTAGATGAAGTTTTACAGTATGCATTATTCAGGAGATTAGATATCATGACTGTAATAATACTTTCTGATCTTACTGCTTCTATTTTAAAGCTAAATTTATGATCTGAAAATAAGAGAGTTGGGAGCAACCTTTTGAGTGCTTTTACGGTGTCGGTATAGATATTGCATTTGATATCATTATAACAAAGGCGCAGTTATACTGCTGCTTAAGAGCAGATATAATTTAATTATACTTTCATCACTTTAATACAGCTTCGTTTAATGGAATGTTGAGTCAATCAACTAGAAACGACTCTTTCTTGCCTCAGTGTTCATGTTAATACCCTTCTGTATTTTCAATGATACGCAATTTTTTGTGAAATTGGAATTTGATTTCTGTTTGTTCATTTTTAGCTTCCCAGTGAAGATACTGAAACATTTGAGAATGCCTCACGGTGCTTATCACTGCTGGTTCAGCTCTACGGAGGCAGCAGTCAGGAGAGCATGTCTCCAGAAAACATGGGCAGCTTCGCTGAAGTGCTGCAATCCAGAAAAGATACACGGCATCGGAAGGTTTTGTTGAGAATTATAAAGAGACTGGTGAGTCTGCTTCTAAGCATTTTGAAATTCCACGTCAGGTTTTTCTTATCATTTGATTTTTTTTTTGGACTGTTTTGGAGTATGAAAGAATTTTGAAAACAAAATATATGGAGTTAAATTCCATGTCTTTAAACTTCAGTTGATTTCTCTGGAGAAGGCTTCTGTTTTTAAATCCTCTTACGAAAAAAAATCGTTGAGTTTTTTCCTATTTCACTTCCCTCCTCAGCTATTGAATTAACTCATGTTATTTATGTATTTGTTTAGTACTTGGGCTTTATGAAGTACTGAAGCAGTTTCCTGAAAGCCTTCTGGAAGAGTCAGCTTTGTATCATTAAATAGCTGCTCAGAACTACAGGCTTTGATTTCATGATAAATAAAATGCTATTCTGTATTTGAAGTTCGTTTGTATGTAGATTGTTCTCACCAAGCACCCAGTTTCGCTCTGGAAAGCCCTGTGTTTCCCAAAAGAAGAAGCACAAATATAGAAAGCTGAAATTGGAATGACATTTAAAATTGGTGGTTTCTCTGGTTCAGGTTATCATCCTAAGAATTATTCATCTCCTTTATTTGCCCATGCTCTTCTAAAAAAAAAAAAATCTAACAAAAAAGTTAAGACAATTCCTATTTATTTTTTCCTTTGCGTCTCCTTCTGTGTAATTGTTATGCTGGCTAGAAGAGTTGTGTTTGTTTGTTGTTCTTTTCTTTACTCTTCCTGTTTCTTTTCTTCAATAACAATTAAGAGGAAGAAGCAAAAAAAAGTGTGAGGAAAGGAAGGAGAAAGGAGGTTGTAATAAACATATCCACATTATTTCCTATTAGCATAGCTACAGAGTGGTTGCATTTCCCTCTGTTTTGAAGGCTGTGATTCAAAAGTTGATTCTGCACACAGGATGTTTAACATAGAAATGTCTATTGACTATCTTAAGAGAACAAAGCTATACTATCACCTTTTGAATACTGGAAGTTCCTACAATTTCTTATTCTCTCAGTTGTATACCAGTGGTGCTGGTACTAGTTATTTATATCAGGCAGATTTTCTGTAATTACTTTAATGAGATCATAGGATTTCTTTTGAAAGCAAGGTTCATACATAATTTGATAGATTATTTAATAAATTGTACACTATTTCTCTAAACCTTAAAATGCCCTGTTCAGAGGAGATGATTATCTTGTCATAATCACAAAAGACATTGAAATATAACGATATCTACTTAACAAGGATTCAGCCCACATCATCTGTTCATGATGAATTTTAAAGCCTTGAATGTCATTTTTCAATTTTTTTTTTCCATTAATTACCCATACCTGAGCAATATTTTAATAGGAGGATCCCTAAGTGCACCAGTTTCTATTCTTGCCTGTCAGTGCTTGTACCAAGCATTTTTTCAATATGTGATCACATTAACTTTGATATTAGAGACACAGGTATTGCTTACACAAGACAGGGATATTATAAAAAGAAGTTACTGTTTATGGTATAGCTGTCTTTATGGTATGTATTTCTTGTAATAGGAAAATGGCATAGTAGTAAGACCAGCTAGTCTTTGTCCAAGAGTTTCTTGTATCTCCAGAGGGCCAGCAGAGATGCATCTCCTAGCATCAGAACCTTCAGTTTAAAACCATGTCAGAGAAATTCTCAGCATACAAGACTGTCTAACCTTGATGAAATGGAAATTTATATTTTTATGTTGTTTTAACTAACAGTATTTATGAGGTTTGCCTCCAGTAAGCTTTTTGTGGACAAAGTTGATGTTGTTTCTAACATGATCATTTCTCATTTGTCAACTTGTCCAGCAAATTGACTGAGGAACAAAGTGAACTTCCTGCAGCACTTTCTTCACTGATTTTTGCCCTACAATTTTGTTATATTCATTTGTAAGCAGAAATACAGATTTAGGCCAGACTAGGTCAAGAAGAAATCTAAGTACAGTTACTTATTAATGCAAGGTACATGAACAGACCCTTTTTGTTTTTTTTCTGTTTGAGAACCTTTTTCTGGTTGTCAGCTAACACCTCCACATCATTTTCCTCTGCACAGTTTTGCAGTCACTCTGCCCTAAGCCAGTGTCACTGCATTATTGTGACCCTAGCACCCAGCATTTGGCCTTGTTGAATGCCATATGACCGGACAGGACCCATTGATCTAGCCTATCCAGATCCCTGTAAAGCCTTCCTACCTTCAAGCAGTTCCTGCCTAACTTGTTGTTGCCTGTAGACTCACTGAGGGTACACTTGATCCCCTCATCCAGTTGACTGATAAAAATGTTAAAATTGAATCCAGTACCCTGAGAAATACCACTACAGACTACAGACTGGCTATCAAACCAAACATAACTCCATTCACAGTGACCTAGTGGGCCTGGCCATCCTGCCAGCAAACAGTGCACCTGTCCAAGGCATGAGAAACCATCAGCAGTTTCTTGAAGAGAAGTCTGTGGGAAACAGTACCAAATGTCTTGTTAAAGTCCATGCAAACAACATCCACAGCCTTTCCCTCATCCCCTAAGCTCATCATATTAGAAAGAGATCAGGTTAGTCAGGCATGACCTGTTTTTTGCAAACCCATGGTGAGTGAGTTCGCTACCTGATTGTCCTGGATGTGCCGTGTGATGGCAAATTAAGATGATCTGCTCCATGAACTTCCCTGGCACTGAGCTCAGGCTGGCAGCCTGTGATTCCTCACATCCTCTTCCGTGCCCTTCTTGTAGATGGATGTTATGTTCTCTGTGCTCCAGCCAGCTGGGACCTCCTGGTGTAGCCAGGACTGCTGATACACTATTGGCATTGGTCTGGCAATCGCTTCTGCCAGTAACTTCAGCACCCTTGGGTGGATTCCATTTGGCACTGTAGCTTGTGGATGTTGAAGAAATGATTTTATTGTAAAAAGAAATGATTAGAATTAAAAACAGAAAAAATGTACTTTCAGCTAACTTTTTAAACTATGTAGGAAAGTATCATTGAAAAGCCTTAAAGAGGCAGCACTGGCCATCTTTATATTTTTTACAATGAACTCGTAGCTTTCAAAGCTTTTGACTCTGTCAGGCCCTGATTAACCAGTCTTTTTCAGGGATGTTCTCTCACTGGCGTTGATACAAAGGACAGAAACTGAATAAAATCACTGAGTCAAAGAAACAGGTGTTTTTTTTCCTTCAACCCTTTTGCTAACTCTCCCGTTCTGGTTTCTTCATCTTGAGTTAGACAATACTGCTCTTCAGATTTTTAGCAACATCTGTGTAACTGAACAGCAGTATCAGAAGAGTGGTAGTTTCATCTTTTAGTTTTAGAAGCCTCTCCTGCCACCCTTTGTGGAAACTGCTATCTTACCACTTCATTTTTGCTGTGAGAATATAATGTATCTTGTTACAGTCCAGTAAATCACCTATATTAAAGTACTTCTTTGTGAAGTGAGAGAGATTTTCATGAGGGAAGCATATAGTTCAACTTCTGCATACTTTACTAGAAGACTTTAATTTCCTTTTCCCCACAGAAAAAATGTCTACCTGCCGGCTCAAATCAACATCTAGTATGTAATGTGAAAGCAAGTGATTATCACCAGAACTTTTTAGAACTAGCCGATGCCTTTTCACTGGACACATAATCACTGTGAGATGATAGCTCGGTACAGGCAAATAAGATGTTTCATCTTTCAAAACAAGAGAAACGCTTTTTTATTTTATTTTGTTTTATCTGGTAATAGGAAAAACTCCTCTGAGAAAAAAGAATAAACGTCAGGCTCTAACAGGCAGTTCTACACTCACTGTGCAGAGTGAACTTCTGTTCTGTGACTTTTTCTTTAAGTCCTTGTCAAAAAGTATATTTGAATTCCACCTAAATCACACTTTTTTTCCTCTGATCTTCTTTCTAGAACCCGATTTTCACTAATTTGCATATCATAACTGTCAAAAAGTAGCTCGTCCTTTATTTTTGAGCAACTAAGACATTTAAGAAGTGATCTGTGTGTCAGATATCCTGTGGGGGATATGTAGGAGGATTTCTCAAATTGTATTAGGCTGTGTAGAAAGATGATAAGGCCAGAACTATGGTACGTGCACTATGACAAAAGTATATATATATATTTATTAAAAATAGCTATGGCTGTTCTCAGACTAGGTCCTCATTATCTTAATCACTGATTACACATTCTGAGGAAAAACATTTAGAGCTTGAAAAGATATCCATTATGATATGGGGTAACAACTCTGCAATCCCTCCGAAGGTTGAATTTCTTACTGGAGTTTTCCTCCTCAGTGAACTCCTGCATAAATGTCTGCTCAGAGCTTGCTTCAGAGAAAGGAAAGCAAAATCCCAAGGGATTTTCAGTGTCCTTTTCGCATCTTCAGCTCTGAGTATTCAGCACCACAAGGAGGTGCTTGTGTAGCAATTCCCAGCGGTCTGCTTTTCCAGAGTTTGTAAAGCTAATGAACCTGCTGGCACATCTGCTCTGAGGGTGTACTTCTCTCAAATAGCCTCAGTTAAGTGGAGAAAAACTTCTTATACACCTTTCTCCTAATCTGAATCTTTTAAGAATACCTTTACTTAAATTATTCACTGAAACAATACATACTACGTCATTGCTCTGAGGATTGATGTTATGACAGAGATGCTTGTTAGACTCTGAATACCATACTTGCTTGTGGGTTACTGATGTGTATTGCCATAAGTGCACTGGCTGTTGTATGTTTTCATGAAATTATACATCTTCTTACTATCTGGATCATTCTGTCACAATTTCTTCCTTTCATTAATACCGCTTGTTTCAAGTTGTTAGCAAACTTGCATCTCTTCATTATAGAACATAATTGAGTGGCTTCAGTCTGCAGTAGAAGAACATGCTTGGGTAGGATGAAGCATTTCTTTAGACATAAAGAACTAAAGATTCCCCAAGAAGAAAATGCACTTCATGCCTATCTTAGACAGGATGAGTTTCTCACAGTGCTCTGAAGAAGACCGATGGAAAGGGTAATGCCATTTCATTTCTTTATTCCTCTTCCTCTGACTTGAGAGGCTCCCCCTGTTTACAAACCCCTCACAGGCCTTCATGTAATAGGTACAGATAGATTTTAATGAAATTTGAGAGCGTTTCCAGAGATTGCAGATAGGGAGGCCATTTGTGCAGTGCTGTTGCTTGGTAACCTTAAACCGTCCTATTTGCAGGCTGTGCAATAATGGAGATGGACAGCTTGCCTTCCCGTGTGCCCTTCCCAGGTTTGCCTAGAAGGCCTATGGGCAGTGAGAGATGTGCTTCTAGCTCCTTCCCTGCTGACTTTAACTTAGTTGCAGAGCAGGGTTTAAAATACAGATTGGTGAATTTTGCATACATTCTGACTGAAATAGAATTTAATGAAACTTCTTAAAAGAAACCCCATAACTCCAACATGGAGATTCGGGAATCAGATCCTCTGATCTGGGCCATCCTGTGCCGTTTGGTCAAGAAGCAGTACATGGAGTTCACAGCTAAAATTTATTACAGCGGTTATTATTAGGCCTGTACATCAGTTCAAACAGCAATTAAACAATGATTTAAATTGAGGTAGTATAATTTGAACAAATGTAGCATTTGGCAGGCCGACTTCCCTTTGGTGGTACATCCCCTTTGCTGTATTTATTGTTTACAGAACAGTGAATCGAGCTCATAATTGATCAGCCTGAGTCATTTGGTTTTTTACTTTTAATAAAAATGTTACTTTGGCTGAGTCTTGACCTTTATGTTTGATTGGTAATGTCTTAATGGAAGAAAGGAAAGAATATTTCAGTATTCAGACTTACTTTAGGGCACTGACAGAATTTTGTTAGGTGTTTTCTCTTTCTGATTAACTTTCCTCTGCATTTTACCATACCCCTCTTTCAGCTAGCCAAAATTCTTAAGTGCAGTGTTCTGAAGCTGTATAGCCATGGGATTATTTCAGTTATTTCAGTACTTATATTTATGTCTTATGAAATTAATTAGTATAAGGTGTCCATGGGCAGCAAGTGTCAGTCACTGCTGCAACACCTGGAATTCTTATCTTCCCCTATCTTGTCACTGTTGATCCTGTCCGGAATTTCTGTGGTTGATACCAGATGGCAGAAAAGTTTCCAGTTTTTTTGGTCCAAAGGACCAGATGGTACAGAAATGCTCTGGTTATTTCTTCTCATAGAAGGGACAATTTTGTCCAGGCTTATAGGATCACCTTTTTCTGCCTGTGTCAGAGTCCTCTTCTGTGTAAATTTTGTACTTCTCTGAGTATGCTTGCTCTGATTCCCTTTCTGTCATATAGTATGTGTTCCTATGTGCATATTTAACCACAGCATATTTTCTTTTTGTATGTGACTTGAGGTATGCTCAAGTTGAAGAGCCAAGAAATTTTAGCTGTAAGAATTAGAATTTTATTTCAACTTTGGATTCTAAGCTGAGATTTTTCTTTCTCCAGCTGATAACTGGATTCCATGAGCCTGTTCTACCATAACCTATGGTAAAATCAGAAAATTAAGTGGTGATGCATAAAATTGGATGATAAAGATGTTTCTAACATGTAATTAACTCAGTGTTTTTGGAGGTGTGTAGGAGTTTGCACGGCATGGAAAGTCCATATCGAGGAGAGCACACTGCACTTTGGTATTTCCATCAAAAAGATAAACACCCGTTTTGCTAGCAAATCATATCTTGACATCGCCTGCTGCTCACTCAGAAGTTCAAACACAGGTCTATATTAATGGTTTGCTTTTGTTTGTCCTTAGTGTTTGTTTGATGCTGATATCTTTCTAGTATAAAGCTATACAGATCCTACTTTTGATGCTTTTTATTTGTCGTAGCAGTTTTGTTTAATGTTACTCTCCTACCTGCATAGGCTCCTATGATACTTAGTTTGTAAAGCATTTCATGGTCCTCACATCAGAAATAATATACATCATGAAACGTTTTGCTTAAGAGGATCCCACCTACAGTAAGAAAATACCACTAAATTTTCAAAAATATTTTCTCAGCTGGAATGTTAATACCCGGTGCATGTATTTCTGGGGTCTGTTAATGGGAGCATGTAAGCAGTAGTTACTGCTATCATTATTACCATAACTGAATCGCATTACTGCAGGTACAACAGGACCTCATTGTGGTAACCTCAGTGCAAACACAGTAAAAAGTCATTTTTTGCTCCAGAGAGCAATCCAGCTTGCTATCTGTCTTCAAAATAAGCTCAAGAAATTGCATGACACCAACAATCTCAAACAGGAAATAATCTGACACAAAGATAACCATCATTTATAAAACTTGGGCAGTGTTCAGTTCTCTGAAAGCAAGAATGGGAGAGTAATTCCTTGCACCTGACTGCTAATACTGAAGTATATTCATTTTATTCTAAAGTTAAACCCTTATAGTCACAGCAGTATTTCAGAACCCTTGGTCTTTATATAGTCTTAATGTGAAGCCATTACCAGAAACTAGAATGTAGAAAGTTTTTGGTTGCCTGCATTAAAGATGGGATAGAAGTATACAAAGAAACCAGGTTCTTTGTGACTTCTTGCAATGTCCTATTGTGAAACCTTCAACAAAATCTCTCATTCTTATTGCATCTATTCACTTAACTCAGCAAATTTCTTGAGGGTGAAGTATTCCATTGCATTTCAGTATGTAATTAAAATTTTAACTGTAAGTAAAATTTAACTACCGTTTACTGTGAAGAAATCTAATGTAATTAAATTCCCTACTGGGAAGCAGTGGTCCTTCTTTTGTCTTTTAAATGACCTAATGCAAGACCAGAGTCAAAGGGCTTGACACATCCTCTTAATTAAACTTCAGCACTTCCTTGTTCTCCTTCACATTTTCTCTATCTATTGACTTCTGCATATATTTCAAGTTCTGTACCTTAATATGGCATCTGGATTTCACATAGACTGGATCCATATTCTCTTCATCTTGTAAGGCTGAAATACAGCTGAGAAGCTTGTGTTTTCAAAAATCATATCATGAGGAAATTTGCAGTTCACAAGGAGTTTGGTTTAACTTACGTGTTGTATGGATGCAGGTAAACGGAATATAGTGCAAGTCTTCTAGGGATGTTTTGTAGAGGGAGGCAGTGCTTGACCATCAATCTTTGAGGATGTATGGGACTCTGAAGCACGTGAGTGAGGCACAGGAGATGTAGATTCATAGAGCATTTCAAATACAGGCTGTCAGAGGGAAATGGTGAGTAAAAATATGACAGATCCAACAAAAAGTATGCTAGTCTTGATAGTGAGACCAAGCAATATGACCATATGTGGTCAAAGGAAGGCAGTGTTTAAGGAGGTAGAGCTTATTGGAAAAATCAAGGTTGAAAATTATTTTAGAGACATCAGTCATAACATACATGCTTTGAAAGAACACAGAACATTTAACATCCCTGGGTACCTCATGAACCTAGTGGCTGCTTGACATATTCACTAACAGTTAGTGCATGCTTTTCAAGTTCCCCATGCTCATTTTCTACTCCCTAGCTATAATAACCATATCTGGGGTTTATGAACATGATGCTGCACAATTTCAGATAAGTCTGTGATTTGTGTAAGTGTTCTCAAACAATGCTGTGTTTAAAAATAGCATTTGTATGCATTGAGATTAGGCTTTGAGTAGATTACTACCATAATTTGCCCTCCATCCCCTGTCCATGCAGTGATTCAATCTAACATCTTCAGTGATGAAACCTCTGCATTTTAAAGTATGAAGACTATACTAGTTAAACATTTATGAAGTGCCCAGTGCTGTCATTTCTTTAAACTATTAAAATGTAATGTTTTTATATGAACATAATTATACATTTATAACAAATGTAATTTCTGGTAATGTGATGTTCTATGGACTGTGAATTATTGTCCTAAATTTTATACAGCAGATGCTTTCTCTGGGAGATAATGCCTGGTTGATGAGTTCATATGATGATAAGAATGTCTCATAATCTGCATACCAGCTCTACTCTGCTTATACAGCTTGCCTTTTTAGATCTTTCAGGGGGCATTTTGAGAGCAAAGAATTCTCACGAGAAGCAACTGATTACCCATATCCTTTAACATCAATAAAAATATACCTCTGTCAGAGGTGGGTAGCAATCATTTAGAAGACGGATCATCAGATGCATGACGTTTTATGGTATCAAATAGCTCTGATGATTTGAAACGATTTTTTTTTTAATTATTTTTTTTTAGCAAAAATACTGGTGTACGTAATAACAAGAGAGCTGTTGTAGACCGTAACCTGAGTGTTTATTGATGAGTCAAAATGATGTGCTCCAAAGTGCAGAATATTGCACCTTGTGGATAGAAATCTGATCTTTATGCTGTAGACCCATGAGAATTGTAATGCATGGATTTATTACAAATAGGAATTGCATCAGAAGATAATGATATCAGAACCTGCCCGTCCCTGGGCTAAACAAAATGTGCCCTGAGCAGAACTTCTTCTCACGGTGGGCTTGGGGAGATGCAGCAGCAGGATGTCCTGGAGGAGCTGTAGTTGCCTTGTGTGCCCGAGCAGAGCAGCTCTGCAGGGCTTCCTGGGAAAGCAGCATCGAATCAGTCTGAAAACATCACCTAAGAGCCCTCAATGATTATGTGTGTTTTACTTCTTCCCGTTAGTGCACAAGTCTACACAAATCATGTTAGAGTTGAAAACAAGTTAATCTATTATGATAGAATAATTCCCATGGAAATGAGTATATTAGCTTATACTGCTACTTTTCTTTAAAGTACTGCTGCTATTTAAACATGGCAAAAAGCAGTTTTTGCTGTATGTGATTTAAAGGAATAATTGTTCATAAGGACC
The DNA here is from genome assembly GCF_023343835.1 of Lagopus muta. Classification (NCBI taxonomy): domain Eukaryota; kingdom Metazoa; phylum Chordata; class Aves; order Galliformes; family Phasianidae; genus Lagopus; species Lagopus muta. The sequence continues at coordinate 42,736,778 of NC_064439.1, read as the reverse complement.
TGTGCCCCCTTTTGTCCTTTTGAACAAATATTGCAGTTTATGTGTTTGCAATATAAGTGGGGATATATTCATGAAATGGCATGCAACATTGATTTTCAAAATCCATAGCTAGAAGTTGGCTAAGAGTAATTTGTGCCACGTATATCAGTCAGATACATGTTACTCCAGCTCTGCTAATATATAGCAGTAATTCTTTCAGGTTGGTGAGGAAAATTCTTGCTGCTGAAAAGCAAATTACAGCTGTCATTGAAAGACTTCAGAAATAACATGCCCTCAGGATTGCTCGAGTGGACTGTTGCTCCACTGAGGAGCTCTGATGACATCAGAGAGGTGCTCATGCAATTTATTCATGTAATTGGAATTCCAAGATGTAATACATATTACATTTCGAAGGTGGTGTTATTTAATAATGAATGATTTTAGAGACTCTTCTAGTCTCTATATCATATCCTTGCTCCTTCATCATTATATTTATTAGGATCCTTTGCTCCCCATGCCTTTTTTTTTTCCTACATGATTTCCACATCTACTCGCATGTTTTTGATTCTTCTCTCAGCTCCTGAACCAGATGCTCCTGACCTTTCTTGAAGCTTACTTTTTTTTTTTTCCCTCTTAAATGAGACTGGAAAGCTTTGTGGGAATTGATGTCGAAATGTGGAGGAGCAAGAATGTTAAGATCTATTCCCACCTTAATTTTGACCACTGCAGGTTCCTACAAGATCCTCTTCCCCTTCTTGCAGTTTCATACTTCTATTTTGCATAACTATTTATGATCTCAAGAGTACATAATTATATTAGCATACTGTTCTGTGCTTGTGAGTGTACACCTTTAAGCATATACACTTTTTTGTAATCCTCTAAAATTTTCTCATTAAATGATAACTTGTACTTTCACCATTTCCATTCACATAACGGTTAAGAGTTTCTAAAATGGATAGGATTTGAAATACTCTAATTTTCCAAATCCATTTCTAGAAATTCCACAGGAAATATAATTCTCTTAAAGGCACTAATTATTGACTCCTCAATATCAGACCTATAAAATTTTCTCTAAATTTTTCCCTAAATTTTTGGCTCTTTTGAGTCCTAGCAAAAAGTATTTATTTCTGGTTTTGGTTTTTTTTGTGTTTGTTTGTCTTTATACCTTGCATGTGTGTCTCTTGCTTAACTCCCCTTCTAACAAACTCTTTTAAATGGATGATGAACCTTAATGATCTATTCAAGCTTTTCATCCACAGAGTTAAAATGGCTTTGAAAAGAGGCAAACAGAATTGGTCCATCTCTACTAGAAAATAGTAATAATCAGATGTAAATCTGCCAAACTTGTTCTATTCAGCTGTTGCCTAATACCTTGTAGAGCACTTCAGGGGCTTCAAAAATGATGAAACTTTTAGTTTGACTTGGATGAGAAAGTAGAATGCAAATGTAATCATTCTGACAGTGATTTAATGACTCTGGGACACCTGGGAGTAAGGCAAGGTGCAGAGGACTATGGAAAGATGTGGAGTGGAATGCATAAGGAGCATTATTAGTGCGATTAGAGAACTTCTGACAGCTTTAATTGAAGCCTTATTCAGAAGATTCAGTAACATGCAAGTCACTCCAAAAATAATGCCTCCTATTTATTTCAGTGAAAACTACAACAGATACAGAAAGCAGAATAGCACTTTATGGTAGAGTAAGTTCTCAGCTACAAATCACTGGTCTTCAGCATAGTCACCACCATTAGCTTCATTGATTCATTGATTCAATGATAGATTCATTGTTGCTGGTGATGCACAAGACCCTGAATGCCTCCCTGAGAAAAATCTGTACCAGTGGAGGTGACCCACTCTTGCCACTGCTGAAACACACCACCTACTGCATCACTGTACTCGTATCTGCTATTTAGACTCCACAAATGTTCAACAAGCATTGGTGAATATCAGTGGAAGCCATTTTTTTCTGGTTCAAGGATTTCAATTCCACCCCTTTTCTTCAGACACTTTTCCATATCAACCACTGTTCTGTCAGACTGCCCCTCTGCTGCCATCTGTCTCATAGCCACAACCTCTACAGCCATACCACCGATGTCCACCTCTGATGTTGTGGGCCAAGATAATAAAAATAGGAGGCATTGCTTTTGGAGCAACCCTCTTGGTTTATATATAACCTTATAGCGAGGAAAAATCAATTAAAGAATTATACTTAAGTAAGGTCTAGCTATGACCTTAGACAGGCCTTGTTTCAGAATGATGAGCTCTGTTTTCTGCATGGGTTCCTCCATGGTGCTGTGGCTGTGCCCCCTGTCAGACCTGGCACCATTCTTACAGAGTAGAATGTACATATGGGTGGTCTGCAGGGCCACCACATAATGATTGTGAGCAGCACCTCTGTACTGAGTTGTGTGTTTATATGATACTCAGTGTAGTCTTGGTTTTGCCTGGAAACTTAAGATGAAGGATTAATCAGGGAAAAAGTGAGAATTATTATAGGCAAGTTTGTAGTATTTGAGTGGATCAAAGAGCTCTTCTTAAGCATTCCCTGGACATTCATGCTTAAAGGTGTGGTATCTTATCATAAGTTGGTCTAACTTTGTCAGGTTAATAAGATTTCAGAACAGGTGCCAGTTGTAGAACAAGGGACAAACTGAGCAGGAAACTGTTATCCATATTTAATTACATACTTCCAGATGTAAGAAGGACTAGTTCTTAAATTCAGAGATGGTGCTGGAGTGGCACATCTTGAACCTCAGTTCACCAGCACAACACTCCTGGAGAGAAAGTTAGGGAAACAGGTTATACATTTCTTAGATAATTAATAGATTACTAGATCTAATGGTTGAAGTATTGAGGTGTTTTATGAAAGAGTTGTTACAGCTTTCATATAAAACTAGTAAAATCAATTGAAGAAAACTGATATTTTCTGCCAGTCAAATGACTTGCAAAGCTCATTAGTTTCATGGTTTTTTTCCTTAAATTCATCTTTTCACTAAAAGTATGTGGTTGAAAATAGAGAGATAATTAGCATTAGCCCATTTATGAGAAACTGCTAGTGACAGAAGCTTATTTATTGTTGTGTACAATTAAAATATGATGTGAACACATGAGAATTTACATTAAAACAAGATTGCAACTTGTCAGCAGTTTCCTTTGTTCAGCTGTGTGTTTATTAGAATACAGCTGCTTACCTACTTTTATATGACATTATAATAACAGTAGCAATGTCTTCATTATTCAAGATGTCTAAACCAGTTTGATTACACAACACACCAGGAAAAATATATCTGATACCATCTTTGTTGAAGAAGTAGATCTGGAAGTAAGACTTTTTTATATATGTATTTTATATACGTTATATAGAAACCTTCCCATCTCATCTCTCTTTTATATGTATATATATATATATATATACATATATATATATATATATGTATATATAAATATTTATATATATATATATATAAATATATATATTTTTATATATATATATAAATTTTATATAATTATATATTTTTATTTATATATATATATATATATATATATATATATATATATATATATATATAAAAATTTCTTGCAGTGTGTTGTTTGTGAATAGCTCCTAAGCTGATTTATGTAGATCTTTTTGTTTGTTTGTTTTAATGGACAACTTTCTTTGGTAGCTCTAAAAATAAATGACTTGTGAGTAGCAGAACACGTGCATTTCTTTCCTAAACCTGTCATTCTACTAAATGATTTTTGCAGGCTGATGGTTGATCTTAATTCATGTGTATAAAGATTTTTGGGATTGGTACTCCAGCTGTTAAGGATCAGCTTCTTATGGCCTCTGGCTTTTAGGTACGCATGTGGAGAGGTCACAGCCTTTTCCAGCTCCTGCAGTTGGATGGGGTATATTTCAGAACATACAGAGAGAAAAGCAAAAGGTTCGTCTGTCTTTAGTGCCCTACTGACACACTGCATCCAGAGGGAAAAGAGGGAAGAGTCAGGGCCTCTATTTCTTCCTGCTTACAGATGTGGTCCAGCATAGAGAAGCCATCAGCAAGTTCTTGTGAAAACTTGTAAAAGAAGGATCTGGAGCACTCTGAAATGAAGGAATGAAATTGGGCCGCTTTATCTTCAGCATGCAGAGGGGACAACCAGTGCTGTTAGCTTGTGTTAATATGGTTTGCATTGCTCTCCAAAACAGTTAGAGAAATTGCTGGTCACGTGCATTTCATGGGTTTCTTTTGCAGTCATTATGTGCACGTCTTGATATTATGTGAGCTTTCTGAAAAGGTAGGTAGTAATTTGACACAGCTTTCTTGCTGACTGCATGTCTCTTTCATGTGTCACATTTCTGCCTGGGATTCTATTTCTCACAGTCATCGCTGTGCATAGAAGAGGAGTTATTGCCCATCACTTTGAACAGCTTGTTCATAGCCTGGTTTTCTGGAGCAGAAGCAGAAAGAATGAACAAGGGCTTTGGTCACCATCAAAATTGAGACCTTAAGCACAGGCATCAGGTTTGTTGGTGTGGAGAGGGATACCTCTGATAACTGATTTCCTGTTGCTGTCCCTATAGAAAGCAGTATTTCCCATCTTCAGCTTACTGATGTCTGTCAAATGCACAGTTTGATCTTCTGCACAGTTCTGCCAACCCCACAGCCATCATTTATGGAAAAGTTATGAGCTGTTACTTGTTTGGGAAGTACGTAACATTCAAATTACCTCATTTTTTTTGTTTGGGAGTTGAAGAAAGTTGTGCATATCTGCTTCCTCTTACTTCTCCTGTGGTTTCCTTTGGCAAAGAGTTTTCAAAGTACCATAATGTCTCACTGCTCTTTACAAAACATGTAAATTCAGCTTAAATGCCAGGCATTGCTTGTGAATGTGATTTAGATTTATTGCTTGTGACATGAATGACATAATTCTATCAGTTCTTTTTACCTAAATGTGATATCACTGACATTGATTTAAATGGATTAATACTTCAATTATTCCTTCATTTATATAAAATTTATTTAAGAATATCTTGGTATTCCAATGGCAGAAGTTATGGTGCTTCTATTTAATTGCAGGTGTCAATAATTTACTAGAATTATACTACGCAATATATATTCATCTCCTTGTGGCAATTTCCTAATTTATTTCCAGTCCCCAAACCACTGGGCAGAAACTTCTAAGTGAGCAACACTCAGCGGTTTGCCCTCTAATGACATTTTTACCTTTTCAGCTTTTGCTTAAATCTGGCTATTAATTTGAAAATGTGGAATAGCTCGTAATAATCATTATACGCTCCTGTGAAGCTGCAAAGGGAAAAGCCACAAATGTTCTGATGTTTTCACGTTTGAGAACCCACACTTTTAATGTTATAGAAGTCACTTACTAATGACAGTTTAATCATAGGGTTAAAACTAACTGGGATCTAAGGAAAAGAATGAAAAAAGAGGAGAGGCAAGGAAAAAAACGCGAAGCATCTCTATACAGAAGCATCTGATCTTAACCTTGGCTAGCAATTATTTGGGAGGGATTTTTCCTGCCCTTCAGTGTACAGAAATGAGATAAGCACAGGAGTGCAGTTGCACCCTGTGGTTTTCAAAAGGAAAAAAGCAACTGGGCAGATTATTGAAACATCGTGAGATTCAGACATAGTTCCTGTAAGCTTGAATTTTAAATTGCATCAGCTAAGTCATGATTCACAACTGTCTTTCACTTCTCAATGGAATTCATCTATTTTCTTTAATATTTTTATTTTATTACAGTGACTTATTTTTAACTCTCCAAAATGTACTTCTGCTGTTAAATATGGCTGATGGTGGGTATGCTTGAACTCAAATATAGTAGAAATGCAGGAAAGAGAGCAGAGCAGTACTGCGTTATGAAAAGTTTTGTGCATATCCCCCAAGAAACTCTGCCTTCAGTTATGTGCAGATTTGGAACTTTGTCAGAGAGGGAGTCTATGAGCCATCGTATCTCAGCCAGTCAGATTCTGTCCTATAATGCTTGGGCTAATTCACAATGCAGAATTGGTTCAAACTTGGGAACAGGTAGCGGAACTCAAAAGCAGCGTTTCTTTTCCTGCAGTTATTGAGGAAAGGAAAAAAAGTAAAATTGGTAGAACGTGACATGAGTGCCAAAACCCATTTTCAGTGGTCATTTGTAAATCTATATAATGTTCCTCTTTACTGAAAGTGGTGTCTGTTAGGTAAGCTGTATTCTTGCAAGCATAAAAAGTTTCAAGAAAGGAAATGTGCGGTTTTGTAATAGTTTTGTTTTTTTTTCAGGTGAGTTCTTTTTAATTTTGGAGGGAAGAATTACAGCTGTAATGTTGTAATCCGTACTTCAAAAATATTTGCGATAAAAACCATCCTGCCTATCTACCCAATCGACCTCACAGCTTTGAGTCCACTGAAAAAAAAGCCGAGCACCACTTTATGGAAAGGGAAAAAATGAGAATATACATCTGGAGTTGTCGAATCTGCCTTCATAAATAATGAATCTGATTTTTATTTGTATTCAACTAACGGTGGCTTATTGAACAAACAAAAGGGCCAGGAGTGAAAGAGACCAGGCAAATGAAGTGGTCATGGAGGGAAAAAGTTTTAGTATTAGGAAGTTTTAATCTTAAAAAGAAAGACTTTATTTCATTTTTAGTTGTTTTAAACCTTTATCCTTACTGAAAATCAGTCAAATTTGAAAGTGAGCTGTTGCTTACAAACAGTGTGCTAATACTGGGATTTTCAAAGCTCTGGTTTTGATTGGTTTTGTTCTGTTGGTGTTATTTGGCTTGTTATGTCCAGGAAAACACACTTCACCAGTTAATCTACATTAGTGATTAGGTGGATCTTCAATAACATTCAAACTCTCTTTTTCTGTAAGAACTCTTTCTTTAAGAACTTTTTTTTTTTTTTTGGCAGATTCCACACAAAATGTAACATTATTCAAGTGCAAATATATCTTTGCAAGTCAAAACTGGAGAGGTCACTGGGTTTCTGGCAGGATAAAATTTCCCTGTGGTATCATTCAGCCAGTTATCAGAGAGGCATCTCTGTAGAATGTCAGTGTTTAATTGAGGTAATGGTTTGAAACCACCTGTCTGCCCCGTTCAAGGTCATATGCAGACTTGTTCAGTCAACTCCTTCACCCTTTGGTAAATCAGTGAAGATGGTTTCTTCTTGCATTTAAACATAAAATATCAACATATTTATTACAGCCTTCAACCAGTTCCAGCTCCGGTATGCATGCTGACTGATCCCAACAATAGGTGGCGGTGCATGGTGCAGGATGCAAGAAAGGGAGCTCTCAGCTCTCAGCTCTACTCCAGGCCCACAGACAGAATCACAGAATAGCATAGGTTGGAAGGGACCTCCAACCCCCCTGCCATAGGCAGGACCACTAGCCTCCCCATTTAATACTAGACCAGGCTGCCCAGGGCCCCATCCAGTCTGGCCTCGAACACCTCCATGGACAGGACAAAAAGAAAAGATCTTGCACATTATCTTTTCCTTGGGGCAGTGGTGTCAGAACATAGATCAGGGCCTGTTGCTGCTGCAGAGTGTTTCTCTGACTGCCACACCTTGGGTTTTTGTTGAGTTAGATTCTAGAGAAATTGTCAAGAGTGCTGCTGCTCAGCAGTCTAAGCAGAAAGGACACTGCATTAAAAAAATAAATTATGTTGTTTCAGCTTTGTGAAGTAGATAAAGAATCTTTTCTGGAGGTGTTCAAGACAATTATTATGAGAATATATAAGCCCATTTTAGTTTCCTCCTGCAAACAGAAAATTATGAAAGCAGCACATCTGGAACCATGATACAGCATCCAGACATCTGCTCCCCACGTACACATGAGATAGCATGCCTTCAGTTGTGCACATAGCTTGCTCGGAGTGACATGAGTTGTGTTCTTGGACTGCTTTGCTGTTGCATGCTGCTGACTGTTCTGCAGTTTAAGTTTTATAAGTGATATGACATTTTTCTCTTTTCTCATTGGGCCAGGGTGGTGAGTGTGCATTTGGTTGTGCTGGAAGTTGTTGAAGTATCTCACGGGATTTTGTTCTGGTTGATAATTGCAATTTATGCGCTGCACTTGGAATGACTTTTGAGATGTTTTTAATAGGTCAGAATTCATGGTTTTATATTCATAGAATCAAGTTAGAAGGGACCCATAAAGATCATCAGGTCCATTTGCTGGCTCCACACAGCACCACCAAAAATCAGACCATATTTCTGCTTTGCACAGAGAGAGATCATGTGAAGGTTAAAGGAGAGGCAAAACTGAGTGAGAAGGATAACCAGAGTTGAAATTGAGCAAAATGAAAGTTTTGCTATGCTTATACAAGAAGATGGGAAGTAGTAGCTTTTCCTTAGACTCTTCATTTTTGATAGAGTCTTTTGAAGAGACAGACCTCATTCGACCAGTACAGTTCCAGATCTGACTGCAGCCACAAGACTCAATTTGTATGTTTAGGTTTGTAATGCTTTGATGGTGAGCTGTCACCAGAGCAGAATGGGGCAGCTTGATTATTGTGTGGAGCAGACAGAAATAATGACTGCTTGCTGATACGGTGTGGCTTTTTGGTGACAAATGGAATCTCAGCCAAGATTTCAGGTCTTTTTTCTTGTAAGAATCCAAATTTGGGTGAATCCCAAACATCACTGGTTTCTGAGCCCTCTGAGTTTTAAACTATACTACAAGCAGATGGTGTTGTGTGTTGCATGCTCATTTGTAATTTTTTAAATTTAATTCTTGCAGATAGTTCTTGGTTTTTATTGCTTTACCAGTGAAACTGATTTGCTTTCTGTTAATTTCACTTTCAAGTGCTTTTTACTTTATTTTTTCCCTTGAGAGCCTTAGGATTTTCAAAAGACACCATCAGCTTGAAGCAACAAATTCATTTTTAGCATTACATAATGAGGCTTACACTGGTTGTTCTGATATGGTCAGAATATTTTATTTAGTCACTTTTGGTTGATTTAGGCAACATGGGCAGTACTGGCATTGAATTACACTTCCTGAATCCTAATCCCTTAAAGTCAGCATGCAAAATAATGCTATATTAAAGAGAAATGTACAACAATACAGATTAATGGAAAAGAGGCATACAGACAGGTGTTAAACGGGTGTGTATAGAATAGTATTCCTTATAAATACTATAGGACAATAATTTTTTTTTCAATTCGATTATTATAAGACTGTTGGTGTGAAAGGAGATTAAATTGGTTGGAACTCAACTTTTGTTACATTCGAAGTGATCACTGAGATCAAATGCATGTGCTGACCTGAAGTACCATTGTATCAAGGAAATTGAAAAAATGTGGTTACAATAAACTTTAAAAGGTCAGCAAATGTTAGCACAGTCCTCTGTATTCTTTTCTATTTTGGTATCTTCCTGCAGAATGAAATAACAGTATTACAGCAGCCAGGTTTCAGTGCGTATTTCATGGGATGTTGAGTTAAAAATTGTTCCAGAAAAGGCATACAACAAATTATATGCACCACAGAATAGTAATATTGTCTCTTACAATGCTTTCAGGCTGAGATATCTTCATCTTAGTTTGAACACTGAGATGCAAACTAGAGATAATTTGTTTTGAGATGTTGTTGCATAAATGTTAGGAGAAAATGTTTTCTACAGTTTTTTGGTAGCACAGCTCTGCTGTTCTTTTCTAAAATTAACTACAGAATAATCTTCCAAGATACAGATGCAGCATGAATTAGGGTTCTTATTTACTGAAGCACTTCCTACATTCACTGGACTGAGAGGTACAAGTCAAGTAATCCAGCAAAGTGTTGGAGACATTGCAGGGCTGCAGCAGTTTGTGCGTGCTTACAAATTAGACTGCTATTGGAAAAATGCCGGGTGTGGGGAACTCCAGTTGAATGGACATCCAATTGAATTTAGCAGATTTTTGGTTTGCCTGCTGTCTTGCCCAGTTAGGTCCCAAGCTCAGCATTCCTAATTTTCAGATGCACAGAAAAATGCTACTTTGTACTAGTGAAAAAAAGTTATGGCTGCAATGAGCCACTATGGAGTGGTTCCAGTAGAATCTCCCGTGTTTATCAGAGCATTGTGAATCTCTATCTGTCTCTCATTATTCTATGTTGCAGATGTGTAAAACTGAAAAATACAGTAGATCTAGCATATTGTATAAATATAAAAGGCCTTCAACAGCTGTTGTGCTGCTTAGTTCAGTTGGAATTAGAGGAGTCAACCTTTTTGATCACTATATCTTGATAAACTTTATTAAATAATGGAATATGTGTAGGACTTAACAGTGGGAATGTGTTCAGAAGACCAATCTGAAGGTTATCCATATTGACTTGTGAGGCACCCTCCCAGTGGAGAAAATATAAGCACTTATAAATGAGAGAGAGAGGAGACTGGGCCAGTTACACCAGCTTACTGGTGCATGTGTAGGCTGAATGAAATATTGTTGTCACTTAACAAGTAATGCCTCTTCATTTGTACATTGATATGTTTACAAACAGTGGTTAGTTCCACTTTATTGAAGGTGCCATATTCTTATTTTTAGCCATGCCCTTAGACTTTTTTTTACAGGAACGTGTCCGTCTTTGTGCCAATCCCTTCTACCCACACACTCTGCATATGCACACAGTAATTTAGCATGACATTCAGAAAGAAAAAACACCATTTACAATCAAGACATTAAATTATGTTTTAAAATTCAGATTATAGAAGTTCGGTGACTGAATTTGCATAGAAAATGTCTGGCTTGCATAATAACTTGAAATCTATTTTCCTTCTCTAATATTTGATTTTAAACTCCATTTAATCATGTTTCTTTCTGGAAGCCACCAAAGTATTAATATTTAGAATCATAGAATCTTTTGAATTGGAAGAGACCCTTAGAGGCCACCTAGTCCAACTCCCCTGCAGTGAAGAGGGATACCTACAGCTACATCAGGTTGCTCAGAGCCCTGTCCATTCTGACCTTGGATGCCTCCAAAGACAGGGCATCCACCATCTCCCTGGGCAACCTGCAGCCCTGTCTCACCACCTTTATTGTAAAAAACCTTTTCCTTGTATCCAGTCTAAATCTCCTCTCTTTTAGTTTGTAATCATTCCCCCCCCCTTTTGTCACAACAAACTCTACTAAAGCATCTGCCCCTTCCTTCTCAGAGACTGTCTTTATATACTGAAAGGCTGTTCTCAGGTCTCCCCAGAGCCTTCTCTTCTCCAGGCTGAACAGCCCCAGCGCTCTCAGCCTGTCCTGAGGAGAGGTGTTCCATCCCTTGGATCATTTTTGTGGCCCTCCTCTGTATGCGCTCCAACAGGTCCATGTCTCTCCTGTACTGAGGACTCCACATCTGGCTGCAGTACTCCAGGTGAGGCCTCACCAGCACATGGCACATGCTGGCAATGCTTCTTTGGATGCAAATCAGGACATTGTTGGCTTTCTGGGCTGCTGAAGGCACATTGCTGGCTCATGTCCAGCTTGCCATCCCCCACTACCCCCAGGTTCTATCCAACAGTGCTGTGCTACATTCTTACATCCCCTGGCTTGTACTGACAGGGGGGGTTACCTCAACCCAGGTGCAAGACCTTGCACTTGGCTTTGTTGAACCTCATGAGGTTTTCTTGGCCCCACTGTCCCAGCCTGTCTAGGTCCCTCTGAATGGCATCCCATGCCTCAGGTGTGTTGACTGCACCACACAGCTTGGTGTCATCTGCAAACTTGCTAAGGGTGCACTTGATCTCACTGTTGAAGTCAGTCACTTCATTCCACTGATGAAAATACTTAAGAGTGTTTGTCCCAGGAATGACCACCGCAGGACACCACTCATAACTGATCTCCATCCAGACACTGAGCTATTTGCTACTACTCTCTGTGTATGATCTCACATCCAGTATCTGGTCCATGATCTTCCCTGGCATGGAAGTGAGTCTGTCAGGTCAGCAGTTCCCTGGGTCATCCTTTCTATCCTTCTTAAGAATGGATACAACATTCCCTTTTATCCAGATACCAGGGACTTCTCCTGACCACCATGACTTTTCAGAAATTGTTGAGAGGGGCTTGGTGGCTACATCAGCTAATTCCCTCAGGACTCACTCATTCAGGTTTCTCAGGTGGCAGCAAACCTGATCTTCACTGGGAGGAATATTGCTCCCCCAGTTTCCACCTTCTGACCCATTCACTCAAGGGTTGTGTGAAGAGCAGTTGCCAGTGAAGACTGAGGCAAAAAAGATGTTGAGTACCTCAACATTCTCCTTGTCCATCGCTACCAGCCTGCCTCTGTTTAGTCCTAGTCAAAATATTTGGGCTGGTTACTTTCCATCCTCTTGGATCAAACTGGATCCTTTCCATTACTCTGAGATGCTGAGGATTTTCCCTTGTTCTTGCTGTGTTTTACAATTTATTTTGTCCTCCTGGGCTGGAGTTAATAATGGACACTGGGAACTAAGGTGGAACCACAGTTGGAACTGCAGTGGGTACTCTCTGTAGAACAGTAGATTAACTTTGGGGCTTTTTTTATATGATATGTTTTGTAAGGATTGTCTCAGCCTATCGTATTAGCATCAAAAACGACCTTCTGTTCAGTCAGCAAGGACTTTGTGTGTATGACAAGCTGTAGCTAAACTGTACTCTTCTCAGAAGCTTGTAATTTATGATGTCAAGAAATTGTGGGTTAGTGTTTCTGAAAAATCAGGCACATTAAAGCAATTCTGACAAGGCTCACTGATTCTTAGGATTTTCTCTCTCTCTGTAGATAACATTTAGCTATGTAATTACCTTCTTTCAGAGGGGATTTATTTTCACTCCTTTCCCTTTGGTGCTTTTTCTTAACTGAGTGTTTCAGTGAGCAATAATTTCTTAAAAAGCATCAACAATTCTGTAACTTCAGAAGTGAAATACATACGTGTCTATGAACAATCTAGTCCAAATACAACACTGGCAGCTTACCCTGCATCAATACAGATGTCAGAATGTGAATTACAGGAGGCACTGTGCACATCCTGGTTTTCTTATTACAGAAAAATATTACAAAACCGGAATGATTCAAAGACCTGAGGGGTTTAGTTACTCAAAGAGATTAGATCTGGGAGGACAGTATTCTTTAGGAAAGAGCAGTCTAAGAGACCGTTCTGATTTATTTTGAATCTTGAGAAAATGAGAACGGATGTGTTATCAGGTTGTTGAAATAAAGTAAGACCAGTACAGAGAGGTACATTCGTTTCTCTGAGAGGAGATGGAGACTGGAGAAACGCATATAAATTTCATTTCGCTTAGAAAACAGCTGAAATATTTAATAGTTTGTCTGGTGTAGCCATCCATAAAGTTTCTTATTAGTAGCTGTTAAAAGTGAGGGTGAGGTAATGATCCAGATTTAGTAGTTAAATTTTGAATTAAATGTGGACTGAAGTTGAGCTGTGAACATACAGAATTTCAGCTGCTTTTCATAGGAGAGGTCAGCAACCCCAGCTGAAACAGGTTTTAAGGTTGTGTTCTTTATGTATCCAGGCATCATGAACTCCCTGGCTTGTTTATGACTCCAGAGATTTCTGTAAATTGAATCTGAAGCTTCTTTTTAATGTCTTTTCTACCAGCTTTTGTCAGAACAAAGAATGGGTATGAGTAATCAAAAGCCAAATATATGAGTGTGTTTTGAGTAGATGTAATGGAAAAATACCCGTGTCCACTTGAGCAAAATCCAGGTGAGGCTGGGCTACAAAGGTCATTAGTCCAAGGTCTCATTGCACTGCTCTTACACATGTGCCATTGCTCTGGCTTAAGAAGACCAACTCTATGGTATGCCTGTTGTATACAGCCTGGTGTGATGCCAAGCCTTTACTGGGACCTATCCACTGAGTTCTGGCTGCAGGATTGGAAATGAGGTTTTTTATTCACCTGACATCTACAAAAATTATTTTTAGGTAACAACCAAAATTCTCTCTGCTGCTCAATTTAAATTATGGCTGAGGGTAATTTGAGCTAGCCTGCTGATTTTGTGATAAAGTGAACAAAGAATTGTTGCAATTAATTCATCAAGCTGAGAGTGGTAACAGCTTGCTGTAGAGCAGTCTGACAAAATGGCATCTGATATGGAAGTGTGTCTGAAGCAAAGGGGTGGATGTGAGCACCCCTTATGTGAAGTGGTGGGTGGTGCATTTCAGCAGTGACAACAGTGGGTCGTCTCCACTGGTGCAAATTTTTACAAGCATGGCAAGCAGACTTGTTTGTTGCTGGTGAAAATGCATAGGTAATGGTGGTGTCTATGTTAAACAATAGCCTCTTGTAGCTGAGAATTTTCTCTATCAAATAGTGCTCTTGTGCTCTTTGTATCTGTTATAGTTTCAATGGAAATAAATAGGAGGCATTACTTTTGGAGCAGCCTATGTATATATTATGTTTTGCTAGGTGTGATTTCACAGCTTATAAGATCTTACCACAGCTGAAATGGAGTGGGCTCACTCATCTGCTTGGCTCTTCTCTTCTTTCCCAGCACTGCCATGCAGTTCTGCTACTGTCTCATGTCACCTTCCACCTCCACCTGAGCAAGCAGCTGACCTGACAAAAACACCTGCCACCACAGGTAGTTCTCTGCCACTTCAGTGAGCTGAAAACAGTTCAATGTGAAATCAGATGACTACTTAGGATGTGTCTCTTTCTGTAGTAGCAAACTCTTAATTTGTATCAGGAGATTTAGTAAAGCCATGCCCGTAGGGTGAGGTTTCACAAGATGCCCCCGCCATTTTAGCAGCTTGCTGGTGTCAGAAGGAAGGATGCCTCAGGTACGTGCCCCCATTACTCCCCCCACTCTTCACATTGCTCCCCTTCCAAATGGTTCAGCTCACCCGACTGGCAGAATGTAAAGCCAGCAAAATAAAAGTGAAGAGTTTCCTGTCAGTACTGTGAGCGAGTGGTACTCCCAGAGGTATCAGACAAGTGCCAGAGCCAACACAACTGTGGACTGGCACTGGGAAGCTCAGCAGGAAGGAAGCCTCATTCAGCAGCAGCAGGATGCAAGGTTGGCTCAGCTGCCTTGTGAAACCATGCACTGCTTCCAGTGCTAACTCAGCACTTTCCTTGTGAAGATGCACTCTGGTATGGAATGTTAAAGATTAAAAATATGCTCTGTCATTTAAAGACAGCAGGAAAAGCTGTAGCTCGTTTTCAGAACAAAATACTTCCAAATAAAAGGTGAAAGAAAAAAAAAGAAAAAGAATTGTGGTTCAGAGCTGTTGGAAGCCAAAGACTACCTACATGGTGTGCTGACTAACAGAGGTTTGATTTGTTAAATTTTTAATGCAGTCTAACACTTCTGTGAGGGATGCTGTTTCCAGCAGGCTCTGATTCTTCCTTGAATTGAAAAGGAAAAAAAACAAAAAGGTGTTTGCGTAGCCATTAACACCCTAATTAACACCTTACTTCTTTAACAGGAGCCAGTAGGATAGCTGATGGAGGCTGGAAGTAAAACCTTCCTGGTGAGGAAACTTGAAGCGTTAAAGGCAAAAAATATAAAGAAAGGGAGATCTTGGTTGGTGCCCTTAGAATAAGAAGTGTAAGATACTGTAATCTAAGGCAACGAATCCGAATTAAAACAGCAGTGGTTGGGACTTCTGCTGGCATCACTTGGCACAGCTTTGTTGAAGCCAGCCCTGCTGTAGTAAAGAGTTTGGCGCAGTTTCCAGCAGAGCTATTTGTGGAAATGAGCCCCTCTGCCGTGCAGCAGAGAGCCACCTTAGCTCCCTGCTCAGATGAAAGAAGTCACCGGGGCAAGGCAACTTCTTATTGGGATAACTGTGTCTGTGGGAAGGCTGTTGCCAGCATTGTTAATGATCTGGTTTTGTGATTGCTTCCAACCAGCCCTGTGTGTGGGCTGGCGTCAGAGAGGAAGCCAAGCTGCACTGCTGCCGCCTCCCTGGTGCCAGCACGGGCTGACTAAAGGCTGTCAGCTAGCATAGGCTTAGGAGACAGGGATGGGAGACAGGGCCAGGGCCCTTCCCTCCTTTCTCACCCTCTGATTGCACAAGACAGGGAGGAGGACAGGGATGTTCTCTGGACACAGATATAGGCCCCTTTGACAGCAGCTCATGCCCAGGCTGTGTCACAGTGATGGAGAGCCTGCAGCCCACCAAAGATGAGCATCCCATCCATGTGAACTGTGCCACTGCGGCTCATTTCAGGACTGGACTGTGTTCGAGGGGCATTCAGCACTGTGGGGTGGCCCAGATCTGGTGTGATGTAGGTCAGTGAGGAGCACACTCTCGTTCCCAGAGTATCACTCAGCTCCAGCCAGCAAGAGCAGAGGATTTCTTCATTAATTTTGCTCTGTGTAATACATCACACACCTAAACCCCTGATGGAGCACAACCATGGCTTCCAGTTTAACAGTGTATCAAGGCGTGTCATTAATATACAGTTACATCTGCTAAGTCCTGTCTTATGTAAGCAATAACACACAACAAGGCGTGTTTTTGTCAGCCAGCGTGCATACACCGAGGTGTGCTGGGGCAGCGGTGCTGCCGAGGGCTATAACACACCCAGGGTGTGGGTGTCCTTGCTGACTAATACACGTTCTGTACTGTTATTGCACTCATTAACTATATTGAAGGCAAGAGTTTTAAGGTAAATTAAAATCTAAATTATGAAGAATCAACTTGCTGTATAACTGGAAGCAAGCAAACACATCTCAAAGCCAAAGCTGTAGGACTGTGGCTGCCTTTGAAACTCCCACTTTTGTGTGTCTTCCCCACAGGAAACAAGGGCTGGTGGATGGTTGGCAGCAGAAGCAGCTGCTTTGTGCTTGCTGAGCCATCAGACCCTTCTGCACTGCCTGCGTCACTGTACGGCTCTGTAATGCAGCTATGGCTCAGTGGTATATTCTGTCATCGTGCACTTAAATTGGACCCTCTGTTTTTGCTTGTTAATTAGTAGGGGTGACATGTCAGAATATGAACCCCCCGCACGCTTGCCCTCGATTGTTTCTGCTTCCTACACAGAGCCTGGCTTTCACAGAGCCATAGAATCATTGAAGTTAGAAAAGACCACGAAGATCACCTAGTCCAACCACCAACCCATCCCCACCATGCCTACTGACCGTGTGCCTCAGTGCCATTTCTTGAACATCTCCAGGCATGGGCAGCCTGGGCAGCCTATTTGTACCTGAGAAATTTCAGACTGAACAGTTCATTTTGAGTGAAATTAGGAGTCACTTTTGTCTGCTTAATGGGCAGGTGATGTTGTTTGGAGTTAGATCTTGATGGTGACTCGTTTTCAGATCACTGATGGAGAAGTATGATCTGAAGGAGTTATGGCTTCACAGGAGAGTGTGTAATTATGATTCCATGGCTTATTGGAAGTCTGCACTTTTCTTCTCAGTTACCTGCTCTCTGTTTTGTGGTGTGCCTATACCTAGTCTCTACTTTCCAGCTCCATAAAGTTTCATTCTTACTCAGAGAAAACAGCCACCTTCGGATATTTTTTAAAGTATGATCTCTGATGCTTTTTCAGTCCTGCTGCAATTTAGGGATTTTCATATTTGAAACTAATGTTGGCAATCTTACCAAGCAAATATCTGTTTTCCTTCAACATTTAAACTGTTTTTGTTGTATTTTTTTGTTTGTTTTTGCTCAGAAAATATCTACTAGATGTTCACTTTTGAGTTGACACTGAAATGTTGAAGGAATGAGTAGCTAACAGATAACAACACGTCAGGGATGCCTGTTTATCTTCATTCCACTGTCAGTATTGTCCTATGGAAAGAAGAACCTGCAGAATAACCTTCCATTCTCCCAAAGTCATCTGATCCTCTAACACCTGACTGACTTGTTAAAACAGGTTACTGATGAAATCAGGGAAACTAACATATAGAGTTTGACGTTCATCTGGCTAGAGTAAACTAAGAATCATTCTGCTGATGTCAAAGCTGTTGTAAAGAACAGTCAGGAATAGGCTCTTTCCAGTAGAAGTGCCAAGGTGCAGTGATGTGTATTATTGTACCTTGTGCAATGGTGACTTGCCTGTGCACACAAACAATAGAAGCTGCACCACTGTGCAGAGGACATCATTCAGTTGCTCTGTCTTAGTTATCTGTGGAATTGACTTTGAACGTATTCTTAGCCTAATAACAAAGGTTACTTTGATACAGCATTTTGCTTTTACTCTCCATTACTGTTTTTTGTTTGTTTGTTTTCCCATACTTTGTGCCTGGTCTAAGATTGCTTGCTATACCTCACCTTGTAGGCTGTGGCCCTATTTGTGTGAGGCAGACCTTTGACCACTGCTTCAGTACAAATAAACAGTAGTAGTGGCTGTTATATACGTGTGAGTTACCTGCCCACTTTCTGTTTTTCTGAGGCAGCATTTAGATATTGTGTTTACATATGTATGGCAACTGTTGTGTCACAGCCTGAAGCACTGATTGATCACCTGAGGCAAGCACTGAGTCAGCCGTGGAGCACAGGTGAAGGCCATGCAGCTGTGTGATGGAAGGGATTGTGACTCCACCCCTCCTAAACCCCATTTAAGGTCTGACTGCCACTGGGGAAAGATCTCTTTCTGGAGATCCCTCCTTTGTGGAGTGCTTCCTGCAAACCTAAGTCCTTGGATACAGATGAGCATTCCTTCACTGTTTATTTCTTATCCCATTTTCACCATGATAATCGTTCTAGCTGCAACACCAACTGTAACAACATAATAAAACATACTCTCATCCTGTTTCCAATTACCTTAAGTAGGAGAATAGGTGAAATGATTTTTTTTTTTATACTGTGAAAACTATGCTTTGGAAAGTACCACTTAAGCTACATACTTTTGTACCAGAAAGTTTTGGTGTGTGGATGACTTTGGTTTGTTAGAATTGTTCCTGAAAGACGTAGGCAAAAGAGAATGAAAGCTTTCAGAATGTGCTCTTTTGTGCTCTGTTATCCTTATTTAAGAGTCCCCAATAGGGTGAAAGTAAACACTTGAAAATTTTAATTCCAATAAATATACACATAATTTTCCCTAAGCAAATTAGCAGAAATATTAGAAGCAACCCTTTACTGTGAAGTCACAAAAACTGTGCATCTCAGTAGCGGAATGAGGAAAGTTATTAAAATATTAAATATTAAATTATTTTTCTTCAGTCTCAGTAAAGCAATTGCAAGCAGATATAAAAGAGGGCTAGTTAGCATCTGCCTCCTCAGCTTTAGGATCAGAAAGTAAATCACAGCCTGCAGTAATTGGGACTCGTTTTGACATGGTGTGGAGTGCCAATATCTATACTGTAGGGCACTGTGGTTCAAAATCAGAAATTACTGTTTTCCCCATAAGAATTGTAGCCCTAGTCCTTCATTTATCTTGATAAAATTTGAAGTCTGTTGTTTAGTCATTCGTTCATTCCCCTAAAGAGAATTGCTTGCTTTCATTAGTGAAAGTTATGTATTACAGAACAAGCCACTAATGGGAGTAGATCACACTTTTTCCTGCTCAGTATAGGTTTAAATATTTGACCAAAGTTAGTATTTGATTCAGTTCTCTGGTATGTGATTTCACATTAATGGATATGATTTCAGAAGGGAAAAAAAAATATATTTCTGTTTACTGGATGAAGTCTCTGTGGATTTAATTTTGTTGTTTTTAAAGTGCAGAAAGTTTCTGTACGAAATCCAGTTGATTCTATGACTTTAAAACCTATCCAATATCCCAGTAACTGCTATAGCTGTTTTTTACTTTAAATTTCTTGAAGAAATGCATTACCATCGAATACATGAGTAACTTGATCTCAAAGGAAAGCAATCTGGCTAGAGAGACTCGCCAAGACTGAATCCCATGTCTTTGCTTTGCTTGGATGGATTGGCAAGGAGTGGCCACCTGGGCATTCATCTGTAACTTCTGAAAGTGATGCTTCTTCCACTTAGCCCCAGCAAAGCTGAAGCTACAAGGAGAACTCCTAACCTCCAGTAGCAGAGTATTCATGGAGTGTGTGTGAGGATGTGTTTAGAGCTCCCACCCTTGAGTAGCCTCATGGAAAAGTGCGGATGTAGCTCAGGCAACCAGGCTGTCCTCTAATAATCCATCAGGAGAGAAACTTCTCTTCATTTCTTTAAGACAAGGAATCTTTACTTGTGCTGCTTAATGCTTTAAGACCTCTTGTAGAAAGAGCAAAGGACACAGTTTATCATTAGCTGAGCAACCAGTTTGATGTGCATCATCTTACTTCTAATACTCAGTCTTTAAGCTTGATGCACAGACCCCTGTATGGGAACTGCTGCGTCACGGCCTGAACCTCTGATTGATCACCTGAGGTGAGCATTGAGTCAGCCAGAGAAGCACAGGTGAAGGCAATTCAGCTGTGCTGCTGGAAGCCAGGCTGCACCCCTCCTAGACCTATTTAAGAGCTGGCTACCAGTGAGGATGGATCTCTTCTGGAGATCACCTCTGCTCATGTTTTGTGAGTGAGCGTAGGATAGGGGTGAGCTTTCTATTTACTTTCTATTTATTCTCTTTTGTTATCATAGTCTGCTTTGCCTAACTCTCTTGTTTATTTTGTGATTATAACATCCTAATATTCTTTGATTATACAGACCCCCTAAGCTGGATCCATGGCTACCCTAAATGAAAAAGAAATTCTAGAGATTTCACCTTTTGTGTATTGAAGGGTTACAGCTCCCCAGCCATCCCCATTTGTTAGAAGACCTGTTGACCTTCACTGTATGTCATGTAAAGGGCACGTGTGCTATTTGTGGGGCAAGGCCTTGTTATGGTAATGCCAGTTGAAGTGAGAATGGATCTGGAGTTTTATCTGTAGAATATTGTTACATTAATGATATTTGGTCACAGATTGGTGGTAGTTTATTACAGGAACATTCCAAAACCCGTCTGTATTTTTATCATGTCCTGTTTCTATTACTACAGATGTTCCATAACTGATTTGTTATTGCTTGAGAGCATTAAATGTTCTTTAGTGCCTGGCCAACGTTCCCCCCACAAACTTGCTTGTTATGTTGATTTTTCTTTATATGAATTTTCTGCAAGAGAGGTGAAGTTAGAGGTCTGGGACAGCTGTTCACTTTAGATATCAACAGGGGACTTTTATGTGTGTGTCCCAATAGGGTGGCTTGGTGGAGCTGAGCAGACTGAATAGTAGTGGGTAGGATGCAAACATCACAGCCTTTGTGCACTGCTGTTGAAACTGTGATAGCAGTGAGTGTGTTTAAACATTAGTCGCCAGTGTTATTCTAGTGTGATGTCTGAAATAACGTGGAGACAGGGAAGAGGGGAAAAAAGAGCAACCCGTGGAAGGTATGTATTGCAGCATAGGGTTAGGGAAACATAGTGGTGAGACTAGGGAGAGAAAGCATGCTAAAAGCAGGTTAGCCAAAATACAGCAAAATATATATTTTTCTTTTCCTCTCTGGCATAGGCAGTACCCAATGTGACATGTATGGTTGCTTATTATTGGCATTTTCTGACTAGTACAACTGTGTAACAGTTGCACAACTGTAACTTTGGAGTGACCGTGCTCCAGTTCTTGTGTCTGCCTCGGGTTTAAATTTTCCTAAGCCATTTTGTAGTTTCCTGACAGATCACCAACAGATACTATCATTATTGTCTGGTTATAGTTTTAAAACTTCTGATGACTTCTTTTAATCTACCTGTCTGAAAAGTTATTGCTTGTGTAAAGAACCTGATTTTTGTTTTGGCAATGAATTCTTTGCCATACCTTGAAACTTTTATTGAGAAGTCTTTTTAGAAACTTGAAATGATTCAACAAGTGGCAGCTCAATATATGCTCGCTAAAAATTTCTTCCATATTAGAAAATGTCTGAAACTTCCCATCTCACCCAGTGTGCTAAACCTTCCTGCAGCTCTGTGGCTGATTTTGTGGTCCCCTGTTACCATTTAAATAGTCCCCTCTGAAGCTGAGCAAGGTCCTTATCTTCCTCTCTCCTATGTACGTTGGATTGTAAGTTTGCCATGCCTAAAACCAAGTAAGCTGCGGTGTGGGGCAAGAGAGTAAAGCCAGAGACTGCACTTTACAATTGCTGCTTTGGGCTAGAGTGAAACTGAGCTACAGGACTGACAGCAGAATTTCACATTTCCCAGTATATTCTGGGTCACAAGAGCCAATGGTCTGGAAAATGTAAATTTAATGCCTGAGCTAATGTTTTCATGTCTGTTGATTTATTGTGATCTAATGTTTTAATTCCCACTGGTTGGTCGTCTTCATGGTCTCATGGAATCAAATCAACAACTAAGGCAAAAATCAAAGTGCCAGCTTTTAGCTAGCTCTTTAAAATGTGTGCTCTCACATGTTTGTGTTCTGTGCTCCTGTTTAAAAGTCTGCAGCTGGAAATGTAGCTAAATGCTTTCAGTAGTGTTAAAAATATCTTAGCATTTTGCTAAAATAGGTAAAAGTTTCTATGAGGCGTATTTAGAAAAGTGTGTACTGAAGAAAGCATGGGGTATTATGGTCAAAGTACAAAATCTGGAATTTAAATAAAATTAATTATCAATTACATATTGAAATTTCTACTACTACTGTAGTAACTGGTGTTTTGGGCTTTGCTAATGTATATGAATGGATCTGTGAATGCATAGAAGTAATATCTAAAAGTCAGTGTGCATGTGTGTATGTGTCAAGTTCAATGTTAAAATGTTATTGTCAAAGGCACTGAGTGTCCTCAGCCTGACTAGTAAAACCAAATAGAAAATACTCATTTTCAGAGATATTTCACCTCTGCCTTTCAATTTCAGAGGCCATGCAGTGCTTCAGAGACAGCACTGGTTTCACTGCTTGATGACCTCTGCTGTTGGATGCGAGCGCCTGGTTTTACTGACTGCTTGCTCACATCACAAACTGCCTGACTGAAGTTTCGTTTGTAGGTTTGAGCATAACTTGGGCACATCAGGTGCTGCCTCTATACTTGTGCAATTGTGAAACACTGATTAAATGTTAACACCATTTTTAATTAGGTTTCCCCAGTGCTGATGTTGCTGCAGTCTCTGGTCTGTTCCCCATCAGTTTGCTGGTCAGAAGTTGTTGACCTTTAGATTGTGCTGCAGAATCCATCTGTTGCTACAGGTTTTTGTGAAGAGAGCATGTAAAGAAATATTACCTTCTGTCAGTCAGCCCCAGAAGCAAACTTGAACACAGGCAGTGTCTCAATTTCCATGATCTGAGTTCATCCTAAGTAAGGAGGGGAAGGAAAAGCAGTAACCAGTGTTCCCTATCCCCTGGAGAATCCTTTCCCAACTGTTGTCATCCTATTTTAAATTCCACCTGCTCTCCATGTAATGTGTTACTCTGATGATAACCCTAACCAGTAATCAATCCTTTTTTTTTTTTTTTTAATAAAATCATAGTATTACAGTGTGGCTTAGGTTGGAGAAAACCATGGAGATTATCTAGTTCCAACTGCCCTGCCATGAGCAGGGTTGCCAACCACTAGATTAGGCTGCCCACGATTCCTTCCAACCTGCTTTTGAATGCCTCCTGAGATGGCATGTCCATAACCTCTATGGGCAGCCTGTTCCAGTGCTTCATCACCCTCTGAATAAAAAAAAAAAAAAGTCTTCCTAATATCTAACCTAAATTTCCCCTCTTTTAGTTTAAAGCCATTTTTCCTTGTCCTATAACTATCAGAGCATGTAAAATGTCAGTCTTCCTCATGCCTGTAAGCTCCCTTGAAGTACTGGAGGGCCACAGTGAGGTCTCCCTGAAGCCTTTTCTTCTCAAAGGTGAACAAACCCAACTCCCTCAAACTGTTGTCATAGGAGAGGTGTTCCAGCCCTTAGATCATCTTTGTGGCCCTCCTCTGGACCTTTACCAACAGGTCCACATATTTGCTGTACTGGGGGCACCATGCTTGGATCCAGTACTCCAGCTGGGACTTCATGAGGCTGGAGTAGAGGGGAAGAATCACCTCCCTCACCCTTCTGGTCACTCTTCTTTTGATGCAGTTGGCCTTCTGGGCTGCAAGTGCACCCTACTGGCTCATGTCCAGCTTTTTGTCCACCAGGACCCCCAAGTCCTTCTCTTCAAGGCTACTCTCAATGAGTCTGTGCTCATGTCTGGGATTGCTTCTACCAAAGTGCGACACTCCACGATCTTTTCAGGCACATATGTGAGTCCTGCCAGCCTGTAGTTCCCCAGGTCCTCCTTTTTCCCTTTCTTGAGTAAGGGAATGAAGTTTCCCTTTTTCCAGTCTGACAGACATGATTTTTAAAATATGATGGAGAGTAACTTTGCAACCACATCAGCCAGTTCCTTCAGAACTATGGGATGTGTGTTGTCTGCCCAATAGACTTGTACACGTGAGGTGGTCTCAGACTTGCTCTGCTCTTAGGCAGGGAGGATTTTGCTTCTGAGCAGGGGCTTGGAAAGTTCAGGGACAGAGCAGGTGTAGGAAGCCTGATTGGCCATGGAGAATGAGGCAAGAATTTGAGTACCTCAGCCTTCTCTCAGTCTGAGGAGGCTGACTCTCCCTTTTCATTTTTTAGAGGGATATGTGCTCCTTTGCCTGTCTCTTTGCTCAGTGTATCTGAAGAAACTCTTTTTATTGTTCTTCGTATCCCTCAGCAAATCCAGTTCCATCTGTGCCTTGACTTTCCTGATCCCTTTTTTGTGAAATAAAAAGATGAAGGCCATAACTGCCCTCTGCCAGATTCTTCTTCCCTCCCCATTGCCAGCTTCCAGTTTGTTCTTGGGGCAGCCTCACCCATGAGACTTCTTTGTTAACAGTCTGATTTTTGCACTTTTTGCTGAGTGCCAGTTATCCATCTGCTTCCACACCCTGGCCACTCTTTGACATTTCCCCTAATTTAGCACTTCCAGTCCCACATCATCAAAGACTGTCTAGAGGAATTTTTTTGCCCTCAAATGTTGGTTAGCAGCATACTTTTGACAGTCTTTTTTTTTTTTAACTAACAAACTAAAGGTTAGTTGCCCATTAGTGTTTTAAATATGGTTGTTCCAGTAACTTTTACTCGTATAAATGTCACTGACGTGTCTGAAGTTTCGGAGTTCAATTTAGAATGAGACTGACATAATTCTCCTAATTACAATGCAGTGATGTTCTTACTGCTACACCTGCATTACGAAAATTATCAATGCCTTTTAATTATGCAAATTTTCCTCTACTAACACTGTAAGTGCAGTGTTCTCATGAGTATTGTGGTTATGTTTGTAAATGTATCTGAAACAAACATTTTCTAATTTCACATTTCTTATGTTGTATCCCTCTCTAAACTGTGATTTCTGCTTATTAAATGCTGTAATATCCTGGTTTTAATGTACTTGCATGTCCTAGAGCAGTAACATTTTTCAATTTACGTGATGTCTTTATGAGAAGGTTTTGTTTCATTTAGGAAGAGAAAAAAGGGTTAGTTTTTCTTGGCTTTGAGCATCCAGTCAGAAAACTCCCACAGTCCACACCCATTACAAAATTATCCTCTTCTCTTAAATAGTTTTGTGAATCTTAGTCCTCTGCACTGCCTTATTATCCTTTTAAAAAGTACTTCAGTGGTACTTTCATTAAGCAAGAACTAATACACCCACAATTTGTTCTCAGACTCAAAAGCTAGATATGTTAATTACATTTGTGTGCTTGTCATACGTGTGCTACAAATATATAGGAATATGCTCCTCAAAAACTTTTCTCACTTCAGTTTTTATGAGGAAATTCAGAAGCTAAGCCTTATAGGGAGTGTCACTGAGTGTCACTTTTTAGGATAGTCCCTCTGACATGGAAAGGTTTTGAATGGAAATGTGATAACGAACAGACACAGTCACTAATAAGCTCTTATCTGCAGGAATTTTATCCAGGGTGTATTTCAAGAGAAATCGTAAGAAACCATTCCAAGGTGGTGAGATGGCTTATCTCCAGGGATGACATCCATGAGAACTTCCACGTGTCTGTGGTTTCCTATATTTTATGGAATGCTTGTCTATAAACATCGAGGGAGAGATAATTCTGGTTATTGTTTGTGTACTTCTAGCAATTTGATTATTGAGTTAGCTATCATGGTCAGTTATCTGGTTTATATTCTGATGTGTATATTTTTCAAATAATTGTCTTATAGAGACAAGAGTGTCATTCTGCATGCTCATAGACAGCCCTCTTTAATGGTATTTTTTCATTTGATGAACTGATATACATTGTTGGCAATGAAAGTAGTCACTCACTGCTATCTACAGAGCTTTGAGAAACTACTAAATCCTTGTATCAAAGATTCATCTTGTATGCTGACATAGGAAGTGTTCCTCTGAAGAGGCAAAGTCTCATGCCACAAACTTCACTTTTCAGACTTTCTGACTTTGCTAGTAGAAGTTGCACAGTTTTGTCATCTCAATCATTTTTTTTATGTATAAGGAAATGTCCACAAATTGAAGTGTTACAAAAAGATGTTTTATAGTAATTTAATTGAGTAGTAACAGGTCAGCTGCTCCTGACTGTCCGCAATTGTCCAGAAATTCTAGAGGAACTCATGAAGTTGCTTAGCCTGTAATTGTGGTATGCAAGCTACCAAGTTAGATCATTTATACTAAAATTTTTAAAAGGTCTCCAGGGATCTACAAACAACTAATTCTGACTTTGCTAAGACAGGACTGGTAGGTATGGTAATAAGGAAAGGACAGGTAAACAAAAGGTAAATATGACACCTTAAGTAATAGTCAATATCACGTCTGAAATGAAATTCATATTTCTCCAGATCTTCCAAGTGATTCAGTAGTTTGTGTAGAGTTGTAATCTACTTGATAGAGTAGACTTGGATTTTTAAAAGGCTTTCCATAAGTCTCTCAGTAGGACTTCCTAAAGCAGCTAAGATGCTGGAAAAGGAGAGAGCAAAGTTCTTCTCAAGATTAGTAACAGCTTAAATGATAAGAAATAATAAATGGCTAGTTTTTTACCATAAATGTGAATGACTCTTATAATCCCACCAAGATCTTTCCTATGGAATGTATTCATAAATTGTCTGAGTAAAGAGATGAACAGCAATGTGACAAAGGTTTTTAATAATAGAGAGTTATTTAAAATTAAGACTGTGAAAAGTTGCAGACAAAATATTGATTGAATGGATGACAGAATTGCAGATAATATTCAGTATCATATCAGTAATGACAGATTTTAATAATGTATGTAGGGAAAAATCACCCTAACTATACAGACTTTGGAGCTTGCATGATATTAGTCTAAGAAGTGTCTGTGGGACCAGAAGTAAGAAGCTTTCCTCTGGCTGGGTCAGCACCTCTCTTGGACTGCTGCCTGTTTTCTGTAATGGTCACCAGCTTTTCATTTTGCTGAGGATTGGCCTACTATCACTTTTACAATAGCTTGTCAG
Source organism: Lagopus muta (assembly GCF_023343835.1). Taxonomy (NCBI): domain Eukaryota; kingdom Metazoa; phylum Chordata; class Aves; order Galliformes; family Phasianidae; genus Lagopus; species Lagopus muta. The sequence continues at coordinate 42,709,528 of NC_064439.1, read as the reverse complement.
AGGATGTGGGCTTTGTAAAGGCTTTTTGGAAATTTTGGCTTGCGTGATAGGAAGAAAAGTAAGCCTTATTCTAAGTTGGAAAGGTGCTGGCATGTAGCAAAAGTGCATGTCAGTCTACTTACCATTATACTGTGAAAAAAGCTACTTGGTTGTGGCAAGTTGGCATCTGGAGCAAAGATGCTTCAGAGTCTGGAGGCACGTGCTTTACCCATCCTAGTGTACTGAAGGACAGGAAAGAGAGGGCAAAGTCTGGCTCCAGGAAGACCCCTTGTCCTGAGTCACATTTCTCTGATCAACCATCCCACTCATGTGATAGAGGAATTGGAGGATCATAGAATGACTTGGGTTGAAAGAAACCTCAAAGATCCTCTGGTAAAACCTCCCGAGCCTTGGGCAGGATTGCCAGACTGTGCATAGAAGGGTACCAAGAAGCACATTAGCTGCCTCCTGGCAGAGGGTGACACCCCTCTTACAGCTCACAGGAAATGTGAGAAGAAAGGGCTTCCTCTGTGAACCTTCTCTTTATGGGTTCCGTTGATTCGGGCATTTGCCGAATCTTGTGAATTTGGCCACGGTCATCTTTATGTTCTCACCAACCATTTCACAGAGGACTGTACACAAGGCTTCCTCAGGGATGTGGAAGAAGCATTGATGGTAGTGTTATTTCTGTAATAATGTCAAGGAACCTTGTTCCCCATTCCCCTCCCGTAAATTATGCTTGCTGTTTCATCCTCTAAGACAGTTATGCAGTGTATCCCCTAAGACAAATATGTGGGTGTCTACAGAGCAATGGCTAGCAAAACCAGGGGTGAATGGGAGCTGGAAGGGAGTGCACAAGAGGAAGAGAGTAGGAAAGAATCAGCAGGAAAATCACTAGTATCTTCCTGCAAGGTGTCCTCTTTCACAGCCTGTGGCTTTGCTCTTCGCCCCTGACTAAGACACCTGTCTTGCTGTGCTGGGTTGCTTTAGCCTACTATGAAAACCTGCTGTAGGGTAGCATTTTAGAACCTACCTGAGCTTTTGGTGGAAGTCATGGAGGGAGACACCTGTGGATGGTTGGTACTCTTCAGTATTTAGAGACCATATTACCTCTTCCTGGACTAAAGGGCATTTTTGTCTGGATTTTTCCTAGGACCTAGCAAAGGAAAGAGGCTGCCATTCCTAGTAGAACAGTGAACTCAGTAGAGGGATCCTTTGAAAAACTCAACAAAGGATTCCTCTAGCTTTTCCCATTTCATGCTCTGTTGTTTTCCTGCCCTACAGGTGGGAAGTAATTGCCATGAGCTCAGAGGTTCCTGCTGGGAACCTCCTTGGGTCTTGGGTTAAGGGGTGAAAGGATTACCTTTGGGAGGGAATGAGGAAAGGAAGAAGGCTGACTGAGGGAAGAGGCTCTGCTGCATCAATTGCTGTGTGCCCAACCCACACAGCACGTAGTACCATTTGTACATAGGTAAGTCAGTTCATCTCCATGTGCTGGCTGTGGGATTGGTTTCCATTGTAGCCATTTGAAATGTAGTCATGTACTGGGAGCAAAGAGCTTTAGGCCTGGGAGGTGGACTCTTAGTCTAACCCAGTCCAGTAGTCAGCAAGGAGTAATATTTGTATGTCATGCAGTTCATCTGTTCTAAGACTCATTAGTAAATGAAGAGTCATAGTATTAGGAGTTGCAAACTATTCAAACAAACATATGTAGAACAGCTGTGACTAGTAAGTATATTAAAATGATATATTTACTATATAAGTGAAGCTAGAGTCTAAATTCACTGGTAAATAAATGTTTGGAAATGATTAGTTTGCTTTTATGAAATGAGAGAAGAATAAAGAGTGCTACATTATGAGCAGCTGACATGTGATAATGACTGCTCCTTCAGAAAACCATAATAGGAAGCTGTCTGACTCACTCACATCTAGTGATGGCTTCTCTGTAAATTATAAGTCATAAAAACCCAATATGTCTACCCTGGAAGTTAGTAATTTTTCCCTTACTGAAATACTTCAATTCTCCCTCGTAGCCTATGAGTCTGAAACGCTTATTATAAGCAGTTTAATGAAAGTAATTGTGATCTAAACCTGATCCAGCAAGCCAATGCCTTGTTTTGTATTACTGTATTGAGAGATAAAAAGTTGATTTAATTATTCTTGTTGTCAACTCATTCCTTGGTTTTGCTGCAGTGCCAAATTGGTTGGCAGTCCAATGTTCTTAAGGCCCGTAAAAGTAAGAGTCTCACCTCATGCACATCATCAGATGGCCACTAGATGGGTGATATTTGTCTTGGATTGAATTTAAGTCAGCAATGTGAATGTGAAAGACTTGATATCTCGTTAACAATCCCTTGATCTGCCCAGTTCCCCTGGGTGCTGTTTTAGAACGATAATCTCAATCATTCTTCAAATCTTTATAAGCAATCAGCAACTCTTAGAAGATAAAACTTTTCCTGCTAGTTCTACCAAATTAAAAAAAATCACAAAAATCCCAGCAGGTGAGCTAGAGGCTTTGATTAGACAGGTATTCTTTTTAAGTCAGCTTTAGTCATTTTAGATTTTGTTTCTGCATGCTTCAAAATGAGCTAACTAATTTAGATTGGGCTGAGCGCTTGAAATAGAACAATAAATCTTTACTTTAATCTATGAAATTACTTTTAACCTGACATCAGTGTAACTTCCAAGTACCTTAACCTTTTCCAGAAAGGATCGTAGATCTGATTAAACTTCAAAACTCCACCGTCTAGCTTACACGAAAATTTTCCTTAATAGTGTGCCAATCGCACTGCTTGTTCTGTGTACTGTGTGGTCAGGGCCTTTGTATGATATTTACCAAAAGTTAGATTTTTCCAGTGTAAATAGGAAACTGAGTTTATTACTTTTCCTGGAACAAAGATGAGATCATCGTATCAGCTTTGTACTGTGACATGATTAAGTTTGTGCTGTGACTCACTTACCTTGTCCTGGAGGACAAAGTTATCAAATTGACTGCCACTGTAGGTATGGGAGCAGAGGCAGTACTGTGTGGCAGACATTCAGGTGTTCGTTCTGAGTCTGAAAACAGTAAGTCTTGTCTTAAAAAGCACAACGTGAGTGTGTATGACTTCTTTTTAATGAGGATGTCTGCTTTCGTTTCCATAACAGTGTTAATATTTAAATTATCGACCTAATCAGGTTAAGCATATGGGCTGCACCATCTAATTTTAAGGCACACCTTGTTCGTAGGAGTTGTGCAACATCAAACTGGAAACAATGATGTAATTAGCTGTCCATCAGCAAAAAACGTCTGGAGGGTTTTATCTGCAAACCTCTAGGATAAGACAGGCTGCTTTATGAAGTTCAAAATGCCGTATGTGGATCCTGTTTGGGTATTTTGTGTCTTAGCAGCGATGATAATACTTGACAACTTTCTTCTCATAGTCACAAAGAAAACGAGGGGGAAAATACCCAGTTCACATCCTGATTAGATCATAGCTGAAAGCTGTGCTGTCGGCAGCCTTTTGTACACAGTTCGATAGGCTTGTCTATTCAGCTGAAGCCAAAGCTGCAGCAGTGGCAGTGCTGTAAGCTAAGTGTAAGGTTCACCGTCTGATCTGCGTGGGCGCAGTTTCTCAGAACCCCTGCATTCATTAGGATTGCTTTTAGCCAGTGGTATCCATTTCTCAAACACCAATTTCACACACAAGATAAAAGCAAAAAGCCGATGCACGTGTAAAATAAGAGTATGTTTGTTCATCTGCTGGTACTTAAACATAACGTATTTTGAGATAACAAAAACTACAAAGAAGAATTTTCTCCCTGAAAGACTTAATAATACAACTCAAGATTGAAATTTAACTTGTCTCAGCAAGCGTCTCATGGCCAAACAAACAATGCATCACAAAGCTGGTTAATGTTGAGCCACAGCAGCTGGGCTCATATTTATTCTACTTTTCAATAGGACTTGCTTGACAATTTTACATAAAAGTCACTTCCTAAATTTTTTTCTTATTAGACATTGCCTTCTAGGCTGCTTGTTCAAGATAAGCATCAAAATGATGGTTAATCTTTGTTGTATTGCAGAGTTACAAAGAGAAACAATCGGTTTGTTTTCCAGTGAATGTTCTATCCAAATTAAACTGTTTACTTTCTATAGGAAAAAGGCTTCTTAGTATGGCAATTCTGTGCGTTTTGTGTCTATGGAAGGCCAAGATTTCCCCTTTGTTGTGGATTTGTTTCTTCACCAAGAAAATTTTGTCTTTTCAGTTTTCTGCCTCTTAATCTCCACCTTTAGGGACAAAGGTGTGTGAGCTCAGTGATGCAAGAAGGGATTTTTTTTCTCCTGTTCCTGCTCTGGGGTGTCAGGAACCACTGGCAGTGAAATGCAGCAGCCGGGTAGGGCAGTGATTTTTACTTTAAAAACTAAACAAAAAAACATGGCAGCTAAACCCAGAAAAGCTCGTTTGTCAAGGCCCTTGGACCATGTTACTGGTAGATGACATAATTAATTTCAATTTGGATGTGTTTTATAAAAATAAAGATGCACTAAAAATGTTGCGCTAGCATCTTTCCTATGTTGGTAGCTCAGAATTCTAACATTTACAGAGCTTTCAAAGTAAGGACTTCCATCACAGTACCCTCAGAGCACAGCTGTTGAAGGAGCTGTTGCCCCCTTGCTTGGCAGTTCATTCTCCCTTGCCTGATAAAGCACAGCTGATGGTTGCTCCCGAGTCTTCTGCAGCATGGGATGCAATGGATTGTTGTAAATCACCATCATTGGTAATCTGAGCTAGCCGACTTAGTGGGTTGTGTGTGTAGATGTCACATTCTAGCTAAGTGCCTGGTAATTTCTTCAACTGTTTAAACTCAAGTGCTTGTGATTATTTACTTAATTGCATGGTTTTAATTTAGCTAAAATTTGTTTGAATACATAATACAGAAGATAAGCTGGAGTATCTGTGATAACTCAGTACCAGACAGCCTTCCGTGTGGTGAGGAAGAACAATTTAAGTAGCTAGCTTGTAATTTCTTTGTTCTTTCCTTGACACTGTGATAGATACTTCCTCACTTTCTCCCACTTAGGGTGATCACAGCTGGGCAGTGAAACCAAAGGGAAATATCCCCCATGCCCATGAGCTGCACACACAGCCCCTCTCCTCATTCTGTCTGCCATCAAGTATTTATGCAGAGTTGTCATGTGCTGCCCTTCTTTTTAAACTGTCAGGGATGAGTTACCAGCAGCATGAGTTTGCCCTTAAATAAAATGAGCCTTGGTCTTCCATGACATCTTTTATCAACAGTAATACAGTACAGTACCATTTGTGTCATTGGTTAATGACATCATGTTGGACCTGCAGTGGCTGTATCTTTCCTCTTTTGTTGTTGATAGAAGACTGCCAGATTGAAGAGCTTGATCCTTCTTGCTCCCTAGCATAAGAGCACTTCTTGCATGAGTTGGAAATGTCAGCTGATAAGAAAAGATTAAGATGACTGTAAAGCACTGTACTGAGAGTTTTAAAAAAAAAAAAAAAAAAAAAAAAGTGATTTATCTTTTCTTTGCAAGTTTCTGCTCTAAATCATTTAACTTTGTCTTGGGGCCCTTTTGTTTTGCAGTTGCAGCAAAGAAATTCTGCAGTGTTTACATATATCTGTTTCTTGCAATATGACTATAAAGAACAGGAAGATGGTATTATGTTAGGGACAGCTGTAAGGACTTCTTCCATATACAGACTGACAGGAGCTGCAACATAGCAAATTGACAAAAGCACAGGAAAGCTGCTCAGGAGTCTATTCATGACTGATGAATGTGGTCATCAGCCAAGTGTGGGTACCTGTGAGCTATGAAGAGGAAAATGGGTACGTAGTTATGAGATCACTAGCTGCTCGATAGCACTAAACCAGCAGTACGCAGGGTGAAACATATGGAGTCCAAACAGAACAAAACAGCTAATAGTGATGACATCCAAAATGTGAGTGACAGAGAACTTGTGCTTTTCTGCAGGAGGAGCTGCAGTGAGCAGGGATGACCTCTGATGTAAGCTCTTACTTGCAAGTTGGCATATGGAGGGATTAATTCTCTTTAGTCTGTTCATTTGGAATAAGTAGTGCAAGTCTGGAAATGTGCGTGTCTGCCTTGGGTGCAAAGTTGGGCTGCCTTTTTAGTGATTGTTCGTGACTGACATTAAAGTGTTCAGTCAGTCTGTATAGGATGGTCTCTTATAACGAGGGGAATCAAGTATGGAACCTGCTCTTGAGAGAGCAGCAAGAAGGAAAAGTATTTATTCCAGAAGCTGCCAAGCTGTGGATTTGTTACTGTGAAAAGTTTCTTACCTCCTTCTTTGGAAATGCGTTCACTTTCTGAGAGCCATCTGTAGGGATTAGCTGTGCTGGTGTGCTAGGATGCTGGGAGCCCCGCATGGTTAGGAATAGATACAGGAGCCATCCAGAAAGCAGAACTGCCATGGTCAGCAGTGAGAAATGCGCTCTGTTTTCACACAGGCAGATGTTTTTCTTCTGATTGTACAGTGAAGCCAAGCATTCTGAAACCTGCAACCTGTTTAGTTGATTCATCATTCAAGGCCAGCGTAATTCCCAGTGACTATCATTGTTATTTTTTGTTATGGAGTCCTAATTCATTGTTTCTGCAAGCACAAAAGTATTGCTGGACTCGTTTGGTGTTTTGGTGCACTGTAATTTTACATAGAGCAATTCTGTTGAGATTGCCCAGCTGTGTCATCTGTTGGGCTCATCACTATTACTTCCTTTTGACCTCTTCTCTGTAATTGCACATGCATGACTTACTGGCTGCTGTAAAGATGCCTGAATTCAACTGTGCTCATTTTAAAAAAAAAAAAAGAACCAAACAAACAAACAGAAAAAGTAGATAGACGAAAATGATTCTTTTTGAGGTCAGAGAGGACCAACTGTGTAGCTGTTTGCTTTCTGCCAGGCAGCCAGAGCCATCTGTCACATGACAGTGAGCAGACAGATTTTTAGAAGTTCATTTGTTTTTATGACCGTTTTTACAATTTTATGCAAATTGAACCATTGCATAAAGCGTAATTTTCCTCAGAAATAGATGGTTTAGAGACTTACATCCCTGTTCACTCATTTACACATTCAGTTGCTTTTTATACAAAGAATAAAAATGATGCCTTTCTCCTCTAATAAAAACTCCTCAGACCCATGTTTTGTCTTTTTCTACTGTATGAAGCACCATCCATTTTCAGTACTAAAAGAAAACATCAAGTTTTACGTGTCCATAGAAATTAAGCCTATAATAGCCTATAAAGGTTATGAAGGAATTAATGTTTAATGCTTTAATATTTAGCTTAAACTCATAATCTGTAATGATTTTTAAGGTTTTGTTGCTCTTTTTATTCTTCACGTATTCGTTTTTCATATTCTGTATTTTTAATATAACTCCTGATAGTCCTTCCAGTCTTGGAATGGTAGATCTAAAACCTGAAGTCAAGTTGTACAGGTTTTCAGTTGTTGGGGTGCTGTGCTCAAGTCCAGATGATAACCACTGTGAGCACAAAGTTCTTCTGCTTCATCCTCAGCAAAAGTTAATGCTATATAAAGGTTCTGCCAGGGGAAGCCTGAATTGCACCACCAAATCTGTGAAAGAACAATTTGCCAGTATCCACTCAAATATGGCTTCATGATGACATAATAGTCTTTATTTCTATGTCGAGCATTTCAAAGCAAGACCAGCTTTTTCTGTTGTTGTTCTTGGGTTTCTTTTATCTTTTAATGTTTTTGAGGCTATGCATTAAAACTCAAATTTCTCCAGTGAGTTGTATTTGGCAGTTCATAGGGATTTAGTCAGATCCTTTCTGCATCACAGGCATGGCTGCTCAAGTGTTTGCGTCCTTGGATGTGTGTAGGCATTTATGAAATTAGTACTTGCTTGGTTGCTTTCATACTTTTCCTATATAGTAGTTGCCATTTAAAGGTCAGCGCTTTCCAATATATTCTGGGTGTCACATTTTTTCCTAATAGTGAGAAGATGAGTTATCTGTATGATTCTTACCCATACGAGCATAGAAACATTTGAAATAATTTTGCATCACCATAGCATGAAGTATGATAGTGAAAGATCTGGGGTCAGTTGTATTCACTGCTATGCCCAGAAAAGGAGGCCATCCCTAACTTCTGGAGCATGTATCAATTAAATTTGGGTATAATTTCAAAATGTGTAATCAGTTCTGTGGTTTCATGGGGAAAATATAAATGATAGATTTCTCCTTTTTCTTTTGTACGGGGAATTCATATGAGACCAGCAGATGTCTAGGAGTTGTTGGTCTCCTCAGATACAGTGAGACCTATGAGAGGCTTGCCAGAGTGTACAAACTCTGTCCATGGCCCTTTTTGCTGAAGCTGATATTTGGGCCCAGCAGGGAATGCTTGGGCAGACTGAAATTACTCTGAAGTGACAGCTCACGGAGCCATCAGCATGCAGATGATGGATGAACCTGTGTTTGTGGATGAGGTCACCAGCAACACAGTGGCAAGTGTTTATTTTTAATGTCATGTTGATGTTGGGCTTGCTAATGTGCACTATGGAACAGGCTGCATATACTGGAACAGCAGCCCAGGGAAGCGGTGGAATCGCCAACCCTGGAGGTGGTCAAGAAATGTGTAGATATGGCACTCAGGGATGTGGTTGGTGGGCATGATGGGGATGGGTTGAGGCTGGGCTAGGTGATCTTAGTGGTCTTTTCCAACATTAATGTTTCTATGATTCTATGTGTAACGCAACCCTGCAACGGTTTGTGGAAGTCTTCTCTGGCATCTTGAAGCTACCGTTTGCTGGACAGGACTGTGGGTTACTTTTGCTGATGAGGTTGCTGTGGCCAACTGGTTCTAAAGGATGTAAAGAGATAGCCCTGTCCACCTCCACTAAATTAAATCTTCTGAATTCAGTTGTAGAAGATAAAAGCTGTGATCATATCTGTTTTCTGGGTTATAAAGAGGGTTATAAAAGTTATAAAGCGAAAGGTGTCAAGGAACACTCAAAGTCATAGAATTGTAGAACGGCTTGGGTTGGAAGGGACCTCAAAGATCATCCAATTCCAACCTCAGTTCCAAAACCAATTAACAGTGATACAATGGGAGCAGACCTGCCTTGTCTCACTGCAACAGGCCCTTGAGGCAGCACGCTCAGCCTGCCTGGAGCCCGGCTGTCTGCAAGTTAGCAGTGGAAACTGCCATAAGCTTGGAATAAACCCTCACACCTACAAATTATAAGACAACAAAACACATTGGGTGAAGTCTTGGCCTTATCAAAGTCAAATGGAGCTGGCTGCTGACTTCAGCACAACATGGATTTTATTCATAAAAAGAAAAAAGATTTTTGAATTCTAAAATCAGAGTTAAACTGTCCAATGTAGGGTTTTTTTTTTTTGTCACAGATACCTGCTTGTTTTCACATGTATTTACAGGATCTGAACGCCACAATGTCTTTGTGTCTGCAATCCCTGGCTATAGCAGTACTTGCCAAAGCACACCTGGAACACTCATGCATTTGTAACTTTCATTTCTTGTTTTTATGGTCCAGCAACATTGCTCAGGCCTGTTCAGATGAGTTGGCAATTAGTAACGTAAATATAACTCGTCTGACTTGATTTGTTCTTCCCACACGCATTCCGTCTGTCTCTCTGTGGTGAACCATTTGTAGAGAGGAGAGTAGCAAGGAAGCCTGCTTTGATGGGATGGATGTCACAAAGGTGCTCAGTCCTTACTAGGAAATCTCATACACCATGGGGAGCAACAGTACTGTGCAGCCACCCTTATGAGCACTCTCACCTGCACTGATCCCTCCATGAGCATATTCTTGGTCACAGCACTCCTCTGTAAGAGGCAGTGGCTGAGTGTTACTGCCCACAAATGGTGAATGACAAACCAAGGAATGCACTTGGTTTGATTCCTGCACTGCCTGCACACAGCTTGGTGAGACAGACTGGAAGCAAAAGTCCATCTCAGGACATTTAAAGATACAAGAGGTCAGCAGCATGGGGAGCCTTTCTTGTCCAGCCCCATTTCCAGTGATGCCGTTCCATTCACTTATTCACTGGGCTGTCACATTGGCTGTGGCAACGCTTTGACAACACTGTATTTTGTGACGTTCGTTCAGTTCACATCCTATGTAGAACCTCAGGTAGCGCACAGGGAAGAGATGTAATTATTCTGACTGTGGCAGGAGCCAAAGCTCTTGATCACAGAAGGGCCTGTGAGATGCTTAGTGCTAGGGTACGTGTTGATGTCACAGTGATTCTAAACCTGTGAATATCTGGTGTTTGTTTGGTAAACCAGCCCATGTACTGACAGTGGCTGCTCCCATTGCTAGCAAAGCTGAGTGAGAAATGCAGCTAACTGATCCTGCAAGATAATTGGGTTAATTGCATTTAAAGCTTGAGGAAAAAGTAGGATTGGAGACTTCTCAGTTTATTAGCAAAGAATCATCGAGTCACAGAATCATTAAGGTTGGAAAAGGCCTCTAAGACTTCTAGTCCTACTGCCAACCCATCACCACCATGCCCACTAACCATGTCCTTCAGTGCCACAAAAGCATTCTTCCTTTGGGTGCTTCCTGCTGTCCCCTTCCTGCACTCACCCTCAGCAGCCCTGCAATGCCTGGGCAGCTGCTCTCAAGTGTAAGTAATACTGATCTTTACATATCAATTATGGAATTCTTTATGATTCATCCTTGCTGAATAGAACTGAAGGAAGGAAAGCTTTGGAATGGCTATTAGCTTAATAAAGGAAAGCCATTTTGAAATTATTTTAAAATTGCAGTGAGTATGCAACTAAACTGAGATTTTAATTACATTTTAAATTAATGGAACAGCTATTGATTAGTGATTAAGTATGTGCTGTAGCCAGCCCTGACAAATCAGCATTGTTACAAGGGATCATTAAAGAAGTTGTTAAAATTCTAACTGAAGTAGAACTGCTGTGGATAAAGGATACAGAAGTGCTGGGAGGGAGATGACAATGAAATGCATGAGAAGTACATGTGGCTCCAAAAAGTTTATTGCTGACAGCTTGGTTTGTTAACTTCTTTTTATTTGTGGAACAAAATGACGACAAAAACTGAGCAATCTTTTAATACGTTAAGAAGTCTGCAAAGTGCTGTTGATCCAGTTCCTGCCTTGGGGTGCCACCTGCACTGCTGGCAATGCATCACTGCAGTGTTATCTAGACGGGAGATTTAGGCTAGATATTAGGAATAAATTCTTTACCAGAGTGCAGCGAGGCTCTGGTACAGCTGTCCAGAGAAGCTGTGGTGCCCCATCCCTGGAGGTACTCAAGGCCAGGCTGGACTGGGCCCTGGGCAGCTTGGTCTTGTTGGTCGGCAGCCCTGGCCATGGCAGAGAGTTGGAGCTGGGTGGGCTTTCAGGTCCCTTCCAACCCATTCTGTGATTCTATGATGGCACAAGGCATGCTGCAACACAGGCAAACTTGTAGTCAGATCCTAAAACTCCATAGGACGAAGTCACTAATTGAAGTAGAGTGTTTCAGAATTAAAAGAAAAAGAAAACAAAAAACTGATAGAAGGTTTTATAATTGAGCATGCTTTGAATGGTTGATGTGTAACGCACAAAAGACAAGTTGTTAAAAGAACACTGAGGTGGTACAGGTTTCATCACCTAAGCATTAGGGTTTATTAGAACTGGAGATACCAGTAGCCTTTATTTGACATCCTAACTCCATGAAGCATGATCCAGGTTTCAGTGACTGTTCTGCTGTGACCTGCTTCAGGTGTGTGGGATAAATGGGAGGAATGAGCATGAGGGGTACCTCAGAGTTGGTTGGAAATGTTTAGTAGAGGCTAGGAGCTCTCCTGGGGGAAGAACAGCAGTGTCTTGTGGTTGGAGCACTTTGCTCTCTCAGCAGCCATACTGTTACAGTTTTGTCTTTGTCTGAAATTCAGAACTCAGGTTACAAAATGTCTTTTGCAGCCATGGGATGTGAATTAAAGGAGAATGGATTACTGAAATATAATGGATTGCTGAAATATAAATCAAAGGGTTCAGAAATGACCTCAGGAGAGTAAAAATGCCCAACAACATGTAATCAGAACTTACTAATGATTTATACTTAGGTAATGAGGTCACTGTTTGTTTTTTTTTTTCCCGATACACAGGATAGATTTTAGTGCACTACAGACAGATCCCTATTCCTGCTAACAACAGGATGTTCTGATTACAGTTGTAGTGTCTGAGAATCACTGCTGATAAATGGTGGAGGTGGCAGCTCTAAGTACAGTTTCTCATGTAATTTAAAAGGGAGATTCAAAGACATGTTGCTTGATCAGTGGTAAATAGGACCAGCCGTGGCATGCTAAGGCTTAAAAGTCCTTGCCAGATTTTGGGATTAGAAATTGTTGTTTCAGGCATTAACTCCTCCAGTATCAAAATAATCAGCTGCTCTGATCCTCTCCTTTTCCTTTCTGTTTGGCCAAGATTTACTTACCTTTGCAAGCAGGAACTGATATGCAACATTTTGCTTCTCCCCCCGTTTTGTGATAGGACTACTGCTTCAGCAAGCTGTTAGGTGTCCAGTGTCTGTGTCACTGTGCTGGGCAGGTTAAAGCTGTGTCCCTGTGGCCTTCCCATTCACTCTGCCATTGGGTCAGGGAATGTGCAGCTGCCTGTAGCTGTGTGGCTATGCTGTGTAAGGCTGGAGACCTCACAAACCAGCTGTTACAGATGAGTGAGAGAAAGCAGTCACAGCAAATTCAGCTGTGATCAGGATGCTGTTGATACTGAAGGACATACAGCCTGGGTCACTGTGTGCTCTGTAAGAGCCCTGTGCAGGCGATATTCCTGATGAACAGTGAGCAGCAAGCAACAACTGAAATGCAGTTGTTTCCACTGCTGCGACTTTCAACCAGAGAAAACCCCACGTGTCCTGATGTTAAGACTGACACAGGCTTGGTTGTTTTTTCCTAGGGTCCCCGTGGAATTCAGAATCAATAGTTTGTATTTACAATGGTCCTAAGGATGAAATCAGGGTTGGCAGACTGTGATGTGTGAACTCGCATACATATACAGGCACGCAGAAAAAGAAGGATTTTGTTAATTAAGCTGAGACATTTTAGACAGCCTGTGCCTAAACTTCAGCCCTTTTTGGTAAAAGGGACTTTTCTCTTGGGTCTCTTTAATGTCACATTCCATTTACAAGGGTAACAAATGCTGTAACTTGTTTCCCTCTTCCCTATCCCGCAGAAAATGACAGAGAGGAATTTCTTTCAATGCCTTTGATAAGCTCTCTTTCTTTTTGTTCCAGATAACTTCAAACGAGAAGTGCTTGGAGAGCCTGAAGAGTGATGGCGATGCTCTGCTCTGTGCTCTGCAGAGCCTGGCCCAGCCTGCCAGGTGCGTCCCCTCGGGCTTCGGGGCTTTCAGGATGGGAGCTCTCCGCCTCCTGTCTGCCGTGACTTCTTCCAGCATCGCCTCCTGCAGCAGAGGCCCCTCAGGTTTCCACCCTTGGCCCCCTTCATCAGAGCTCTGTGGCGGATCTGGGGCCCGCTTTGATCCCAGCTGTGGCTGGCCACAGTCAGCTGCACCGCCAGCCTGTGCTGGTGCACATCTGTCATGTTCAACTTGTTGGTTTTTATTTTATTTCAAACAATCAGTCTCTTTTATAACCGGATACTGGTCCGTGTTTCTTGGCATGGTGGGTGAGATGCACAATGTGGTAGTTGTGCCCTGTTTTAAAGTAACCAAACTGTGTGGTATGCTTGCAAGCTGATTTTTATTTATTTATTTATTTATTTCCTAAATATGCAGCTGAAGAACAGGGATGCTTTTGTTTGCAAATACCTGTGGCTTCCCAGCAAAGCTTTGAGGCTGTGGGCACTGCCAGGGCTTCCTCTGCAGGAACAGAGGTGCTGGTCCCAGCAGCTTGGCCAGACCTCAGCTCCTCTCCCTTGGACTTTCCCTCACCTAATCCTCCCCTTGGATGTATAAATGAATGAATTGCTGTTCTCTGCACCCCAACTGCAGGCCGTTAAGCTCCATTTTGCTCCTGGTGAAAATAAATCGGAGATGGTATTTTATAGATCAGTTCTTGAACTGCTCAGTTTGTGCAGTGCTCTCTGTGCTCCCAAACACAGGCAGGTCTGGGATGACACCTTGATGTCATCCTAGTGATGGGAGCAGGGATGTGAATAGAGAGGAAATGGTCAGGAAGTGGTGAGTTTGAGGATCTGTGTGCTGGGACACACCAAGCCCATCCTGAACAGCTGCTGACTCACGTTTTTTGTATGACATGGTAAATAATCCAAATAACAAAATGATAGCTCTCCCTAGGGGGGATGCTGGCACTGCCACTGAAGATGACAGTGATGTGATGGTGGGAAAAGAAGATTTTTTTTTTTTTTCTTGTTTTAGAACGTTTTCAATCTCTCACTGCATTTCAGTGTTAAGTGCACTGCACAGCCCATCCAGCAGCCAGCTCTGAGTCTGCCTTTCTGATCTCCTCTAATTGTTATCTGCACAACTCCGTACTCAGAAAACCACATACTACAGAGTCCAAAATAAGCAGCAGCAGCTTCTCTCGTTTGACTCAAGATGCTCAGGAGACCAAATCATAGGCCAGGCTCCTCTGCTTGCAGCAGTGGCAGGAAGGCTCCCAGCAGCTCATGGATTTCATTTTCTGTCCTCCCAGATTTTAAGGAACGCACATCTCTGTCCATTCACCTGCTGAGGAGCCTGGGAGGGATCTAGCCTGCATCTCAAGCATGGACAAATGGCCTACAGGGTAGACAGGAAAAGTCCTGGATTAGCATGCTCAATCAAGTGTAGCCAAGTGGCCTTTCCGTATATGAACGTTAGAGGCATTCTGCCATCTCCTCAAACTCCCTCTCCTGTGCCATCTTCCCTACAATGTCCCTTGTCACCTATTCATTTCAGCCTCCTCTTCTCACCTGTGCTTTGAACCCTGCTAAGATGCCTTTCCAAACTTCATGCTGAATTGGAAACATGAGCAGCCTGATCTCCCAGGCCCTGCCACCCACATACCATCACTAGGTCGGAGTGGGTGAGGCGTGGTTTTGCTTCACTTGTTTTTCGCAGACCGGTTTCTCCTCTTTCAGCGCAGCAGGAGGAAGACAACAACCAAGCAGTGCCATTGCTGGCAGGGATATGGCCGGGCAGCACGCTGCTCTCGGTGCTCTCTCCTGCTGCCTTGTAGCAGCTGCCTCTTGCCAAACTCTGTTATGTACTGTTGGCTAGTCAGAACAGGCAGCCCTGGGGTTGGTATGTAACCAACGATCAGGCTTAGTAGTGAGGTGGAATTCAACCTGAACTTCAAAACGTGGGGTCTTAGCAATGCGCTCCTCAGTTGTCAACGTGCGTTTGTTTCAGGTAACTGAAAGTTCTGCTTTAAACTGATGCTCGTTAAGAAATCGGTTTACAATGCGGGCTGATCTTTGGGATTTCATGGGCAGTTTTGTGTTCCCCAGAAGACAGTGTCAGTAGGTATTTGTCATTAGCAGCAACAAGGGAAGCCTCAAGTTGGCCTGCTGCTGTACTTCCTGAGTTAATAATGAAGGATGGCAGACTATTTAAAAAACAAAACAAAAGCAAACCCAACTGCTTGTTTCTGCATGGGAGAAAGCAGAAGTGGAGTCATTTTCCTCTCAAGCTGTGTGTGTGTGGGATTCATGGGGACATGGTAGATTTTATCTTCCCATTCACGGAGGAGATTGAGCAAGGCAGCAGTTACTGAGAATTTAAACTGGATCTCATTTTTACACAAGATCTGCTGCAGGATAAAATCACTAGTTGCGTGTCCTTGCTCAACAGGAAAATGGGATAAAGTTACTCAACGGGTAATGCTGAGAATCTTCCAGCATAGATAATTGCAAATGGGGGGTTTAAACAAAAAGTTTTCCCTTGGGAGTATTTAACAGCTGCCACTATGTTCAATTCCTAGCTCTCACGCTGATGTTGCTGTTGCCTCCCTGTCATCTGAAATTCTGAGAGCAGTGGCAGATGAAAATCCAAAGCTGACCAAGTGAACTACTATGGACCAGCCCACCAAAATGCGCAGCTGTGCGTGATGCTCAACACTGTCCTGAATCAACGTCTTCACACAAGCAGAGCAGTCCTAATTCACTCGGAGAGCCAGTGAGTCGCGAGCCACAGGCATGGTTTTGGCTTCTTCAGAAAGAACAGCTTTCTTCTTTATAGCCCCTTATGGGTGAATTCTTGATTACTGTTTTACCTTGCTGGCAGCGTGTGATGTAGTGTGAGTACTTGACAACTCGAGTTTGAGAAGAGCAAATAAAATAAATAGTTTAGTTGTTTCACAGTATGGGCTGAAAGTGTTTCACTATTCTGAGGTGTGTTAGAAATGTGACATTGGTGCCTTAAAGCAACTGCATGTTGCTGCCACACCTAGAAGGCAGGGACCTTCCTGAGCTGCTGATACCAGCCCACCTTTGGACAGCCCTTTCTCCAAGTGGGGAGGTAAGCCAACAACACAAGGTAAACAAACTGACCTCACCTTGTACTTTCTACTGGAATTGCTTTCTCACAAAACCTTTACTATCACTGTATCTATCCCTTTTTAAAGCCTGACAGCTGGAATTAGAGCTGGAGGTTTCAGAAAGGAAGAAAATCCTGCACGTTATTTGGTGAAATGTTTTGTAATAACCTTCTAGTGCACATTTTGCTGGGAGGAATGAAACTGGGTTACTCAATGAGAGGTCGCCATAGCTGCAGTTCGTCTGCTCTGTAAGCAGAGGAAAGCACTTTTGTAGTTTGCTTCAGCTCTCATCTCCTTGGGATCCTACGCTGAGCTGTGATCCTTTGCAGCTTTTTCCCCTTGTGATCTTCTGCTGGCAAGCTGCTGCTCTGAGGCAGGATGAGCACTCTGGGCAGAGGCTGGTGACAGCTGCAGAGTGCAGATGTGCACAGTCTGTAAATTAGCCAGCAGTTTAGAACAGCATTACTCACTTCCAGCTGCACAGGTGCTGCCTCTAGAGAAAGCAAGCTGCATGTAGGTCCTATCTCAAGTGGGAACTGAAGGCTGAGTACACCTGAAAATGAGTTAAAGCTAGGGGAACAGCTGAGAATTGTGGAGGAGCTTCTCCCCCTCATACTGACAGTATGCTTCTGACATATGCTGTTCCTAATTTTCAATTGATTTTGTGGCCATAGGACAGTACGTGCCTCGCAGGCCAGGCACTAAGTGTAGCTGCCCTGCTGAGGAAGCTGCTGCAGCAAAGCAGCTGCAGTTCAAGAGAAAAAATACTGCAGGAGGAAGCCTCTGTGGTTATAGCTCTGAGCTCTGAAGGACAGAACAGTCCTCAGTGGGATGGTTTCTGCCTTTGAAGTAGTGAAAGTGTTGTGCAATTTGAGAACAGGTTTTGGAAGACCTGTCAAAGCATAACTATACAGACTGAAATAATTTGACACAGAGTGAATTAAAAGTTTACTTTAATTTTGAACCATTTTATAACTGCATTTTTCTCATGAAGCATCTGTATCACAGCAGGCTACAATAACTTTGGGATAAAAGGCAACTGGTAAACTGTCCAATACAAGGTTCCAAATAAACAGTTCTTACTGGCCCCTACCCAGACATATCCCAGGATAAAGTTTTTGATCAAAAACATGAAATAGATCCACCTGCTTATTTTAAGCATATTAAAAAGGAAACTAATTGGACCATTTCTATTTGTCTAGTTTTTTTATACAAAAAGGCTACACAATGTTACACTTTATTCAGAATACAGTTAGAGCGATTATGAATTAGTGTTCTACACCTTTACTCAATCCTTAAAAATTAGAAACTGCTGTAGCATGTTCACTATAACTTAATACTACGAGAGACTTAAAAAAAAAAACTAACAACAGTTACTGCAAAAAGAAAGGCTACTTTCAAAGCAAGCAAAGGTCAGTACCATTACAGAGATTTAAAAAAAATAATAAATTTTTAACAAGCAAGGCTAGGGTTTGATAAATTCCATCTTGCAATTCATTCTTGTGCATTCCTCATTTCTTGAATCACTCCCAAAATCCATTTGTATTATTACTCCTCGACCAAAAAGGACCAGAACAAAAAGTTTACTTCAATTGTTCCCATAGGAAACTCAGCTTGGTTAGTGTGTCAGGCACTTTCTGAGATACTAGCCCACCCCTCGAGCCCTCTCAGCAACTCTACAGGCCAATCAATGCAAGTTCATTCAGATGATACAGCTGCAAAGAAGAAAAAAAAGATTAAAATGTCAGTGTTCCTTAGTAAACAGCATTTTAACATAGAGACTGCATGAAGCTGGTGATGCACAAGACATTACAGTTAATTACTTCCACATTTAACGGCAGAAGTCAGTTTGGATTGTAGGAGTGTAGTGATCGTGTGTCTCCAGAGCTTTTTTTTTTTCAGTATTCTGTCACACGGGGACCCATTTAAGCCATTCCCTCCCTGCCAACCAAGTCCTGAGTCCAGTAATTCGTTTCTCTCTTTTTGTTTTGTTTTTAAATTCAAGATTGGAGCTTCTTACCTAAAGGATGATTTACAGGTCAGTATCGAACCAGGCCAACTGATTACTGTCACCTGGAGGCAGCCCATCCATAAGGTCCTGGGCATGGCCAAGATCTGGCAGCCCATCAACTGGGTAGTCAGCACCAGGGTGGTGGCCACCCATTTCATGTTCCATCATAGGGTCCATACCCAAGGCATCCTGACCGTATCCGCCAGAGTGGAAAGAACGGTAGCTAGGATCTAGGAAAGTTAAAGGTGGCAGAGGGAAAAAGAGCATAATGTTAACAGATGTTAGACGCATCAGAAGCTGCAAGTATCAGTGTGTGAGAAGATCGTTGTAGCCATCTAATTGTTTTTCTAGTTCAGCCAAGTTCAAAACGATCTGCTGCCTGCCCTTAATGACTATTCCATCGTTTGAAACAGCCTTCCAGTGTGATTCTGCAGACAAAGCACACTGCAGTCAGAAGCACGAGCAGATTCCAGCCAAGCCATTAGTCTGCACAATCAACAGTACTAAAATCCAACAATACTACAGCAAAACCGGGCTACGAGACTGCAGACTTTCTTCTGAAAGACTAGTCAAAAATAGCTCAGAACCCGTGGGGATAGGCTTGAGTTTAACTCTACAGACACTTAAAGACTAATATATACAATACCAACATTTGTTTTAAAGAAAACTGCACTTTTGGAATTGTCAAGTCCATCTGTAAAGGATTTAAGATTTCTGGAAACAGTAGCTCAGTGGGAGATTCTCTTGCAAGACTCAGACAAGCAACACCAATTTTGCACATTCATATGGCTCCCATTTCAGTGCAGCCAGAGGTGTTGCAGAAACTGCTTATTTGAACTGGCAGTTCCCCATCTGCCTGTCAGTTTGCAATATCTTGCTGAAGAGTAATTCACTCTTAAGTCATTTGCAGTTCTCCTTTACAGTCAGTGACTTGACTTTATTCAGCTTAAGCTTAGTCAAGGGGAATGGAACAGACATACCATCTGGGCGGTATCCAAGAGGCTCTCCCTGGGCACCAATGTCAAGTCCAAGATCCGCTGTCTAGATGTGCACAGAAAGTTACAGAACGGTTTTAATGTCAGCTCTTAGGGCCAACACTAGTAATTGAATTTAAGAAATTCTAAAGCTTGCCACAAATCCTTTTTTAGCAACTCTTCTGCACTGCACACAGCAGTATTACACTTCTGTGAATGTGAAATGTCTTTTTATCCAAGCATCTGCACCCACTGTCTAACAGCCCTATTTAGATACAGGAGCCATAATCACTGGAAAGAGACTTCTGTTTGGGAACAAGTAGGAAGAGGCAGGTCTGGGAGCACTGCTCTGGTATACCCACCCAACCTCTGTGAGTCAGCTGGATAGAGATTCCTGAGCTAGTGACAGAGCACTTAGTTCCCACTGCACTTCCCCTGGTTTGTCAAATTACTGAACTGCATGTCTGCAGTGTAATGAAACAACCTGTATTTCAAAGAGATCTTCCATTTTTGCTTTGTTTCCTCATGTTACTATGTTAGATGGATACAGACTTTAGGAAATCAGAAATGAGCATTTAAATACTACAAGTCAAAGGCTGCTACCTATTATCAAGATAAAACTCCTGAACCTCAAGGATCTGGGGAAAGACAGACTTAGTGAAACATGCCCTAAAGACAGTTTTCAGTCTCAATTCACTGTGCAGGACTTTAAGCATGAAAAAACTTCATGTGATAGCTTGCAAATACTTCCAAGTCTGATAGCTCAATTCTCAATTAAGGAGAACACAAACGATATACCCACACCAAGCTTCTTAGTCCTACAGGGTTTGCTAAGAGTTCTTACAGGATAATGGTATGGTTATACTTTGTATCCTATCATTCTTTCCTCAGCATTTGCCACCAGAGTTCATCAGGTTTGGACAATCTGCAAAAAGTGGCTGAAATTCCTAGAGGTTACTGCCGAGCTGTCCTTTGAAACCAGAAGCAGCACAGAGACGTACAGAATTCTTATACACAGCTTTACACAGAGCAAAATGAGATTTAGAAACTTTAGACTCTTCCTATCCGAAAAGAAAGCACTAAAGTAGCAGCTCTAGGACTGCTCATTCTTCATTCTACTTGAGCAACTCTGTAGTCTTAGAAGGGTTTCTTGCCCTATGCAGTAGATTCCCAAGACTGTCAGCATCACCTGTTTATGAATAAATTGTTCTCCTAGGACAACAGTAAGCACTTGAAGCTTGCCTAATTTTCTGCAAATCTATGAGCACGTGTTCACTGAACCTGAACATGCAGAGTAACGAAGCTACACACGTTAAAACTGAACCCGTATCACTGATGGCATCTACACTTCTGGAAGGAGGGGGGACTTGAAAGTGAAGTCTGCACAAGGTGCCATTCATACAGGGACACAACTCACCTCGTTCCAAGCCATTGGCTCAGTCCGGAACAGGGAGCTTGTCAGTTCAACTGAAAGTCGCTTCTTGTAGTCTTGTGGTTTGTCCTCAGACATTCTGAACAGCACTGCAGCTGCATATGTTGCTATTAAAAGAAGCAAATTTAGTCAACATCAATTCTTCTAGCAACTTTTCTAACTTAAAGCATGAAACTTATTTTTTTTTAAGTTCACTTACCAACACCCTCATTCCTAGAATGAAGCAGTTCTGTTAAAGGGGCAGTTGCACCTTCAGCTTCAATTGCTTCAGCTGCTTCCTTGTCTTGAGCAAGTTCACAAAGTACACCCGCAGCTACTCTCTGGATATTCTCAATGGGGGAGTACAACAACTGCAATCAAAACACAGGGTTTCTTTTAACTCTTCTGTCTGAAAAGCACAATGCAAATTAGCAGTTCTACCACCAAAGCATTGGAGCAGTTATACTAGTTTTTCTAGCATGTACTACAGCATTTTGTTGAGCTCCCGCTTACCTGCACAAATAGTGGAATGGTATTTAGACCCCTGATTACAATTCGATTGTGAACATCACGTGCAAGAATATGCAGGGCTCCAGTGCAGCCCTCAACGATTTCCTCCATGCGCACACCCTCCTAAGTCGGGGAAACAAAAGGCATTTCAGCTGAGATCTTGAACAACATCTTCTAACAAGCTGATCATTATCAAAGAATCAGCCAAACTCATCTCCTGCACACACATTCCTCCCCCAGCAGGCATCAGTACTCACTACCTACTGCCACCTTCCAGCTTAACATCCCTGCTAAGACCTGGCCTAGTTTATCCAGCTAAATTCAGTGAGTGAAGCATTTCAGTGGAACATCTTCCTGTGTTCTCCTTTTTTTCCCAGTCCATTATAAACTTGACGTCTGACAATACTGTTGTTTTTTTTCCCAAGCTGAATTCGCTTGGCCTTTTACTAGGTTTGAAAGTGCTACTCGGTCATTAAGAGGCCCTGACTGTGCAAGTATTAACTACAGTCCTGTACCAGTAGGTAGTGCTTCCTTTTGCCTATGCTAATGTAACTTCCCCTTCGTCACCATGTTTAACAGGGGGAGGGAAAAATCAAGACTGATTCTGCCACATTGACCTAGTATGTTAATTATGGAGCCCGTGCAATTTCTCTGTACTGGTACAGCCCTAAGCATGAGAATATGCATTAAGCTGTGACAACATTCCAAAACTCATAGTGCCAACAAGGAAGGAACTTCCTTGTGAAGAACTACTCTCTTTGCCAGGGTAGGCAAAACCAGTATTTCTACAATCTGCTGCATTCAGAAACACTTCAGATCTGCCAAGGCAGAACGATCAGCATACCAACAGAGTAATACAAACCAGAGCAGAAGTTAAGAAAACAGCTCTTTAGGTAACTGTAGTTCCTGGTGGCCACTTACCACAAACTGCTGTTGCGTTCCACCCATGGAAGTACGTCGCTGGGTATCCTGATGTGCTCTGACCAGCAGCTGAACTAGCCGTGGGATGGCACCCTGCTCACGCAGCGGGGCATGGTTTGCAGGGCAGAGCGCGAGATTGCGAATCAACCCAACAGTAGCCTGCAGTTCAGAAAGGAGGTGGGGAATAAGAGAACGTAAGGGGTGTGTTTGCTATTTAGCACTGTGTTTGTTTGTTATTAAATCAGTTGGTCCCAAACAGTTGGATCTCGGTAAGAGACAACTCGAAAGCTGCTCGTTTGAAGCAGCCTTTCCATCAGGCAAGTTATGTTCTCCAACGCCTCAGAAACACAGTATTTTTCTCAGTTAATGTTACATTAAAAAGGCACTGGTTTTCAGCACTGACAGACATCAGCCATTATTTATTTACCTTGATCAAAGGCCAGTGTGAGGGTGGGTGCAACAGTTTAACCACCACTGGCAGTCCATAATGGAGACGTACTGCATTTTGAGCCATTTCAGCTTCCTGATGTCTGCTGGTGAGGTGACGGAGCGCACAAATAGCAGGTTCTGTGATGTCCTCCCTGTCCCCAGCTCGAAGAACTGTGCGCACAAGAGCCTCGATGCCACCAACCTGGCAGACCATCATCTTGTTCTTGTAATTGTTGCAAGTAAGATTAGAAAGGATTCCGGCAGCACAAGTCACAACATTAATATCATCTGATCCTAAAAGCTGAACAAGAGTTCCTAGAAGACCTTCCATTCCCTCCTGCAAAAAGAGTAGAAGAAAATTTAGTCTCTTTCCTCTCCCACTATTTTGATCCTGATCCCTTAGAAGGCCCATTTACCTGCTTGGTTGCTGCATCTGACAAATTTCTCAGAGTCCAGAGACAGTTCTGGACAAGACGCTGACTTGGATCTGTAAGGTGGAGTCCTAAAGCTTGCATTCCACCTAGGAGAAAATGGTACATGTTTGTCACTCACTGTTACTCAAATGCTCACCCTGTAAATGGAATAATTTTTCTCACAGTATCTCACAAGCTTCTGGTTCTTTCTTTGGATTAGTACCCTACTATGCCTAGACCCTTACCCTTCAATACATATGAAGAAAAAAAGCTGTGATTCTCTCTGTGATGTTGACTTAAAAGGTATTAATATTGTAAGGAGACAATTCTGACAACATTCAGCCATAAAGGCACTTAGCTAATTCCACAGCAGACTTAATAGAATCAGACTCTCTTTTATACTTCTGCACACTTAAGGCCTCTAAAACTAGTTATAAATCAAAAGACCAACTGTGTTTAATTTCCAATGCTGGCAAGCTTCTGTTCTCGTTAGTGCAGAATGTACTGATTCTGAAGTCCAGTATACATTTATTTAAAAAAAAGGAGGAAAGGGAAAAGGAAAGGGGAAAGGAGAAAGAGGTACAAGGAATGTACTTACCAGCCTCAACAATAGCAGGTTTGTTGCTGGAGCAGACTGACAACACCTTCAGCACCCTACTCGTGGTCCACAATAGTTTCTCATAAGTATAGGTCCTCATTATGTTTACTAGAGCTTGGGGTCCACCACTTGCCAGAATAATCAGCTGAAAGACAGCAGAAATATAGCAATATAGCACTTATCTGTCACCTCCTGGTCACGCGAGTAGGCTGGCTTGCACAGACCGTGTGCTTGATCTCTAAAAAAACAACTACTGGTCAGTTCTGTGAACTGTTTGACCATGAACACTTCCACAAAATAGCATCCTTCTTTCAAGGCCAGGACTGACTGGCAAACTGCTCGGCAACTGACAAAATCCTTAACTTGACATGGGAATCAGAACAAAGACATCAGTACACAAGATCCTTTAAGGCCATCCTTAGCAAGTTGCTCATTAGAAGAGGTTCAAGAGCTGAAGCACTTACCTTACTTTCTTGATTGCCATAGGCTAAAATCTGAAGACAGTCTGTCGTGATGGCCAAGAATTTAACGTTTGTCTTGTTGAGCAGGGCAACCATTTTTTGCAGCCCTCCAGCCAGACGGACTGCCATTTTGGCTCCTTCCTGATGTAACAGGAGATTGTGAAGAGTTGTAATGGCATAGAACAACACAGAATCCACTGGAGACCTACAAAAGGAAAAGCCTGATGAGTATCCGGATCTACCACCAACAGCTCAAAGACACAAATTACTGTCTCAGCAATCCACATACCCAAGCATTTTAACCAAGGCAGGGATGCCTCCTGATTTGAAGATTGCCAACAAGCCTTCACGGTGATGTGAGAGATTGTGTAGTGTGCCTGCAGTACAACGGGCTGTTTCCACATCGTTCGTATTCTGCATGGTACGTACAATTGCAGACACCATTTGAGGAGACCTCATAATAGCGTGGCGAGATGCTTCCTTTTTGGACAGCTGATGAACCATAACCGCAGCCTTGTTTACCACCACCTACAGGAGTATGGAAAGAAAGCTTCTGTGTAAGGACATCAACAGATCTCCACAGGCACGCTAGACCAAAGTTAACAAAATATGAAATACTTACCTGGTCCTCATCATTCAACAGTTTGGTCAGTTCTGGGATTGCACGAGTTGCAAGTTCAGCGTCATCCTGATAGTTTATCAAATTAACAACGGCATGTTTCAGCATCTGGGATGGCTCAGCCAGGCGCTGCACATTAGTTGGATGGGCAGCATCAAATTGTGTGGATGGGATTTGCATTCCTTCATCCAGTGTTTCAGGGAACATAGCTGCACGCACTCTCTGAGCTCTAGTCATTGCATATTGGCCATCAATATCTGAAAACCAAGGTAAATATGTCTTCAACTCAAATAGGAATAATATTCCTCTAGATTAACAATAATTCAGTGTTGACGTTTCTGTATTATTAAGCTGCACGTCTAAACAAGCTGGCGTAGTAGAGAAGGCCTTACCAGCAACTTGCTCCTGGGTAAAGGACTGAGAGAACCCTTGCTCCCACTCATACAGGACTTGTGTTGTGTCCACATCTTCCTCTTCAGGATTTCCTTTACCACTCAAAGACGGAGCAGTTGTTGTGGCACCGGAATGGATACCAGAGTCCAGATATGACTGCTGCTGCCAATGACTGACTGCAGCTTTTCTGTCTGGCTCCATGGCCATATCCAACTCCATCAAGTCAGCTGTAACAAATCATTGAACAATTTGGTTTAGTTGAATTACTCCAACATGTATTAGTCCTTCAAAAAATAACTAGGATTCCACAGTAAAATAAACTGTTACAAACAGCTACCTCAGCCCAGCTGAGTCTAGCACAGAAAATGAGACAGCCATTTTAAACTGAGGCATTATACCAGTGCAGACATTTATAAGCCTGACTAGCAGACAGAGCAATCACTGTTGTTGGGACTTAAGACTGCTGCTTAAAGGCTCCCTTTCCACATCATATGATTAGGTACCTGGCCATACTTAGGTGACTCAAAACATTTACAATGACAAAACTCTTTGCAGGCTGAAGTTACTGTGGTAAGATTAATTGCTGCAATACAGTAAGCATTATTCTATTCAAGAGACTTAGAAAAGATAAAAAGGAAAGTAAGGAGCCAGTTTAACTCTTCTTTATTACAACTGGTAGAGTCTAATAAAAAATTAAGTGTAATAAATTATATACCTTGGGTTGCCATGTTCCTTGCTGTGTTCCCAGAACTCTTTCTTGCTACCTTTCAGAGACTCTAAAAAAGAGCAAGAGTAGAACTTATTAAGTACTAATCAGAGCTAGTAAGACAGGATTTCATATTCTAACAGTAGAACTGCAATCTAAAGCTTACACATATTGCCACGTCACTGCTACAGAGAGTGTATCAGTGCTAATTAGCAACCCCCCTATGGACACAGAAGAATGAGATATATCACCCAGACTTCTGGCAGACTGTATGTAAGATACATTCACTTCTGCCCAAGATGTCCTGCAGAGACAATGGCTAAACACTGGAATTGCTCATTCCCTTCTCACTCTGAAGATATGAGCGAAACTGCTTGATATGGGGCTACAATAAGGATTTCTGCCAGGAAAGCTTAACGACCATTTAAGGCAATCTACCATCATTTCAGTGTTACAAAAAATTGTAACTGAACCTCCTTCTTCACTTACCACAAGAAAAAAGGCTTCTTTCTATATAAAATACTTTTTTGTGAACTT
This sequence comes from Lagopus muta, assembly GCF_023343835.1. Lineage (NCBI taxonomy): Eukaryota > Metazoa > Chordata > Aves > Galliformes > Phasianidae > Lagopus > Lagopus muta. The sequence continues at coordinate 42,683,081 of NC_064439.1, read as the reverse complement.
AAAATGGAAAACTGAACCAGGTTTGAAAATCAAGAACTCTGCTTCAGTTGCACTCATTAAGTTGCTAATTTTTCTTTTTTTCCTGAAATCCAAGGCACAGGAAGCTGAGCTATGATTAAATCTTGTATCAAATCTCGTATGCACATCCTTTTAATATCACCACACACTACCAAAGTACTTGTACCATACATTTGTAGCTCTCTCCTCATTAACACAGACAGAGAAACTCAAGGCTGCTACTTTACAGTGGTCAGTCAAAGCTGTTGTGCTTTTATTTGCTCCCTTTCCCCATGCAGTCCAACTCTGGGGGACTGTTGTCTCCGTTGTGTTGGGGTTTTTTTTGTTACTAGTCTGTATCAGTTTTATTGGAGGGTTGTTTGTTTTTTTTTCCAGCACAAACACAGTGCTGATGACAGCCTTTTCTGGGAGCTAGCCAAGCAGAAACATTTGTAGTGGTAACTAGTGCAGAGAGCAAAACCATCTCTTCCAGCAATCAGCTTTCAGTGTGTGTTTGGTGTTAGAGCTATGCTGATCAAAACATTCCTAGACAATGAAGTAACGGCAAGGACAGGTCTGCTGTACTGTGTCAGGAGAACAAAGTCCATCTGACGCTTTATTTGTGTAAAGACAGACTTAGCAGTTTAAGGATTTCCTTCAGGAGCAGCTTTTAGAAAATGATAATTCAACAGAAGACAGGCCTGCAGTTTCAGGGCTCTCAGTGAATCGACTACGCAATGCTGAGGCAACGCTGTGGTTTGCTGTCTGAGCCACTTGCAGGATACCCCAAGCAGTTCCTGAGCAAACCCATTACTCTGCTGCACAAACACCAGTGCTGCCTGACCTGACTTAGTGCTCCCACCATTTCTGGCAGCAGCCCTTTCCTGACTCTTTTAAAATGGACAGCAGATTTGCTTCTGTAGCAGATAAGCAGCACGGAGCTGATTTAAGATACAACACAACATACAGTAAATATGCTGCTGAGCAGTAGGAAATGCTGACGTTTCCAAATGGATCCTACTCTGCAGCCTTGAGGAGACGAGCTGCTTCAGTCTGCTTCGCACATTCCACTACCTCAAATGCTGCAAAACAATTCTTTCCAGATGCTGCTAAGAGTTTGGGAGTAAGCTCTGGTAAAGAAAGGGAAAGAGAAACTAACTCAAGCTATCACTTCACCATTAATAAGTAAGTTCTCCTGGCTGTCTAAGTCAGCAGAAGTGCCGATACAACACCCTGATAGCACGCAAGCTCATGCATTATTTTGCCAGCCCCACTAACACCTTCCACGCAGAAAGAAGCAGAACAGTATTGAAGGTAATCTGCTATGCTCAATATCCTTTGCACAAAAGATCAATGCTGACGGTAAGCTCTCTTGCCTGCTCTGCTAATAAGAAACCAATCACCAGATTAGTTCCAAAGTTACTCCAGTAGATGAATAGCCAAGAGCACCAAGACAGTCAGTACCATCTCACATTCAAATATGCAATAGGGAGCTTGGGGAGAACACACATCACTTCCTTCTGCTATTGAACTCTGCACAAAGGAAGGCAGCTCGTTTACAGCAACTGCACTCCAAAATGGCTCACTTTCAACATCCTGAAGAAATCAGACGAGCAGCGGTACTGATCCAACAAAGCACATCAGTCAGTGCACAGCAATAACATTTAAAAATGAAGCTGAAGAACACCTGCGGGTTAGCAGTGAGAACAGAGTTAAGCATTCAGAGCTGCATTACCAGTCAGATACAGCGTGACTTTGAAGCGCTGACCTTAGATCAGCCTGCTTACTGCACCTCAAAGTTTCTAACTTCCTAATCTGCATTTCATACAACCATAAAGCCCCCCAGCACTTCCAGCCAGCATTCCTAATTTAGATGTGAAATTGGATTTAATCCTCAAAGTTAAAAATAACCACAGATTAAAGCCAGCCAGGGAAAAGCAGTATGTTCTGACTGCTTTTAGGGTTTCGGCAACTGAATGTTCTTCTGTATTTTGCTTCCTACTCTGTTCTCTCCTTACGAGGGGTTCAACAGAGCCCAGGCAAGCTGCTGACTCCTCCCAGTGCGTATCACTAAGCAAACTGCTGCCTCTGACAGCAACAACACCAGCCCAGGTGCAAAGGTTTGTGCTGTTACCTCTCCATGAGGTAACAATGATCCATGAAAGTGGATCATTGAGGGAAAGGTAAACAAACCGGAAAATCCCAACCCTGCAAAGATTATGAGGCTCCTTTACATCGAGCTCCTCCTCAGGCTTCCTGGAGACAGGACTAGAAACACTGCATTGTCAAGGTCACGGATCTGAATCATCAGGAAGAAAAAGGATTTAATGCATTTCAGAAACAAATATTAGCATCATAGCAAACTTCTGTAGCCCTCACTAGTTTTACGGAGTGCCTAGAGCCAGAATTCAGGCCTGAATTCCTCGAAGTATCATGTTATGCACAACAAATATCTACATGGCTGCATTACCAACGGTTAGTTCTACTAACCTCTTATAAACCTCCATCAGGACATCAATTTATACACATCAATTTATTTAGCGAGCACCGTCAGCTCCAGCTTTTAATGGACTTTTATAATGAACATGCACCAATTTTCTCATGAGGAGTACTAACAAGGCACTGCACTGGACTGCACCATGTACCCTCAGTCCCATGCATGCACTTGAGATCTTCTGTGAGTAGAACAAGTTTAACTTGAAAAAAGAGTAATTCAGATTTCTCTGTTCTCAAGGAATGAAAGATGAGGAATATTTTAATGATCGATTAACCTTTGGCATTAACTTCTCACTTTCAAGGACAGTGTATGCCAAGCAGGTAAATGATCCGTCAGCTTCAATGAAACCTAATTCTCTTTCTAAAGAGAAGCAGCTCCAGCAGGACACAAAGCACACAAAATTGTTTACTTTTGCTGTCCTACACATGGAGACAATTAGGAGAAAAGCCTGCTTCAGGAGGCAAGTACCAGCCTGGTATTTACCTGCTTGCTACATTAAGACAACACCATTTGCAACTTTTCTGTACTTTGTCTAAAATAAACTCACTTTCACTGTCAATCTGCTAGCCTGCACAACAGCTCGTATTTGCAGCTGATATTAAACAAAGTATTTCCACCTTCTTTCACGGTTATTGCCTTCATCTGAATAGAAAACCTTCATTAAAATTGACTCCATTTATGCCTGGCAGATGTGATAACCTACAAACTGGGTAAGTGCTTAAGCTGAATAACAAAGTTTTTAAGTCTTCCAGAAATCTTTTGTTTGAAAGCAGCATTTTGGAAAGCCTGATACGGGAAAGGAAGTCTGACACATCCCCATTGATTGACCTATTTAAAGCCTACTGCCCATGCTCTCACAATCCATGTCTCATCTAGGACTGACTACAGAGCCACATCTTTAAATTAACCATCAGCACCAAATGTCACAAAGACATTTGCTTAGAACAAGCAAATCTTCATCTCATAATGAAATTGCAGCAGTTAAAATCACGGCTCACACCTACAACTGAAAAGAAGTACATGCAATGACAGTTTTCTGCTGGAAGCTTTCTTTGGGTCTAATTTTGTGATCTGCCTCTTTTACCACATTAAATATGAAAATACTTCTTCGCTCTTTCCTCCAGTTTTTATTTTTACCAAGGAAAAGCTGGCCCACGCTTCTCTCCCCCAGTTTTAACTTCAGCTACACAACCTCGCAGCAGGCAGGCCTACTTCCACTGCTTTTAGTCACACAGAGACACGATCCAACTGAGATACACACTTCAGTATTGATTTCAAATAGCACTGAACTGATGAACAGGAAGCCTAGAACAAGTTGAAACTTGTTTCTTTCTCCTCCATAGGGGGAATCCCATCATTTTAGCTCCTTTGTCCATCTCCGAATGTTTAACATCCATTGGGATGTAGTGCTCAGGGACATGATTTAGCAGAGAATTGTTAGCATGGTCAGGTTGTGGTTGGACCTGATGCTTGTTAAGGACTCCTCCACCCTGAGAGATTCTATGACACTATTTAAAAGCTACAAGGGACCTAAAAAAAACTGATCCACCTATAGAGAAAAACATGTACAGCAATTATGGAAAGCAATTACACTTGGATACTGGCATTCAGCTTGAAAATTCGCTGATCAAAGTAAGGGAAATACTTCAGGGACAGGGAGGTGATTGCCCCCCTTTACTCTGCTCTTGTGAGGCCCCATCTGCAGTACTGTGTCCAGGTCTGGAGCCCCCAGTACAAGACAGGGAGCTGTTGGAGAGGGTCCAGAGGGAGGCCACAAAGATGATCAGGGGACTGGAGCACCTCCCCTACAAAGCAAGGCTGAGGGAGCTGGGCTTGTTCAGCCTGGAGAAAAGAAGGCTGTGGGGTGACCTCACTGAAACCTATCAGTACCTAAAGGGAGCCTACAAACAGGAGGGGAGCCAACTCTTTGAAAGGGCAGATAACAGCAGGATGAGGTTTTAAGTTGAGGGAGGGGAGATTTAGGTTGGATGTCAGGGGGAAGTTCTTTACAGAGAAATGGTGAGGTGCTGGAACAGCTGCCCAGAGGAGGTTGCAGATGCCCCGTCCCTGGAGGTGTTCAAGGCCAGGTCGGATGGGGCCCTGGGCAGCCTGGTCTGGTATTAAACAGGGAGGTTGGAGGCCCTGCATGTGGTGGGAGGGTGGAGATTCATGATCCTTGAGGTCCCTTCCCACCCTGGCCATTCTGTGAAATAACCTGGAACCTGAAGAGTCCATCATGCCTTGAAGTTTGAATCTATATGGATTTCATTCAGTATCTTGAAAAGTAAAAGCTGCTCACATATGTAGCCTTAAGTTTCTAATTATTCTCTATCCCAACAGGAGGAAGAATCCTCTTCTCCCCTGTCCTTCCAAAGAGCACACAAAAAATTTAATTTGGTCAATTTCTAGCTTCCACTGAGCTCTGGGATGCTGGTTTTAAAGGTCTTTCATGTTAGGTTAATAAGAAATTCCAGGGATGCGGGTTCTGTGTATTTTAAGGAATTTCAGAAGCTCAGTGTAAGAATGACAGTTGGGTTTACAGACTTTGTTCTCAATGAGTAGATCTTTATTTCAGAGCAGAAACAGATAAGAAAGCTAAGTTTTATTTAAATAAATCTTTAGCGTGAAACATTCTTTTAAAGGTATCAAAGTTAAAAAAACAGTTTTCTCTAAATACATTCCACGTCCACAAACCAAGTACCAAGTAGCATTCCCACTCTGTGTGAAGCACTGACGCTGGCAGATCTCAGTCCCCCTGACAATTCCAAGAGTAACCATCCTTGTGGTAACTGCTCGCAATGAATAGAGATGAGTTTGAAGGTAGTTATAGCCAAGCACAGGCAGGCCTTGATTAAAGCCAGATTTGTCATGCACCAGCAGTGGCTTCTGAATTGAGGAACCTTAGTTTTTCAAATTGCTCTTCAGACCAGCAGTTTATGGACGTGGACAGACAAAAACTATTCTGGATCACACTGAAAAGCTGCCTCTAACAGTGGTTCAAGGCTGCAAGTAATCACATTTAAGCAAAGCAACAGACTACTTTGTTCTCAGACTGAGACAGTGAAGTTAAGGATTAGCCTTATCCATATCTGGAATCAGGATATTAATTTGACTTCATATTTCAAGCAAGCTGACTTAACACAAGATGAAAGCGTTTTGTTACAGTTTATTTGAAGATGCCCTAACAGGTCAAGCCATACAGCATGGGGAAACACCATTTGTTTTTACTGCTGTGAAAAGGAAAACGTACCGTGTGTCTTCACAGCCCTAGAACACGTGAACTGCCCTTCTGTTTAGGTGGTAGAAATACTCATCCAGCCCTCAATCCCCCAAGAAATGTCATGCCATGAGTCACAGCAGCCTTACTAGTTCAGTAGTTAACACACTGCAAACTCAGCTATGGCAGCAGGTTAAGAAAAAACACAACTGAGAGCTACCAAGTGACAGGAAATCTAACTTTCTGCAGCAGGTACCACACCAAATCCTGTTTGCCAATCCTAGTCTTCAACAGAGCAAATGCATTAATGAACTTTAATCATTCCCACCAATTACCAAGGAAGGATACTTCAATCCATTGGTAAGTGCAATGTTCTATGTAAATGCAACAGAACTATCCAACTCTGATATCTCTGACAACACATCCTGCTGATGCCTACAGAAAGGTGGAAGTTGCCTTGCCATCAGTGACTTTTTGTTCTTAATTTCAATAATCAAGAGTCAAACTTGTGATGTAACACAGACTATACACAGAAAATTGTTCTTCAGGTAAGCATCGGGAAATTAAGAAGCCTGAGTATTATCTGTTTCAGTGACCTCCCACAAGAGAGAACAGTTTGACACCATCAAGCTTTACATATCCTTAATACATGTGGAAAGAGGCAACAAACAAGCTCAAGTAACCCATGGGCAGTATTTAAATGGAAAAGGGGTACCTGAAACACACAAAGATCAATCAGCTAACGCTCAATAAAAGTTCTTTGCTTTTTACCATATCCCATCTTGTTACTCTATCTCCTCCTCCCTCCCCCCAGATTTCTAGCCCTTGCCTTCTGCCTTGGAAGTTATCTAAAGGCTCCCTGTGCAAAAGGCAGGTTGGCCTCTATACACTAACTCTTGTAGGAGCTCGTTTGATGCCACGTCACAAAATGAAGCATTACACTATTCTATTTTCAGTCATCTCAGCAATCTAAGGCCAATTAAGAGCACTGAGTTTCTATGCACATGCTCATTACCTACAGCAAGCAGCAGGCAAATATTTCTGTTCTTGCTTTCTTTCTCTAAGAAAGTTGATTACAAGTGCTTAAGGGAACTAAAGTAAAGGCATCTAGCTGTCCTGACTAGGCTAAGAACTAGATTAGACTCAAAAAAATCATCAAAAGACTCAGATTACATGACCAGAAAAAGAGAGGCTCCTCCCTGAATCCATGCAGCCTCATGCTCACACACAGGAGCAGGAAAGCTGCACACACAGCCAGATACAGCACTAGCTATCTGATGGCACAGGGCACTCACCAGCTGTACCCTTCCTCTCTAGAAGAGACAGCAATTTGGTGAAGAACCATGCCCACCCAGCTTGCCAAGTGATTAACTGTGAGCACATCAAGCTGAGTACAGCTAAGACTACAGCGTAGTGCTCACTGCTTTCTCTTCACCCTGCTTACAGAATGCCACCCAGAAGAGTTCCAGTCTATCACAGAGGCACAATTTCAGCCACTGACCATAGTTCAGGTAATGGGAATGCATCAGGAAGACTTAGTGAGCTCCCACTGCCGAACTGGCTTTCAGCTGCAGGCACTGAATGGATCTGGAGAGCAGCACTTCCGAGTAACAGACACAGCATACAGGCCCTAGCAGCCTGTTCAATTAGCCAGGCTCTTCACAAGCAGTAAGGTTTAAGTACCCTGTTAAAAACAGCCCATTAAAAGTTCCAGTAAAGGAACACTTAACACTGGTCTGAGAGCTACTGGTCAGCCAACAAATGCTTAAGATAAGTTCCAACGTGTAAAAATGGGAGCCTGGAGAACACAGACCAATGTCAAAAGGCAATTGAATCAAAAGATAATTCAGCTTATCAGGGCACTGAGCTGGAAAAAAAAAAAAAAAAAAAAAAAATCACTTTAAGAGATGAACTTTGAAGCTTCACATGCTACTGGAAAGCCTGCATATATGCCTTGCCACGTAACTAACAGCGCAAAGGCAGCACCTCCTCTGTCCACAAACTCTGCTACTTAAAGGAGCATTTCTACTGCAGTATCTTGAATCTGATAGCACTGGATTTTATCACTTTGCTGACGTTAGTGCGTTAGGATCCACAGGAGTTATTCTGCAGGAAGTCTGTTAACATCCTTTGTGTTCAGAAATCATGGAAGTACACTCAACAGTTTCCAACATGACCTACAAATGGAATAGCCAAAGCAATCTTCTCAAAGCTACACTGTGCACTGGGGTTTTGTTTGTGCTCTATAAAGACTTCTGTTGCCTCCAAGAGACAGAAGCAACAGCTGTGATCAAGCTGACTGTTGAAATCATCAGTTCATGCTTGAAAGCAATGGCTTGAGAGCATTTCACTGGCAAGTACACTGTAACACTAGCAAAATACTATAATACAGTAGTCCACATTGGCTCAAATATTTATGTCTCTTCCTCCTCTAAGAGGAGCTGATCATAATCTTAACATTTAAGATAGGATGGAATAGACTGCATCAACTACTTATTGAGTGCTACACATCCAGCACAGAGAAAAAAAAAGCCTCCACATAGTGTATACACCAACCACGTGACAACAGTTTGAAGCCTAGCATTAAAGGACTGCTATGACAGTTCCAAGTTTATGAACTTAATCTAGTTATGAACTTGTATTATCAACCCAATTACTCTGTCTTCATTGTTTAAATCAGCTAAGCACCACAGATTCATGCCTGTAACCTCAAAACAGTTACTAAGTCACTTCTGCTCAGCAACAGACTCAACTTGATCTACTCACCAGCAAGCAGTTCTGATGTGGGCTTTCATGCAGCATTCATTATGCTGGAGTACTTCCACAGCCAGGCAAAGCACTAAGAGAAGTTCTACCACAGATTAAAAAATCACCTCCTTTAATTTGAGGGATGCAACTATCACCTACATTATGTGTACCCCTGCCTTCCTCAGTTGGGAACAGGCTAGCATTTCTGCTAATAGTTGTACTGCTTGCGGACTTTGCTGACCTGCTCGCACCATTTGTAGATCCTGTTCCACATAGCCCTGCTTTTATCGATTCAGAATTCCTCAGTGGAAAGAGCAGCAGTCAGGACCTAACATCCTCCTTAAGTCTTAAGTAGTCACATACAGAAAACAAGCCTGCCTTGACAACCATTTAGAGACAGTCTACAAGAACTCTGACAATTGCATCACATTTCATTTACCACTAAAGCAGCTCAGTAACAGCACACTGTCAGCTCTCAAACTTCCTGCCCAGAACGTAAAAACAACACAGTAACTCCACAGTTAATGATAGTAGGTATCAATAAGACAGACAGCCACTGTATTACAGAACTATTGCTAGACAAATGCTTTCTAAATTGCCACTGTATCTCCCTTCCTAAAGTATCCAACCATAATCTAGTTTCTCCTTCAGCTGCAGCTGCATAACCAACCCCAAATATGGATGTTAAACATTAATCTCAGGTTTAAGAAACCAGAGGGATTAGTCATAAATGCACTGACACCAGTGAAAGACTTATGAATCCAAGAGTGCACGCATGAACTGGTGGCCTTAGCTCGTCTGTCAGAATGGAGAAGTATTTACAATAGTGCAACAAGCACTGCCTATCAAACACACTAACGCTCAGCTCACTTTTAATTAAGACGAATTGACAATGTAACGGCATTTATCAGCACCTCTAGGATGTTAGGAGTTTTGACCACTGGAGGGCACCTGAATTGTTGCCAGGACAATACAGGAATACTTGCTACATTTGCTGCAGAGTTGGCAAACTTCTCTAATTTCTACAAATCTACTCAGCACAGCAAGTCAACCTACAAATGCTAGTTCCAGCAAATACCCTTAAACCACACGCTTGGCATTTGCCAACTCCAATGCGTTCCAGCTAGCTCAAGCTACCTTTTAAAAGCAGGAATCTAGGATACTAGATTAAATCTTTCAGCCTTTACATGGATGAATTTATTCCTTAAACTGTAGTTTATCTAGTGTTAACTAGCAGAGCAGACATTCCATTTCTGTAATAGTGAGTCAACATGTGTTGTTTCCTAAAGCAAATGGGAACATGTTCAAAGTTCCTGTAACTAAAGTTACATGCAACTTCTGCACCCATACCTCCCAAGATGAGGGAAACAATGGACACATCTTGCTTTTGAATCAAACCCAAGTTAACCTGCAAATACTTCTCATCTACTCACACGATCACAATGGGGTTCCACACAGACAAGTACCAGTAAAAAGCATTGTAAGTTCTCTTGCACCTGAATTTTATCTGTCAGTGCAAAAAACCCCAAACTTCTGGCTACTTATTTCCTCATCTCAAAAGAGACAAGTATATTGTCCCAACACAGCCTAGAGAAAATTCTCACTCAGAATCAAGTATCAGAGATGGATATTAAAATTAACCAGTTAAGTTACTTACACTGGTAACCCTAACCAATACAGTGGATAGGTCACACAGCAAAGCACCCCAATACAAGCCTTCTGACGCTCAGCCAGAAAGTCAGCCAGCAATAATGCCCTGCCCTCTTTTACCAGGAGAGTCATTTCACCTGAACAGACAAGGAAGTCACATGCAATACTCAGTGCCACACGGTTTGCAGAATTAGCAGGGTGCCATGGCTAAGCTGGAGCTCTTGCAGAGCCACCCAAAAAGGCAGGAGGCTCAGGATTTGCAGCCACATGCTCGAGGAGCCGTGCACAAGTCCCAGCTGCCTGCATAGTTTCTCACCAAGTCTTATCAGGCCCCATGAAGTATATGATGTTCAAGATAAGTAAGGTCAGGCCCGATTTTCCTGCCACAGTATGCAGTCTGCCAGAGTTACAGAACGAGTTTTGCTGCCCTCATCACTGCAAGCCCTGTGTTGCCAGCTTTAACCGAGTTAACAGGAGTGATTCTGATTACTGCTGTGTTTGCACACTAATCTGCCTACCAGACAGTATTCTGCAGAAACATCTTTATCCGTAAGTTTCAGACAACACATTCAGACTTCCATTCACAAAGACAGAAGATCACAATTGCTCTTTCCTGTTCCCTTATTGCTACATGCCTCTCTACTCCAAATTTCATTTAGAAGGCCAACAGTACTGACTTCCCTCCTTTACAGAAGAATTCAGTTAAGTATTGTGTTCTGAAAAATGAAGCACAAACTTCTGCTGATATTAAGTCACTAAAAACCAAGATTCACCATACAAAGAAAGCCTCACCTCTGAAAGGCAGTGAGGTTTCAGGACTGAGATTCTATAAGCTGGTTGCTGACACACCAGGCAGTCACAGCAACATGCGAGTATTCATGAGATCGTACCAGGCAAGCAGCCCGGCCCATTTATTGCTTTAGCAAGAACAGGAAGCCTGGTTTGCAGGGGATGTAAAAGAACACGGCATTTGAAGAACGGACTGACTTTCTCCAATCAAGATTTGCTTACAGCAAATCCTTGCTTTTAAAAGCTCTGTTGCTTTGTCCTTTCATCGGGGTATTTCTACTGATTTCTTCCCTACACTCTGAAATGAAGCAGTCAAACACATCAACATGAACATTCTTGGATCCATCAATTCATAACTAAACAAATTTGTGAACTAATAACTACAGAACAATGACATTTCCTCAGAGCTCCAGAAGAGCTCAGCACTCAATCTGATGCTTCCTGCAGTGGCTGAATTTAGAGAGGTTTAAGACTTCTCCTCAACACTTCAGCAGCTCACTTCCAGCAGTACCAGCCATTCCGCAGCAGACACAGCAGACAGATAACTGCAGCTGTCAGCATCTTTTATGAAGGGTGCAAGATTTAACATTAGGTTCCTGCATTGTCAGTTATTGAAATTCACATTACAACTTAACCTAACAAACACCAGCGAGCTTCTCCCTCACTGCAGTTTTAAAGGCTTGCAGGAGGACCTTTCTGCCATTCAGAAGCAGATTTGTTAAGTGAAGTTTCTCTCCTGTGCGTCTGAACTTAAGGTGAAGGAAATAGCGACACGTCCAGGTAGTTTCCTAGCCTGCCCTCGCCCTATTCCCAGCACACAAAGATCCTGTTTTACTAAAACCCCTCCTTGATTTCCTTCCCCCGACCTCAGCATACCAGCCCGGCCTCTTTCCATTCACCACTGCATACTTTGGGGGATGGGAGGACCACAGATGTCTGGAACGTACCGAGTGTCAGAACAATGGCCGCTCCACGAGAAAGAGATCAAGAAGTAACAGCCGACTGCAAAGATCAACACCGCTGCTCCCGAAGTCACAGCCTGCCCGCGGTACTTTCACAGCCTCTCCTCCCTTCCCAGAAACCTCTGCCGGCAATCTCTCTTCTGAGAAGAGAGAATCCAATCAACTGCACGACGTCCTGCAGCGAGTTTCAGCTAAAGGATAATTTAGGGTTTGAGGACCTTTTTGAGAAATCCGCCCCAGGAGCGACCGACCGCGCACAGAAGGCGGCTTTTCAGGAGAGGGCACACACCTGGCTCTCCCGTTTCACGGGGAGTCGGAAGCGAGTCGCTCACAACGCTGCCGAGAGCGACTGCGAAGTTGTTCCCGAGCGCCTCAGCCGGGGGTAACCGCGGTCCCCAGACGGGACCCCCAGCTGTGGGGTGTCACAAACCGCACTTCGCGGACCCCCACGAGCAGCGCAAGCCCTCCAGCAAATACAGGCACGCAATTAAGACTGAAAACCCACGCGGCAGCGGATCAGTTATCTCCTGCCGGCTGCAGCGGCCGCGCTTAGTTCGTTACACTCGGTACGAACAAACCCACGGTTCTCCGTTCCCCACCCCCCCCCCCCCACACACACACCCCGCTGCCACAGCGACTGCGGCTCGGTGACTCCCCGAGAAACGAAAAACCCTCCCGAGAAGCCCCGAGCCCACCGAGCCTCGCCCCGGGACGCGCTTCCCGAGAGGCCCCGGGGGCCGCAGCTGCCGCCTCCCGCAGCTGTCCCGACCCCTTCCGCCCCCCCGCCCGGAGCCCCCCGCCCCAGGCGCAGTCCGGACCCCCGCGTTCCCGCTCCCCGCTGAGGGAGGGGCTCGCCCCGAGGTCCCGCAGGACGAAGCGGCAGCACTAACGTGGCACTGAGGCGAGAGCGCAGCGTCCCCCCGGGCTCCGGCTGCCGCAGCTGCTGCCGCCCGGGCGATCCCAGCCGGATCCGTCGCTCCTTCCTCGTGCCGCCCTTCTCCTCCTCGCTCAGCTCGCTCCCGGCTGCGTCCCCCGCCGCTGCCTCCCGTGTGGCGACCGTGCGAGGCGGCGGCGGCAGTCCCCGAGCGCCGCTGCTTGCTGCTCCCAGCACCGAACCGGGCGAGAGGCTTAAAATGGCGGCGCTCACAAGGAGGTTCTTATAGCGAGCGCCGGGCTGGCTGTATCCTGCCGCCGCGGCCGGGCCCAGCGCGCAGCATTCCACAGGCACCCAGCGCACAGGGCAGGGGGAGGAGAAATAGTGCCCGGCTCCCAGGGCGGAGGGAGACGGCGGAGGGAAGCGGCAGCACAGAGCGGGGGGAAGGCCGCGGCGGCAGCGGCAGCAGCAGCAGCAGCCTGAGGGAGGGAGGGAGGGAGGGAGGGAGGGAGGGGGCGGGCGGGCGGGGGGAGGTGGCGGCGGGGACGCTGGGCTCCGGAGGTGGGGGAGAAGGGAACGAGCGAGAGAAGTTCTGCTTGAGGGGTGCGGCCGCGGAGATCGGCCTGGAGGCTGCGTCCCTGCGCCTTCTGTTTGCACGGAGATTATTATATTCAGTGTATATATATATATATATATAATTTTTTTTTTCCTGGCTTTTAAGCACGTTTCGCAACGCACACTCCTGATTCGCACATAGACCGACTGGGGCGCGGGGGGATAAAAGGGGAGGGGGGGGGGGGGTGGTGGACGGAAACGCGCTCAGCGTTTTTCTCCAGGAAGCGGGTGCTGAAGAAAAGTGTCTCGTTGTGCAATTTATTTCTGTTTGACGACAGAAGCGAGCTGCCCCCCAGCCCCCCGCTCCTCAAACAGCCACCGGGGCCGCCTCCTCTCAGCGGGGGCTGCGGGACGGCGGCGGCACGGGCTGTGAGTTATCTGCTCGCACAGTGACGCTGACGGATTTCTTTTTCCTCTCGCTGTATTCAGTAATACACAAACCGAAGAAAAAAAAAAAGCCTTTTCTACAATGATTTTTGCGCGTGAACTTTCTCCCGTCGCTGCTTTTTTTAAAAAAATGGGATTCTTCCCTGTGGAAAAAAAAAAAATAGAAAATAGGAGGGTTTGCTGCATGCAGAACACGCCCCAACCTCCCAGGCGGCCCGGGCACCCTTCCCATCCCTATGGGGCCGCACCCCGTGCAGGGCAGGGAGACTTGTCCCATTAAAATGGTTCTCGAAGGAGTGACTCTAATAATAACAATCTTTGATTCCTAACCGTTCCGTTGGAGGGCGTGCAGCAGTGTCCCCCTGCCAGCCTCTGGGCACCCTCAGGTCCCCACTGTAAGAGGTGAAATGTTGCCAGGACAGCCCTGTAGCTGGAGGTCCAAAGCATCCAGCTTGGTTTGTCGCAGTGTTTTCTCTCAGGACAGTTGCCTGTTTTGGTTCCACGGGCCAAAAGGAGGGTAAGAATGAGGGCAACGAGGCGGCAAGAGCTGGCAAAGCAAACGCTGGCAGTGCAGGGGCAGCAGGCTGTGAACACTGGTCGCCTTCCAGGGGAATTATCCAGTGGTGCTGCATGCCATGGAAGTGTGCAGCAATGGGCAGAAGGACCGTGCTGTTCTTGACTCCTGAAGTTTGACTCCACTTGTGGTACAAGAAAACGTTCCTGGAGTTGAGTTTGGGGCATTAAAAGAGGCATGGGGGGAAGAGTTACTTTCTTTGTCCACCTCCCTTCTGCAGCTACTTCCCTGTGCAATCTTGGTAAAATCTTGTCTGCCTCGGTTTCGCCCTCTATAAAACAGGCATAACAGTCATGACAGACCTCTCTTTTTAGATGCTTGGATCAAAGGTACTATATAAGTACAAAGTGCTCCTTCTATAGGGTATTATTGCCAAATTCCCTATAAGCGATTCCATTGGGCACTTGATAACAACAGCAGAATCAGTCAGACGTCCTTGATGCATTCATTGCATGGTCCCAGATACCTTTCAGAGCCTCTTTGTGTGCCATCCCACCCCCTGAGGTCCATGAGGATGGGGCTTTTGGAGCCTGGATTCTGCAGGAGCAGGAGGGCTATGGCCCGCATCTTCTGGCCCCTGAACCGTGGACCGCTTTTCTTTTTGACCTGGTGAGGACTACTGGAACTGGCCCTTTTACAAACAGGTTTTAAACGTACAACTTTGTATATATTTATATATATAAATTCATTGCACCTATAGTACGTAGTGCTAGACTCTTGTTGAATTTTCGCTGTTTCAGTCTTGCATGGCTCATTGTCATTTTAATCTGCATTTGTTTCACTGCAGAGTGATGAGGCTGCTTTTAGATCTAGGCACACTGCTAATAGAAATTTGGTTCATTTCAGCTTTGAAATTTGTAGCTGTTAGGGAGCTAACCATTTTCTAAAATTTCACTTAAAAAATCCCCACAAACACCAGGGAAACTAATATCTTAATTGCTGGAAGTGTTGCCATTATAATTAACTCTATCATGTAATTCTGTTCTTTCTTCAATTTTAAAATTCTCTAAAAGACACGTTGTTTTTATGATTGTTCAAAAATAGTGTTTTATGGACCAAAAATAGAAGAGCTGATGTTATATTGTATATCAGAGCGTGGGGCTTCCATGAATGAATTTACAAACATCCCAGTTATTCTTCCTCATTTGCTCTTCTCCCCCTGCTCCAAGAAGCACTGAGGGTAAATACGCAGCTTCAGAAGTTTCCTTAGAGCTCCTTTATACTTTAATAGGTTTGTTTTGGTGACTATATGCTAGACAACATATTTTTTTTTTCCAAAAGGTCAAGCAGTCTTCTAATGTGTCCATTGTGTATCCCTGCAGTAAGAAATCCTCAGATTTCTTACTGAAGGAGATCTTCATGGTTAAATTTTAACAGATAATGATTTAAATCTTTTTGTTGCAGCTTTTTCTTTTCTTTTCTTTTCTTTTCTTTTCTTTTCTTTTCTTTTCTTTTCTTTTCTTTTCTTTTCTTTTCTTTTCTTTTCTTTTCTTTTCTTTTCTTTTCTTTTCTTTTCTTTTCTTTTCTTTTCTTTTCCTTTCCTTTCCTTTCCTTTCCTTTCTTTTCCCTTCTTCTCTTTTCTTTTCTTTTCTTTTCTTTTCTTTTCTTTTCTTTTCTTTTCTTTTCTTTTCTTTTCTTTTCTTTTCTTTTCTTTTCTTTTCTTTTCTTTTCTTTTCTTTTCTTTTCTTTTCTTTTCTTTTCTTTTCTTTTCTTTTCTTTTCTTTATAACAACTATAGTACATAGTGCTAGACTCTTGTTTCCTTCCTTCCTTCCTCCCTTCCTGCCTTCCTGCCTTCCTTCCTCCTTTCCTCCTTTCCTGCCTTCCTGCCTTCCTGCCTTCCTCCCTTCCTTCCTCCCTTCCTCTCTTCCTCTCTTCCTTTCTTTTTTAACATCCTTAGCACTGCTTTTGGAGCGCCAACTTCTACCACTGTAGAAAGCAGGAAGCCCATTAAAAATAACAAACAGCTAAAGGTAAACTTAGTTGGTTTACCTTTCCCTTTCCCTTTGAAATCCTGGCATTTGGCTGTGTTTGTAAGAAACGTGGTAACAAATGAGTGGCCACAGCCTAATGTAAGGATAAAGCAAAATTACCAATTATGGAGAAACATCCAGGGCTCTGGGCCTGAATCTTTGATTTCCTGTATGGATCTTAAAAACAAATGCATTATTGCCTTCTGACTGCGCATATTCTATGAATGTGCTGTAGAATCAACTACAGATATTTTTTCAGACACTGATAAAATGTATACGTTCACTTGTCAGCAAAAAAAATAATAATAATAAAAAAAAATTGCATCATTCTGATCCATTCTCTTAAAAAAAAAAAAAAGGAAAATAGAAGAAACCTCTTTCCAGCAAAGTAAAGTTGTAGTATATTAAAAAAACAGTGCGCTTTCTCTTTCATACAGGCATGAAGTGGAAAAGAGCAGAGATGTCTGCAATATTTAAGCACTCTGAGATACAAGACTAATCAATGTAGCTCCTGCCACATACTTGAGAACTGCAGTTTATTAATACATGTGTTTTTGCTCTGTTAAACAAATAGTCATGCCACTCAAGTTCAGTTTTAATGAAAAAAAAAAAAAGAAAAAATATTCTTTATGGATAAAGGGAGAGGAATAGCCAAATTCAAAATACTGGTGAGGTTTCCCTCTTCTCAAAAATGATGAGAAAAAAAAAAGAAATCTGCCAGTGTGTAGCTGTAGGTCATTCAGAAGGAATGAGGGACACTAATATTAGTAAATTAGTATAGAAGATGCTGATGAAAACATCTGGTCAACTGGTTGTATTGACATAAACTGGAGTATTCTGTGAATGTTTCAAGCTTGGAAATAGAATTATTGTTGGTCACCAATTTGATATTAAAAAAAAACCAAAACAGGTAATTCTTTCCTTCAGTGTTCCTATTTTGGATTTATACCAAATATAATTCAACACACCTTAGTGTTCCCCTCTTCAATTCAGTGCACATGAATATCTACCACAGTTTATATATCAGGTACGCTTCAGAAACTGAAAAAGTCTCCAGCTGATTTAACAGCTGAGGCATTACTCATCAGAATATCTGATTACTGGCATATTAAGCAGCAGACACTGTGGAACAGAATAAACATGAAGCACTGCATCTACGAACACATATATTTTAATTACTACTAACCAAACAAATAAACACCAGACTGGCTTTATATTCAAGATTTAGTGCGAGATCAAGGTAAACAGAAATCTACAATATTGGTCCTTGTAAAAATGTTGTCATTAACCGGAATTTCTCAGCTCCTAAGTTTTCAATTAAAATCTCTCCGCGTGCCTGTTGTAATCATTCTGGGTCTCCTATTCCTAATTTAAAACAATGGCAGTGGTGCTCAGCCAGCCCTGCAGGAAAGCTGGCCGCAAAGGGGAAACAATGGCAGCGGCAGAGGTGTGACACCTGCCGCCTTCTCTCCTAATCAAACTTGGTCCACAAGAAGCCACTGATTCTGACTCGTAACCCTTTAATTGTCCATGCTCTAACTAGAGAGCTGGATGGAGCTGTACGAAGCTGTTTTCTAAAAGATACTTGCTAAATGTTGCGTTTTTCTTTCAATAGCTTTAGGCCACATTTCCCAATTCTGAGTAATTCATTCTAATACATAGCCATAAAACATAAGATAATAAATTATTAAGGCCTGATTTTTTTTTTTTTCTGCTCAGACCAATCTGTGTTAATTACTGCGTGGTCTGAAAATACAAGCATATCGGGGCTGGAGATTCATTTGAACAAATCTCCAAACAGGCTGTGCACGGGCTAGGGCTTTGCATTTTCCTTATGCCTCAGATAATTTCCTCTTCCCTTTCGGTGTGTAAGCACCAAGCAGCTGTAAGCACCTCTCGCTACCTGGGCACTTGGCTATTCTAACACAGCCTGGTAGTCCTAAGGACCCACTGGTCAAAATCAATGACTTGCAGTCGAAATTCTCCTTCCAGTCTGCAGAATGGAGGTTGTAGCATTTCTGCACTCCTGGCAAGGAAGCTCCGTCTGTCTCCGATCATGGTTCTCCATCTCTCGCCCGCATGCAGTACGGGTGACGCCATTCTCCAGGCGTCCGTACGGACACCATGGAAGAAAGGGTTTGAGCGATGGAGACAACGGCTGGAAACTCCACCGACACAACGCGACTACAGTATGTTTTCCTTTCATTGTCCTTTCAATTCGCAGTAAATTTCATTCCAGCTTTTAGAAATCATCCTTCTTTCCCCCTTTTTATTTCAAAATGGTTGCAGATTTCTCATTCACGAAAAGGTTAAAGGCGTTTCCCCATCGCAGGAGGGATTATCTTACCAGAGGATTCTGGGACTGCAGATGTATACTGCGGCAAAATCCTAAATTCATCGGCAAAAAAAAATCATTTCCAGACCCCGGCTGGTAAAAATAATAGAATTATAGTAAATCATTGATAAGATTAAAACATAAAGCCATTTCTTGCATTCCAAAGTGCTCTAAAACACAGGTCTTTTCTCTTAATTCGTTTCTTAAATAATGCAAATTTTAAAGTAGCTTTTCTATCCAAAGCACGCAGCGCCATGAAATCGATAATTTTTGATCTTTTGGTTAGTAGGCAACATGGTGAGCTATTGCAGTGACTGCAGGCAGCAGACATGTTCTTGTCAGCTAAAAATTTTCATATTGTTTTTGAGTCCATTGAGATTTGTGGATGGGATACAGCCAGTTATAGCTCCAGCTTGCGCTTTGCTGAGGGGACGTAAACCAGCGCCGGTTTAGATGCACGTAGAGATATAGATATATGTTTTAAAAACAAGAAGCATTACTGGATTTTAAACAAAAAATTATGTAAAAAGAATGGCTGGTGTGATTATAATCGCATCATGCAGGGTCCACGGTTTCCATTTAGTGAAATTTCGCAGAGGGCAACTTCTTAAGAACATCCCTGCTGTGCAGAGTGAAAAGCATGAACAAACCAAAGACAGAATTCATCTGTGTTTATATTTTACAGACAATGAAAAACCTACTCTTTGTATGCCTTTTTTTCCACCTTATTATTTCACGAAAACTGCAGCATTTTCCCCGCCCCCACCCGAACACTCACCACCCCAGCACTGCGGTGTTCGGTGTTTCTTTCTTTCTTTCTTTCTTTTTTTTTCCACCTCTTCTTCTTCTTTTTTGCTTTCACAAATTCTGCACGCGCCATCTTTGTCTATTGTTACTCTTTTCTAATTTCTGTTGCCCATTCTCTTTCAAATCAGCTAATAAACGCAGAGCTAAATGCCTGATCAATGCTTACGTGCTATATTCTCCCCATCTTTCTTTTCTTTTTTTTTTTTCCTGAGAAATAAAATTAAGAAAGAAACACCTCTCGCCCCAAAATTTCTGTATTACCATAACCTGTTGTATACAGTGGTGATAAAAAACATTATTAACATAATAGCAACAGCTGCAGCCTAAAGAGAAGCTATGAGATAATAAATGTGCTACAACAAATTAATTTGCTGCAGGTGCTTGTGCTCTGAACTGCGTAACCCAAGCCATTTCAAGTCTGAATACAATTATTATTCCCCCCACACGCTAAAACAAAGTGCAGAGTGAAATGTCCTGCGATTATAAACATCTTGTCCTGTCCCCAGAACATTTTAACCATCAGCAAAGAGGTGGGAGAAGGGATTTTAAAGCCCTGGTAGCGAGCTGTGGCATTTAAAAATACTTAAAGAGGTTTCCAGTCCTTGTCCAAGCTGGAGGAGATAATGCATGTCCATACGTTAATTTGCACTTATTGTCTCCTACCCAGAGCCCTGAAGGTGAAGATGGGCTGAGGTATTACACACATGCAATTGGCAAGGCAGGGGCTGTAAACACCTCATTAGTAACAGACACATATTTGTATGTGTTGGCACTGCCATTTACTTCAGAGCACAGAAAAAAAAAATACATCTCTTTGCCATTTGGCTTGTGCAGTGTGCAGTGAACTGAGCAGAGATTTTTACTGTTTTCTCTGGTAAACACAGTGCTTGTGGAGCCAGTTCCGAGCTGCCTCACGGGCAGACACCCGTAGCATCTCACAGCATTCTCCAGACTACGAAGACAGGAAGTCAGGTGAAGCCCGGTGAGCTGTTCTCCTGTGCACAGTGACGTGAAAGAACTAGCAAGGTGCTTTTTCTTTTTCTCCTTTTCCTCTTTTCAGACCTAATTGTTAGAAACCTGGTGAAAAGGAAAAAAAAAATTGAGGGCTCAACTAATTTTTCTGGTTTTTCATTGCCAGAATATACACTGCTCATTTTTCTTTTTCTTTTTCTTTTTTTCTCCTTTTTTTATTTTTTTAATTAATATTTTTCTCAAATATAATCAGAGGATGCGTGTTTTAAATGATTGATCACTCTCACAGAGTAACCTTGAAATGTTCTTTCTGTGAAAAAACAAACAAACAAACAAAAAAGCCTAAGAAAACTAATCAAACGAATTCCTTCCCCAGGACACACTTGCTGTGTATCGGAGTGGCTTTGCAGTGATGGGAGCCCCACGAGTAGCTTCCAAGCTCCAGCAGGGCAATGTACAGATGGTGCACTCAGCCTAGTGCTGCCAGTGTCCTTTTTGACTGTGCCGAGCTTGCATGAGCCATCCTGGGGAGGTCAGTGGGATTACTCACCTGCAAGTGCATAGTTGCTCAACTCAGCCCCATGCTAGAATTTGCATGTCTCAAATCCCTGTTGCCTGAAGAGGAAAACATATAATCCATTAAAGAAAGATGGTTATGCAGCGTACTGAAAATTGTTTTGTTTTTGTTGCTACTTCTGTATCACGCTCTTGTTTTGTTTCTGCGGCTTACACTCACATCTGCTCCCAAGATCTGATTTTTACGCTGTTAGTTGAGCTAAGCTTCCATCCATGTCCACAGCTATTTTCTCAGAGTAACAACTGGGACATGAATTCCTAAATTTGAGGCATTCATCTCCGTAATGCTTATGGTAATGTGTCTCCTAGTCATCATCCAAATGAGTAAATAGTATAGCATTTCTGCATATGAAGCACGGGGAGGGAAAATGTGCTTTCGCAAACTCCTGTGCCTGCATTTGCACAGCCCAGTATTACCTTTCTCCTGAAGTAAGGCTGATGCCACGAATGAATAGTTTTGTGAGCTCAGCCTCCCCCCCCAAAAAAAAGATGCGGTGTGCCATAATTTCACTGTCGTGCCATTCCCCTTCTCAAAGGGTGACCATATTTTGCTGACAGGTGGCTTCAGTAGGGGAATTTGATCCAAACCCAATGGCACAACCTGGCTAAAGGAATAAAAGGTGAATGCCATTACTCAGAAGCAGACCTAGAAGAGAACTGTTTGGGTCAGTGTCTCGATTTGTTCATCCAACTGGATCCTGTTTCTGGAGTACCTGAGCACCCACCATACTCTGGTTATTGGGACCATATCATACGGGACAGGAAAATATCAATCAAAGCTGGGGAGCTGCAGTAGGACTGAGGGGCAGGTTTGGGTGTACTTAGGCAGCCGGTGGAATGCTCCATACAGTCTCCGTCTACCAATAACTATGGCTTGCTTGGTATTCTGAAGGGAAACAGAGAGGAACCACAGCTGACCAAAGCCTTGATACTGAGGTCAGGAGGATGGGCAGCACCGTCTGCTTCTGCCCTAATCTGATACCAGAAAAAAGCAGCTTGAGAACAGGGACTTTACATGGGAAGACATTTCATGGAGGGAATTATGTCCAGCTTTATTACGAAAAACATGCAAATTATTTTAGACATGTTATACCTCCTGATTAATGTAACAGGGGAAAAATGGAAACAAGCTATTTGCTTTTCCATTGTAAAACTTCCTGCCAGAAAAGAAAAAAAAAGGAAGAGAAAATTTCAGCCATCTCAGGAGGAAAGCAGGTAGTTAAGTGTACACGAGCATGTGCCATGCAGGCGATGCAACTGGCTACTTTTTATTGCTGTGTGGCTAAGCAAAGACTTTTTTTTAAATGTGGGCTATTGTGACTCAAGGTTAAGTTTTAGTGTGAATGTTAAATGTGGGTCTCATCCTGCCAGGTTCCGAGCACCTGATCAAGAAAGCGTTTCCTGAGAGTTAAAGATGTCCAGTGGAGCTTCCCAGATAAAAAATAAACAATCAAAAACCAACAAACAGCTGCAACAACCAAACAGAACAAAAGAAAAGGCAATTAAATAAACAAACAAAAAAATTCCAGACAGACAAACAAACAAAGAACAAAGACCAAGCCAGTTTGTACTTTATTATGCATAGTAATATCTGCCCTGCTCCATGACTGTGACACTTCTTACTGAATTTCCCTCGTCACAGTTTCTGCATGCAGTGCTTACGCAGGCTGTGTTTCTCCAAGTGCATTCTTTAGCCCTGGAAGCACAACATTAATGCATGATTCTGAAGCACTCGCCTGGGCTGTGCTTATCCACAGACTCACCCGTTCATTTGTGTGGGTTTTACAATAATGTTTTGCTATTGTTTTGTGTCAATATTTGCTGCTGTGCCGGCTCTGACTTTTTTCTTCCACCCACCTTTCTCCTCACACGTGCTGACAGATAAGTGTGGTTTGACTGAAACCATTCCAAGGGCTAGATATTGCTGTCTACAGCAACACTGCTTGGTGCAGTTTATCAGGAAGCAGTTGGACTGCTGGAAAGGCAGCATGCACACACAGTACATGTTTCACCCCACTGTCCCTGCAGCTACCCAGCAAAGCACTGTGCCACATCTTATTGTATGGGAGTTGCATGGCTGGAGATTTGGGGCTGGAATGTGGACTCACAGTTTCCAAGCTCTTCTTCTGCCTTTCTGCAGGGTTGGACGAGGCAAACTCTCCTTGTACCTCAAGCGTACAGGGATGGCTTGCAAAGCTTCTTTAGGCAAATTCTTGGCACCCAGGCCTCTAGAAACATAAGTGGGCATAGGCCAGTGCCAACTTTGCCCTCTAGAAATACAAGTGGGAAAAGGTCACTGCCAACTTTGCAAGCAGATGTATTTAACCCTGTGCATGTGAAGTGTGATGGGGCAGGGATGAAGCCACTATTGTATATTGGGAAGCACCAGGGATAGATTGCAGCAAGCTCCTTCTCAGAAGTCATTTCTTTTATCCTCCCAGTGTCAGCCTGTTTGCCATCACCATCCTCAACGCCAGGCTCCTGCTCCCATTTAGAGGCTGTGGCGAGGGCCAACATGGCACACAGTAGGAAAGCCTCGCACAGGGCCACACTCCATCTGTGAGGAGGAAGAAGGAGCTGGTCAGCAGGTCTGTCGGGGGAGGCATCTGCAGAGTGAATGGGGAAAAAAAAAGGCAGCAGGAGCAGGGGGGGACGTCAGCTGCCAGCACCATCTCCTTTGAAGATCCCCACAACCGGAGGGAGGATCAGGTTGCCAGCAGACTCTCCCTTCCTAAAACATCCTGCCCCTAAATAAGGAGAGTGGAGCACAGATTGCCAGGGGCCTGTTTGATTCACCCACTCACCCAGCGAGTCTTGCTGTTTGGCCACCACCACCACAGAAGGCCCTGCCACAGGGCCATCATCCCCACCGCGGCTCTGTTGCAGCAGGACTGAGGGGCGCATGCCCTGCCCAGCTTCCCAACCCCCTGCGTTTGCCTAGGCTGCAAGACATTTTTTTTGTGGCGCCTGTTATTTTTATTTGCTTTCAGACTCCTTTGTTTCTAACACACTGTCACCCCTGGGTAACTAATAGTTTTCACCCGTATTTGTTCCTTTGTAGCTGCATTATGCAGCTAATGGCTGTAGAAATCGCATGGTCTTTTCTACGCAGGTGAAAATGGGTGAGAAGGAGCAAAACTGATGAATTTCTGGCATGAATTTTCAAATGAATGAAAGCATAAGGATGAAAACAGAAGGAAAGTGTTCAGCATGGACACAGTTAAACATGAGTTTCACACTTCTGAAAAGTACAGACGATTCAAGTCTATTCATTATTTGAAATTCATATCTGCTCCTGTGCAAGAAATGTAAAAACCGATGCTGACTTTTAGGAATGTCCCCCAAGACCTTTATACACCTACATTCTGTTGCTCTTCCTTTCATCCTCTTGTCAGTCAATACTTAACCCTTTTGGAGTCTGACCTTTTGGTAGCGTGAGGGCTCGCTGTAGAACTGATGGGATAGTTGAAAGGATATTCTTGCATATTTTTGCGAATCAAAGCATCACGCTTAGTTTACTGTGATTTGTGTGTTACATTATTACAAGTACACAGGAGCTTATTCATTGAGGCACTGTCTCTCAAAAGCTTCCCTAATTTGTCTCACAAGCCTGTATTTATTTGAAAACTCATCCCATAGATTTTTTTATTTCTTATTATTTCCTGATCGCACATCAGATATTTAAAAAAGCATCTCATACCCAATCAGCGTTAACAGCTTCCAAGTGATTTGTGTGGTCACTGAGCCTCTCCAAATAGCTGGAGCAAGCTGTCTGAAAAAGAATATATTTGTCTGGTTATTAAGCACTGATATAATTTTAAAAAATCCTTTAGTCCACTTGGTGTAAAATAACGTCAAAACACAAAAATGCAACCATCTCTACACATCTAAAACACACACCTCTCTCAGATTCATAGTAATATTCTTGACTGTCGTCTAGTTCCAGGAGCATAAGGAAACTGTTACAGAAAAGGTGACAATAATCCATCTTGTTGGAACGGAGAACCAAAATGAAGCAGCTGCACATCAGAGAGAAAATCTGAACTAAGAGACTGATAACAAGTATGCCGGGTATTTTTTCCTGTTTATGGGTGAAAAAGCCAGCAAAGTCTCTGTTTGAAGACAAAGCACATAATAATATGATCATAAAAATCTCCTAATGGGGACTATGTGATGCACAGTAAATGTATTCCTTTCAGTACGTTATTCCCTCTGCGTGCAGGCTTTCAAGGTTCCCTCAAACCATACTGTGGATATGATAGCATCAGCACAGCGAGATGTGGGCAAAGTGGGCCTCCTTTTTCCTTACTGTTGCTATTATTTGTGCTCTTGTCATTTCATACTGATCTCACAGCAACTCCTGAGAGCTTCAGACAGAAAAGCCACCCCATTTTTTTGTGAAGCAGTGTGCAGACATTGCTAAGGCACCATGTGTGCCCGGAGAAAAGCTGCAATTGATGGAAATGAAGTGACATTCAGAGGGTGGAGAGAGGAATACAGCAATTATAGGTGGGGCTGGTAGTGTTACCTGTTATTAAAGGCTTGTCTGACACTTCCCATTTTAAGGCCTGCTTGTCGTGGTTTTTAAGTACTTAGTAAACTTTAAGCATTTGTCTACCTAGACTTCTACCCTTGGCTGCTGCTGCTGCTCAGGTGTTATTAAGAGGTTAATTTATTTCATTGGGACATCATGGCAGGACTGGAGTTGGAGGAGGGAGCAGCAGCTTTAAAAGTATACAAATAAATGTTATCCTTTTACCTTTCAGTACTTTTTGTTTTGTTTTGCAATAAGAACTCAAACATTATAATCCCACTTTGTTTTCTTGCATTCCTCCAGCTACCCGTCTGCATACATCTGTGATTGCTTTTCTTAGATTTGAGCCTGTCTTTCTGATCTGCATTTGTGCACTGCTTTATACAGCTGGGTGCTGGTCCATGACTGCTGCACCTATAAGCTGTAGCCGTGCAAATAAATACTCCAGGTCTGCACAGGGCAATTGTTTTGGAGAAATAAATAAATATTTCCTGTCCAGAAATCCTTCACAGTCCCTTCCTTATTGATTGTGACTCCCAAATGCTTTGGATAGAATTGCTTACCTTTCCCCTCGCACTTAAAGTGCTGTAAGTGTTTCGTATTCAAATATGAGTGGCTTTTCTTGTCAACAACAGCTCCTTTTAGAAAATACTGCTGCTAAAAATAAAAAGACTGCTTTTCAGGCTCTGTTTAAACACAGTGCTATTCAGGGATCAAGCTGAGCAAAAGCTGATTCCCTCTACCCATGTGTTTTGAAACAGCACACAGAGGAAGGGAACGAGCCACTGAGTTTATGTTTCAACTAGAAATGCAGAAGAGAGAGCCAGATTCATTAAGACTGTTACACTAAGTCAATATGACCTCTCCCTTTGTATTTTGCTTCCTTCGATTGACTTGAAATTGGACTAGGCATGAGCACTGTGCTCCGGACCTTTGAGTTTTTTTGGCCAAGGTCATTGTTTTCAGCCATAAGGGTGATCATGACTTCAGCAGTGATTTTTGTGCTCCCCATAAAGCCTCACAGGCCATTTCACTCACCTCCTTTACAGCCAGTATTTTTCACTCTCATTTAACTACAGTTGACAAAATCTTACATAGTTTGGCCTTTTAGAATAAACACAAAAATCACTGTTAAAGCGGAAGGTTGCTACCATTGTGCTTTCCACACCTTAAGCCTGATCCTGCAAAGGAATGAACGTTTTGGGTTCTTTTGCTTCAGTTTTTATTTTAATTATGACTATTTTTGTCTCCCAGCAAAGTGAACAGCCTTGACATTTGCAGCATCTGATCCTACATTTAACCAAGTCAGTAACAAAAACGTTTGAAGGTCAAATGTTTGAAGTTATTCCTATTGGGACTGAAGATGGTTTCCTAAATGCAGACTTGCGTTCTCTCCTTGTAACCTGATTGAGGTCTATGTAATCTATGGCATACTTTCTACAGTGTAATCACATGGAAAAGTCCTTGGCCAAAAAAAGTAAGCAAACAACACCAGATCTCAGCAAACCACAAGTGTGCTTCAACATCTGAGTGTGGGCTCAGAACCTGAAGGGTGCCATGCATCATGCAGAGGATAAGCTTCTGCTGACTAAAAGACAAAAACAACAAACTAACAACACTCTCTCCCCTCCCTACCCCCCCAAAGTCTAGCAAATCTAATTTACACTAAGATCTCTATGTAGCCGCACTTAATTTATTCTTTCCTTCCCCAGTGTCCTCTACTAGCTTTCAAAGACATAATAAAACACATCCCCCTACCCTTCTGCCCCTATCTTTTAAAAGCAGCCCGCAATCCTTTCCCACAGGTCTACCAGCTGAAAAGGCAAAATTGACATTTTTTTTTTCACATTTAGAAACATTTACACACATGCTCAGGACTGCTGCCAGCATCAATGAGAGTATATAATGCAGAGACTGAGAAGCGAATGCAACCCTGTCTTGCTGGTGTTTTTCCTGGAGTTAGGTGGAAAGATGGTTTTTGCAGGACACAGTTAGCTGGCATCAAGCCAGGCTCATGCCAGCAGCTGCAACTGCATGGTAATAAGCCTATTTCTATGCGAAAGAGCTTATTGCTAATAATTTCTGTCAGCTTCTAACCTGTGTTTTTCTTTCTTTCTTTTTTTTTTTTTTAAATCAGATGTTTACAAGAAGTATTTTATTTTTTTAAAGCAGTGTTCTGATGCAATGTTAATGATTATCAGCTCAATCTGACTCATCCAACCCAGAAAACAATTTATGTTGCTTTCTAATTATAAAAGCTGAAGAAAAAAAATAATTCAAAAGCCCTTACTTTCACAAAATATTTTTTTCCTCTTATCTGGAATTAATAGGAACAAATTTTACAGTAAAAAGTAAAACCTGAAAATAACCAGACCATAGCCAGCTGGGGTCTCAGTGCATGGTTCTTGGAAGGGGCACTGAATGGTGGGTGAAGCCACAAGGAGTCAAGAAGACACAAGTGGAATTTGTTAGAAACTGGCAGCCTGAAGTGATGATCTCGCTGTCCAATGCATAGAGACACTGTTAAAGATCCATGTTTTGCTGAAGTATCCTTTTTGAGCTATTCTATTAAGGCATACTAACGAGAGGCATAGTGGGAGATTCTGTAAATCCAACCTCTGTTCCTCTTGTGGCACTGCAACTTTTTTTCTAAACAATATGGTGTAAAATAAGAAGAAAGAAATAAATGGCTGCTAACAGCCTAGTTTCCAGGTAACACATATCAGCATCACAAAGCAGGCCTCAGACTAAACATAGGCCATCAGGGAGCCTGCAGGCTGAACTGTTAATAAAGACTAAAACTTACCATGAGCTGGTCTTTCTTCTATGGCAAGGTTGAATGGGATGGAAGAACCTGAATTTCTTGCTGATCCTATATGTGGCTAGACAGGTCTTTACCAGCAATCTCATGTCTTTCATGAGCTCTAAAATGACATTAACATTTTAAAATAACAAGTAAAACTATAGGAGCTTTCAGGCTTCCTAAAAGCCTATTTATAGTCTTAGATAGCGACAACCAAATTTCTCAGAACACTTCCTTCTTCTTCTGATGTTTTTAGGTGAGCTTCTGTAGGATCCCACTCCCAAATGGCACTTCCCATTCTGGAGGGGCCATAAGATAGTCACATCATGTCTCTCTGTCTCTCTTCCAAGCAAGATTTGTAAAAGACAAATCTTGGTTTAAGTGGCAAATTCTGGATTTATTCCTGGTCTGTATGAGAGGAAGACTGGCTTGGTTTCTCCATTCCAGCCTGCCTTAAGTCCTTATCATCCCCAGCAATGTCGTATCACACAGGAAGTTTATTCCTTTGGCATTTCATCTAGCATAGCCTATGACTGTACTCTGAAATATCCTGTTTGAAAAGAAAGTCAACAACAAAAAAACCAACAACTCTATGCTGATGTGGGGTGCCTCCACCCTGGGGGAAAAGAAAGGAAGTGGTCTTCCTATAGTCATAGACTAGAAGGCCCTATAGACTAGAAGTTCTGCTGGGTTTTTCAAATTTCTATTCTAGAAAGCAACTAATGTAGATTTTAAAACAGCGAGGGCAAAGAAACACAGGAAGGTTTTTGGGAGGTTCTTCCAGTAGTCCAGCATCAGCACTTCTAATGTCTAGTCTGAACATGTTTGTTTTCACTTTCCAGCTCCTGGGTGGTGTTACACTTCTGTCTTCTATACCGCATAGTCCCGTATGAAGCCTTGTTCCTTGTGGTGGCACTTACAGACTGATCAAATCCAGTCCCTCTTTTTATCCGTGATGAGCTTCAACCTTTAAAAGGCAAATTCTCCAAACCTGCTATTATTGACATCTTCCTGGACTACAGATACCAGAACAGGACAAAGTGACACCATTTTGGCTGTGCCTCATCTACATGATGACAGGTTGGCTAAAGCTAAAGTTAAGGTCCATGACTGCATCTACATATCCATGTGTTGTGAAAGGCTGGTGTTCCTCACTGGGATAGCCCAAATTCTGGCAGCCCCTCTGTCCCATCAGAGATGCCAGGAAGCACACAGCCTAGCCAGTAATGGCTGAGCCATACAATTCACCCCCACTGCTGGTAGATGAAAGTTGGATCCCCACCAATAGTCAAATGAACCCCAGATTTTCTGCTCCCTGGCAGTTCCCCAGAAATGGAGTCACACCCAGCATTGAGGCTGGTTTCATGTCATGAGGCTGCAAGGCTGTTAGGATTCTCAGATGGGCTTAAGCCTTCTACAGGATGAATCAGTGCCATAGTATCATAGTGCCAAAGGATCAAGTAGCCTCTTGATCCTTTGGTTCCCCCACTCTTGTCTTCAAGGCTTATTCTTTCAGCAAATGTATCTCCTCAGGGACTGGCACTTACCAGGACATGTGCTTTGACCACAAAGCTTTCATTTCTATCATTTCATTCAAGGTCAGTCCCCGATTCCTTAACAACCTCTTACAGTCGTAACTTCTTCACACCTTTACATTAGGATGCGGGAAAACACATGCTGTTTTCTTACTAATAAATCACCCTGCACCAGTGACCTCTCATCTTTGTTGTCCATGTCATCTGCCGACTTTACCAGAGTTGATTTTATATTTACTTTCATGTCACTGATAAAAATGCTAAGTAACTCAGCAGTTAGCAGAAAGAACCTGAGGGACCGTCCCCTGTAATTTATGGGTCCTTAGAAAATTTGGGATTCTTATTATATCAATCACAAACTCCTTCCAAAGGCAAGTGCCTAGGAAATGACTCCTATCAATATCCCATGTGTGCACCAGAGCACAAATCTACTGCACAGGGAGAAGAGATTTACACATATTGAATTCACTGTTATTATTTTGACAAATAGCATAATCCCTTAGAGCTAGTTCCTGCATAATCACTTCTCTGTGTTTTTACTGACCTTAGAAACAGAACTAGAGATGAGAATGGTGGAGAAGATAGAAGACAGCTTACCAGACCCTCCTTTGCTATGGGCTGATAGAGGCTGCCTGGAAACCCTTAAAAGATGTGCTCAAACTTCCATCTGTATTTGCTTCCATTTCGTAGTAACAAGAACACCCTTTGAAAGGCTGATGTTAAAAGAGGGATGTGTTTTGAAGGAATGCAAAGGAAGAAAATGCATTTTTATTTTGCACAGCAGTCCAAGCAGCTTTCTGTGTGTGTGTTTTAATCATGGCATGGACAGATCTGCTTCTGTGATGCTTTCATGCATCAGATGCTGTCCAGAAGGAGTCAGGCAGGGCTGCAACCCCAAACACATGGAAAAAATTTAATGATCAACTGAAATGGGAGCATTTTAGTGCTTCATCTTTAAGTGTTAGAATTAAAGTTGTGATGACTGCATGTTACCTTCTCCTTCATATTAGGAATTCTGGTGGACCATGTTCATGTTGTGATTATTTATCTGGGAATATCCATGGCATTTGCCCCTGTTCTTAAATATGTCTTCACACAGCCTTTAACAATGTGCTGAGTGCTATCAAATGGAACCAAAGTTTGTAGGACCAGCTAGTCTTTATTTTTTTGAGATCTTCTCCTTCTGTTTCTTTCTAACAAGGGATTTTTATTTGTCTGGGTTTCTGAATTCTCAGAGGAAGCAAAGTCAAGTAGATGCGATCTGCGTTTTCTTCTAAAGGCGAGGATTTCTGGCCATATTGCTTGCAGCTAACAACAGTGGAGTTTGAGCTAATGAAACTGCGATGTTATTGAATACATTTTGTGGTTTTGTTTGAGAGGAATATAATGGAGCTGACTGAAGACTCTGCAGACATTAAAGCCCATTTATGTGTCAGCAGTTTGAATTCTGTTGGGTGCCACCCTCTTGTAAAAGGGTTTGTAACATTTCCAAGGGTTGCAGCATGAAGAAATCTGAACAATTGCATTTACCAGACCTAGTCAACAAGTTAGCTGAAAAACAAGAACCAGGTTCTCAGAATAGATTGATTTATTTATTACCATAGCAAATAACATGCCAATATGATATACAGGGCATACACTCAAGACTTTCCTGCTAAAAATGAGATTCAGTGACAACCTACACTTCATTTTTCACACACCAGCAAATGTGTACCAACATGTGATTTTCTGACTTCGAGAAAGAAATGAAACCTGGATAACATATTTGACTTTCATTTTTTGAATGTCTGTATGTAACTCTCCCCAGTGTGTACGAGGCCGGTACCAACACCAAAATGCTAACAGACATGGCAGAGCAAGGAGACACCACTGAGATGTCTGTGCTCCCCAAGAAAAATGTATTAAATAACACACTGCTGCTCACACTCTTAGAGACCATCCAGATATTTCCAATGTTGTCACACACCCACCACTGTCATTTTACAACATATGTGCAAATGCATTAATACCAAATAAATCTGAACTGTAATTGACTATACATCAGAATGCACCATTTCCTTTGTTTATTAACTCGAAAGAATACCAGCCTGAGTAAACATTAATTTTTTTTTCAGCACTTTGCCCATGATTAGTGCCTCAATGAGATTCTACTGTAATTTAATTTATTATAAGCAATGTCATTTTATCAGTAGCATGCCACATGTATTGCCTGAGAATTTTCTTAAAGTGTAATTAACCTTCAATATCGCATGGGTTAGTTAGTGTTGAAGGCTCAAGTGTTGGGGTTGTTTTAACTTGTGTTTTCTTTTAACACCGACCTTTTCAAATTCCCTCCAAGATAATGGGATATGATTTTTAAATGCAAGATATAGCTTTCAAAATGGTTCAACATAATAAGAGATAAAACAACTGAGGAACCAAAAAAGCAAACAGTGTCTCTGACTTAAAAGGAAAACAATAGGGGAATGCCCCTAGACATTCTCTAATTTGGAGACATCTGAACAAGGTCTTAAAACAAAAAAAAAGCTCTACACCAAACGCCATCACCTCAGAGCGGTGGATTTCAGCTGGTGCAAAGCAAGAAGGGTGCAGATAAATGCTACCTGACGTAAAGCTTCACAGACCAGTGTTAACCCATCAGCATTTCATGAGCTAATACGAAGAGGATGGATGAACTGAAGCTGAAGTGCACTGCTTCATGTGGCTGCGGCCACTGTGGTGCCACATTACCACCCCGATGGGAGGAACTGGCTGACACTGAGGGAAGAACTGTTCTGGTTGCAAAAGAAGGGCTGACATATCCCCAGCCCTGAATGGTGCTCTGGCCACATTGGCTGCCTGGTTCCCACAGCTCACAGTGCAAATTGAACAATGCCCCAAGCTCTTGTGCCTTGCAAAAGGTCCCAAGGACCCCACCCAGGCTGGTGACAAATATTCACCAGTCCCTGGAGTCATTACGGGTCCTGCTGCATCTCCAAAACTAAAATGTGGGGCTTGTTGTTTTTTAAGGTCTTTTTTAGGCTGGAGGAAGGCGATTATTTTCTAAAGATCTCTAAGAAGCCTTCAGTGCGTGCCAGAAATAGGTGTGATCTCTGCATCTGGCTGCTAGCTCTCCTGATTTTACTGACAGCATTCCGTGCTGTTTGTTTAGTGTTCCCCTCTCCCAGCCTTTTTATAAAGGAAAGGTGGCTAGATCTTTTGGTGGTGGAAATACCTGGAAGCCATCACCTTGACACACCCCAAAGGTTCAGATTACAGCAAACAAACAAAAGAAAGACAAGTGTATTTATTCAGGCTTTTTAATCTTAGGAATTTAAAGCAAATTTGAGGATCATTTGAAACCTCAGCCCTGATCTGCGAAGGCTCAGGGCCGCCAATACCATTAGCATACACACTGAAGAGTTTCAGCTGATAAAGTTGAGTGGTGTGCTATCTGCTCTGCTCTCTCAAGGGAAAGTCAGGCTGGGGAGATGAGGTTTGACTTCATTTACTCCATGTGACCTTAGACTGCTGCTTGAAACAGTCTGCTCTTTGTTTCTCCAACTGTCAAATGAAGATAATGATTCTTACCCATTCTTAGGACTGTGCTTTGAAATTTATAAATGAAAATATTATTTATATTCAAGAGGTTCCCAGACAGGGATAATGAATGATTTCCATAAATGCAATATATTTCTTCCAGTCCGGATCGTCATGCCTAGTCTCTGGCACTCACACAAACTAAGGATGGGTGTGAGAGACAAATACTTCTAAACATTTTATATACATGCAGTCTCTCTCTATAGCACTTATCTGTATGTAATTTTCTGCATATACATATGTACTTGTTTGCGTGCATGCATGTGTAATAAAGACATAGAAAACCACTTGAGGTGAATGTGAACCTTTCCCATCTCACATTTATGGGGCTGACTGCCTTTGCAACAACTCTCAGACAAAGCTGGTACATATCTCTTGTCACTTTTAAAGGTGAAAAGCTCTATTAGTCTGTTGCCTAGTGAAATTTATACATTAAAACATTACCAGTTAAAGGTGTGATGTAATGTTTGTCACAGGATGATTTCACACCAAAGCATCTACCTTAGTGCAATATTAAACTAAGGTTCTGTCTGCATGATTTTGGTTTCTGTCCAAAAAATAATGAGGTTTCCCATGGTGAAAGGGGGTATCAGATGCCTAGGGAGCTCCAGGGACGAGCCTTCTCTCAAGAATAACCAATTGCACCAGAGTGACACACTGCTGTGTGACACTGGACCCACTGTGAAAGAGTCTAATATCCAAGATGACCAGAGATCACTCTGTGGGCACCACCACAAGAGCAAAAGGAGAAACAGATGGAAGGACTCGAGCTCAAAG
Organism: Lagopus muta; assembly: GCF_023343835.1. Lineage (NCBI taxonomy): Eukaryota > Metazoa > Chordata > Aves > Galliformes > Phasianidae > Lagopus > Lagopus muta. Next base: position 42,648,881 of record NC_064439.1, on the reverse strand, counting down.
CTCAGACACCTTCAAGGTGCTGCTAAATGCATCAGATGAGAAGCTGGACATCCCATCCCATAGCTGTGGTTTATAACCCTGTTGTCACTGTGTTGAGAGCTTGTTGCTTGAAATCAGTAGGGATTTAATGACCAATGAAGGTAAAACAGAATAGTCTGCCAGGACATGGAAGGTATGTGGTAAGTTTGCTTTGCACTGGAGAAAAGGTAGTGGTCCCAAACGGTGCAATGAGCATCCTGTGGTGGGGTCAGACCTTCAGCTGTTTATGGGGGTTAAAGCAGGAGCCAAAACTAACCAGTGCCTTCACTATGGAATGTCTGCAGTATCAAAGGGTGGCAAATCCATCAGTCAGAGAATCTGAACTTTTTTGCCTGGCTGAAGTGATGATAATCCATCTCTTGATGCAAGCCTGGATAAAGAGGAAGGAGAAGATGTGACTTGAAGAGAGCAAGACAGAGAAACTCTCTGAAATCAAACAGCCCAAGGGAGACCTTAGTATGTTTAAACCCAGCAGAAGGCTGATCCAAAAAGTATTTTGAGCAGATTCGAAGAGTCTTCCCAACACTACCATTAGAGACTGTGGCTCAGAATCTCTTGTTTGTGCTGCATAATGTTTCAGTGCTCCAGCCAGGCAGAGGTGGGACTGTAAGATATTTAGCACCAGCATCATGATGAGACCCTGAGGTGTGCTTCAGGAAATGTCTGGGCTTTGGCCAAATAATACATGAGACAGTTGTGTATATTTGCTACCAGGTTGACTTGTAATTCCCTGTATCTCGTTAAAATTTCTAACTCAGTGCAAGTAGAAATAAGAGAAATGCACTAAGCCATCTAGTCCATTTTCTGTCCTGTATAGACTTGCTCTCCTGAGTACTACTGCTAGTGTTTTGCACATGTAGCCCTATGTGTATCGAGAGATGCATCCCTTCATTTATGAGAGTAATCCATACCCTAACAGATCTGTCAATAAGTTTTCATTTTCTTTCACATTTCTGCCTTTAAAAATATCATCATACTGCTTGTTATGCCCACTGGTGTTAATAACACTTTCAACATACGTAGATGCCTATTGGAACTTCTTCCTCTTCATTGCTTAGCCAATACATATATCTTTAGGGCCAGACTTTTACAGAATTGCCCATAACAGTTTGCTTTGTAAGTAGGCCTGTTAAGATATAGGGGAAAAGGATGGCATATGAACTAAGCTACTCTGCAGGAATAAAACGTGCCCCAATCCACCCCTAAACTATTTTAATCTTTCCTTAAAAGTCAGCCCAGACAACTCCTCAGACACCATTGTTGCTCTCCACTGAACCTGCCCTTTTATATGCTAATCAGGTACCCAGGAGTGAATTTAGTATTCCTAGAGTGGTCACACCAAAGCCACATGGAGTGAAACCTTTTCTTCCCTTTTCCAGGAGGTGATGTCTTTGAATGTGCAGCCAAAAATTTCCCTTTCTCTCTTTTTGCTCAGTCACATTTAATTCACTCTCTACTATCACCCTCAGGCTTCTCTCAGCATTACTTTCCTCATTTTCCCTTCTAAAGAATAACTGAGTTTTGGATTATTTTCCCTAGATGTCTGGGCTAGAATTTCTTCAAGTTGAGACTCTTTCTGTTATTTCCTCCCCATAGGTTATATCATGTCATCAGCTATTAAGCACAATTCTAAATGTGGATCATAAGTTATGGATTTCATTTTCATTGATTTTCAAGGAGGAGGAAGGAATTGACGATTAACAATGTCTGAATTTAAATTCCACCTCTCGCCTATCAGCAGCAGAAATAATGGGAATTTTATTTCTTACAGCTTAATGTACAATATGTTCTTTCTGATCACACATTTTCACAAATATTTGCAGTTTAGAAATTGAAAACATTCTCCCTAATAGTCCAGAAAAGAGATTTTTTAAACCTTTATTCATAGCCAAATAAGAGGTTGAAAATGGCATATTTAGGGCATGCGGTAATTAAGTCTCAAGGAAAACAAGTATAGGAGTACTTTTTAGGACGGCTGTAGGATTGACTGGGGAGAAAAACTGTAGGCTGGTAATTACAATTTATTATCAATTCAGGAGACTATATTTGGCTGCCGTGTTTGTAATGCATTTTAAAATAAATTTACTGCTGATGTAAACTGAAAAATGCAACCAATTGAATTACACATTTTCTGATAGGTGAAGCAATTCTGTACAATTCTTGCAAAAGATGAAATACAACACACCGATGTTGTTGCTTACAAAAGTGCTGCAGAGTAAGAAAGTGACTGCCGTGAAGGGAAGAGTTCTCCACTCGTTTCTATCTACAGGGAAAATTAATTAAAGTTGCCCTTGTGAAGCTGAACACAGTTTGCTGCTCTGCCTGGGTGTATTTTTAAACACAAATAATCCGTGTTTCAGCTCCATTTTAGAAGGCAGAGAAGTTCCTGGCTTCAAAGTTTCTTCTTCAGGTTGATTCACTGGATTGGATTGCCTTTCCTCATGTAATCAGACCGATACATGTCCTGAGTTCCTATGCAAGGGCATTATATGAAGATGGAAAGATGTAAATTCACTTGAAGGAGACAACCAAATTAACAGTGCATCAGCAAGCAAACCACACCGTGACTGCTTACAATCTCCCTGCACACATCGCCCATTAAGGAACATTCTGCAGCATTAATAATCAAATGTTAACAGAAAAAGCTAGACAAGCTACGGGATATTTGGCATGGCCGATTGATGTCCGTTCTGCTCAAGCGTTTGTGAAATAAACATTTATCCTCTGGCGGATGGTGCTGTTAATTACTTGGCATTCCAGAGCAGAAATAACTAAAATAAAGCCAGAGCTTACAAGGAAATTACAGAGTTACATGTTGGTTATGCTAGACCTTGGTAAATTTTCGGAGAAAACTTATTCCTCAGAAAGTGAGGCTTTGTGTGATACAATTTTCAAATGCCAGCCTTCGTTGGCATTCTTTTCCCTGCAATAAGCAAAAGTGATGTGAACTCTGAATACCTCTGAATACGGCTCTTCAAAAAATGAATGCATGTCCAAATGTTCTTCAATAGCTGTAGTAATCAGCTGGGACTGGGCATAGTTTTTCTCAAAACAAGTCTGTATAACCTGTGATCTCCAGAAAGCCACACTGCCTCCAGTTTGACCATGAGATTTTTCACTCCCTTCATTTCTCCAGCCCCTCTCACGCCTCCATCCTGACACAAAGGCAGGTCTACATGTCTATGGATACCCTCAGAATTGGCTTTCTTTGCAACAGGTATCCTCAGTGTTTCATGGGATGTCCCCATAGCTAAGCGCTCCATCGGGGTCCTGTCCACCTTGGTAGAGTTCCACTTAGCTGAACCCAGCGTGAGCACTGTGTGTCTGGACCTGCCTCATCGTCTGACCCAAGTCCAAATGGGGGAGTGGGAGGAGAGGTGCTCCCCTGCCCACCCTTCTCTCCCTCATTTCTTTCTGTAGAGAACACCTCACACAGGTGGTCTGGATAAAGATTTAAACTAGACTAAGTTTCAAAACTGAGTTTGCATTTTGCTTCAAGTATGGAGTCTGAGGTGATGAAACATTGTGGGAATGTTTTTCTGAGAACAGTCTGTTATATCACTCCAAAAACTGCAGTTCCTGACTTCATGTTCACATGGCTGGAGATATCTAACACTGACCGTTGCAAAAAGCCTGGTAGTAAAGGGTAATGATACAACACAAACCCTTTAAATTATCACAACAAATACCAAGCTGATGGAGGAACAGGCTCACAAGGTAGCTGTGTCTAATTTTTAGGGAAATTCTCCCAGAGATGGGAGGAACTCAGGTCTGTCCTTTAATTTGCCCTACTTTGCCTGTTTCTTCCTCTTTCCTATGCTAAATTCCATTCCTTTCCAGGAATATGGACAATTTTGCATATTCAAAACTTTGGGAAAACTATCCAAATCTTTTGATACTTATCCAAACCAGATCTAACGTGGAAGTTTACAGGCAGTGATGAACCTAATAATCAATACATAGTAATAATCATACATACTAAGTCATAATTAACAGCAATAATAAAAGCATATGGTAATAATAAAACTGTAATAATAAAATAAAATTCCAAGCTTGATCTGGGGAAATGGAAAGAACATTTAGAATCCAAATGAGAGACCACTCCTATAATGTTTACTCGTAGTTCAGAGAAAGAAAAAAAAAGCCAGCTCAGAGGTATGGCTTTAAGTGGTGTGAAGTTCACCAGTGTCATTGTGACTCTGGACCATAAACATGAAGCACCTGAGTTTACGTTTTTAAAACAAAACTCCCCTTAAGCAAGCCCACATCACATGCTTATTCATCACTAAGCGGCAGTGGCTGGGTATAATATACTGTGGATTGTTCATTTGCCTCCTACATGTTTTGTTCCCCTACCAGACTTTGGCATTAGGTGATTGCTTCTCTGGAGCAGAAGCAGTAGTGGTGAGCATGTACCCAGGTTGTATCTCATGTGTGAGATCAACCCAGTGAGCATGGAGGGTTAGTACTAGGATCATGCAGTGTCAAAATTGCAGTGGCAGTGTCAAAATTGCAGTGGCTGAGGCTCAGGCACAGTGCCCACCTGTCAACTCTGTTTTTGGAGCTGGGAGGCAGTAACAACATATTCTCAATGAATGCATGTGAGAGCCCTGCTTCACTTAAAGTTGCTGTCTGTTGACATCAGTATAATGCCATGAGGCAGTGACTCCTGCAGAGGTTTCAGATCTGATCTGGGGCAGCAGAGCTTGCACATGCACATCTTCCAGTCCACACTGGGATGTCACTGGGAACAACCTCTGCACTGGGTGCCTTACAGGCTTAGGACCCCAAATCTCACCAGCTCTGTTCCTCAGTTTTTCTCATCAGTGTCTTGAGGCCATGAGCTAGTCCTAATGTCTGGAAAAAAATAAATCAAGATTCGGTTCATCAGTTAAAACACAGTGAAGGACTTTGTGATCTACTGGTACTCAAAGTATAGTGTATAAGACTTTCAAGTTCAATACTGCTCACTGGCTACTTTCCTTGTTGATACTTTGACCTCCAAGAAGGCAATGGTGCAAAGGATTTTAAGCACACGCTCAAATTTCAAGACAGTCCAAGGGAGCTAAGAAACCATTTTTAAATGTTTCCACAACTGTGTGGTCTGGCATCATCCTACACCCTCAGTTTTACTCATGTAGTGTGATGGGAAGCAGACTGTTTTTGTTCTTATGCAGCATGCATGAGAAAAGACTTAAAGTTTGAATAGAGGGCTGTTGGTAATGTGGTTGGGATGCTGAGTTATCTAGAGATGGGAACATACAGAGTGATTGCATTAACAATTTTTATGACAGTCACTCATGATGTTTAGAGTGGAAGGCTTACTTAATTATTAAAAGACATGGTAGCTAGCAGCAACAGAAAATAGATATACATACATATATGTATATATAATATGGAAATGAGTCACAATATTGACATCCCTGACGAAAATTTTGGAAAGATTAGGGTGTTCAGCTCAGACTCTTTGGACTGGCTTCTTAGGATATCGGTAGATCCTGTTCCTCAGTCACAGCTCCCATGAAACCTTCATTCAGTGAGGCACTTTGATTTTAGAGAGGTCTTCTTTCCTTGCTCCACCAATCACTGCCTTGTGCAACACCAGTGCTGTAAGACTGCAACCACGATGCAGTTGCTGAGTAGTTTTGGTACGCTCTGCATTTTGAAGCCAGCCAAATGTTGGGGTTTTTTGGACTGCATGGTAAATGAAGAGCAGAAGTATAATAAGCAAATCATGTCTCCAAAGGGATTATTTGTAAGTCTGCAACAAATCTTCAATTTCACTGTTCTCTATGAATTTAAGATTGTAAGTTGTGAAGTACTAAAAAATCCCTGTCTCCCTGAGTCAGTTACGATGGTTCAATGAATTTGTCTTCCTTTAGCTACCTGCAGACTTCAAGAAGAAAACAGCTGGAATTCCTCTCATCATGTGAAGTAGTGGATGATTATTTACCTAAGTTTATTAGCTTGGGAATCAGTTTCTTCTGTATTTTAAACCATGTTTTCTGCATCCAAAGTCTTCCTTGACATTCTTCCATTTTGTGCAACCACTTACACTGGGCAAGGGTGAAGTTGCCCTGTGTGTGTTTCTGCTGTGTTGGCAGGACTGCATGAAGTGTCCAAAGAAGCACTCATTTTCTAGCTTGTGTTTCATTACCTTTCTGAGTTGACCTTCTGGAGGCATCTGTTTAAGTGAACCTAAGCCAGTGAACCACAAGGCAACAGGCTGAAAACCCTGGTTTAATTGACTCACCATGCCAAGCACATGGAAAGCTTGGTGACAATGACAGCGTGCTGTGCCGTGGTTTGTAGGGCTGGCTGCTTCACCAGCTCCAGGCATGCAGGCCCGGATGAACTCATTGAACCTGGGGTGGAGAGCCGACCCATGTGTGAGCAATAGGATGGGGAAGTTTTGCTGTGTCCAGCCATCTGCTGCGTGCCCTGTGGATCCAGTGCATCCCATAGCTGAGTGACTGCTCAGACACAACTGGTGTGTGCCTGTGTCATGGTAATTTTCCCAGATAAAGTGATGCCTCCTGCCTGAAGCCTTGTGTGTGTGGGGTGGGAGCGGTGGGTTCCCGTTAAAAAAGAGCGTGTATCACCCAAAGGCAGAGGCTTGGCAGACCTCCAGATGCTGAGGCTCAGAAGTTACAAACCAAATTCTGCTGAAGCCCCAGGGGAGCTCATTTTGAGAAAACAGTGAACAATCAGACCTAAATCACAAGAAGACTGTTATCCCCTCTGGATTCAAACCAAAGAAAATGTTCACACCAGCTCTTCCGCATAAAACCAGGTTTTTGGTGTTATTCTACTGGCAGTGTACGTGGTTGCCTGGGTGGAAAAGAAGATGAGGAAGGAGCTCTGCATCTTTGTTCTCTCCTGCAAGTTTTGTTTCCAGAACTGCTGTGGTAATAACAGGAACATCTTAAATTCTCTGCAGAAACCAAGGAATATGTGAGAAGAAATTAAGCACAGCTGTGTGTAGTAAACAGTAATAACAGCTCTCTAAGACTCCATGAATCGGGATCTTGTTATAATTGATGCTGCATCCACGTATGGGACTAATTTTGAAAAACAGCTGTGGGACATGTGAGTGCCCAGCACTCACAATAGACTTGGTAGATCTTACAGTCCCCTACATGTTCCTGATAGCTATTGTTCTTTCCTTCTGCTTCTACATTTGTTCACTGCACACACACACGTACCCTCCAAAACTAAAGGTAGCAGCAGTTTTGCCAATGATTTTGATGAGACTGAGATTTCATACCTACAGTGTAACTGTGAATCTGCTGCTTTGATATATTGGAAAATAAGCAACATTTACTATCTCTGAGAACTAAGATTTTGCCTTTTCTAGGTATTATCTATATCTAGAGTTAGCATGCAGGTTGTAGTTAAAAAAAAAAAAAAAAAAGCATGATAACCAGAAAAACATTTGTTTATTTTGCCTAGAGTGCAAACTGGCCATTTCAACATTGGTCTATTTATAATTACATTAACATAAATAAATCCAGATTGTTTGCACTTTGCTCAGCTCAGGGCTACGCTTGAGTTTTAGCAGAGCTAGAGGGATGAAACTCATTTGTTTTACACAGATCAGTCAGCTGGCTTTGTAATAAAAAAGTGATGATCAGCAGTGCCAAAAAGATGTGGATCTGTAAGATGCCATCTATAGATGAGGACCAAGTGGGGCCTTCTGTGCAGTGCCTGCGGTGCACCAGTGGTACTCGTGCTTCAAAGGTGAACCACAGAAGAAAAATGAACCCATGACCTTCTGGTTCTTCACAATGAATAAAGAAGTCCAAGAGGATGGCTGTTGGGCTCCATTTGGTAATACGTTAGAAGTATGAAAATAAGAAGACAGTAAGTTAGCTTGATTTGCTGTTTCTTTGTCCACAAGCTTTCCTGGATTCTGGAATTTAGAGCTTTACTCCCTATTCCAAATGACCTGATGTGCACTGGGAGGGCAGCTGGTAGGACGTGTTGCTGTGGCAGCAGTGGCCTCTGGCCTTGTGCACCAGTGAAACAAGCTGAGCCAGCAAAGCACAGCCCTTGCATGCCCAGCCCTGCACTGGGCATGGGTGGAGGTTGGTTCTTCGGTCAGTTTTATGGCCCTGATGGACACTGCTATGTCACCAAGGCTCTGCCGTCTGACCTGGCTGAGTTCTTTCACTGTTGTCCTGCAAGGCACTTGGATTACGTAGGTCATGACAAAACTAAAAGAGGCAACAAGCTAAATGCTCTGACTAAGACATCTCTGCTTCTAACTATTTTATTTAGTTCCCAACCCATCTCCCAGTGACATACAGTGCTAGCACTCAGAATGTTTTGGAAACTCAAGATTTCTAATGCAAGTAAAAGGAAAAAAGAAACTGACAAATGTATATAAAACTTAAAAATGATAAAATGTAAATGGAAAAATAGACAAAAGCCTATTGCATCTTTTTTTTCCTCTTGCATTCCAATAGTGGGTGAGATAATTTTTAACACATACTTGGACTATCCACACTGCAGACATCAATCCAGCCCCCAGCTGCACATTAATTTTGCTGTGACATTAATGGGGTCTCAGATTAGCTTGTAATGCAGCAAGGAGATGCGTAAAGAAAGGGATATTCTCAGCTGGAATCAGCACATCTTTCTGTCTTACCCTCTGTCTGCAAAGACCATCACTAAAGAATGCAGCAGGAGTAGTAGGGTGGAGTGCTCAGAAGGGACAAGAAATCCTGAAGACACTGCAGCTTCAACTTTCGCAGGAAGGAGCATGAAGGCATGCACTCTCACCAACCAACAGCACTGTTCCTTGCCACATGCAGCTGGTCTGGGGTCAGCTTTCACATAGTTTTCCCCATGGCAAGAGCAGCAAATGCAAGCTGAGCACCAAAGGGCTGCAGCTTTGCCTGCTGCCTCCGCCTTGATGGAAACGTTAATGCATGACCTGCGTACTACAGAGGAACGGGTGATTTTAGATCATTACCAGGGAAAAACATGGCAGAGTCTAACTTGTCTCACCATGGTACTCATGTCTCCTTCAGCAGCGAAGGAAGAAAAGGCTCAACACTGTGCTGAAGCTGCTTTTGTCTCAGCACAGCACTGGCTGCATCTGTTTGAAAGGCTCGCATTGTATCGCTGTGCTTTGTTATCGGGTTTCCCATGGTGGTCAGTGTTACATATCTTACATTGTTTGAGCTAATTAAGCTGGGGAATCAGGGAAAGCACATTTCCGGCGGGGATTTATTGCCAAAAGATATTTCAGCTGAAGGGGGAAAAAAGGAAATCTCCCTTTACGTCCAGCATTCCAGAGCCGTTTCATAATATTCGGCGTTCCATTTAGTGGAAATAAGCTGACAACAATGTCAAGAAGTGTGAACTTGAGAAAATTTGCTCTGCTTTGTGGAGTTTAAAAGTACCATGAAGAAAGGAAGGAATCGTTGTAGCTGCACAAATAAACAGCTTGGCTGGACGCAGAGTTAGATATGTTTGTTAACAACCTACATGCATGTGGTCACTTTGCTCTCAAGATGGTTTGTGCTGCTCTATTATTTGCATGCAATTTAGGTTCCTTTAGAGAAGAAAAGCAGATGGCAGTGCTTTTAGACTTCATGATACAGTTTGAGGTTGCTGGCAGAGACAGAAGTCTTCTGTTTCCTGCATTAATCCTGCACCCAGGAAGCAGTCCTGCATGCCCAGCTTGCTGATGAATTGCTTGTGTACCTCTCCTGGTGGTTACCAGTCCTCTCTGCCCTAGAGTTGGCTCTTCTTCCCAAATACATCCCTCCCTGCACCACCTCCATTGCCAGCTTGTGATTTGCAATGCTCCAGTTTGAGGTTTGATGGGCACCTTTACAGATAAGAATATCTCTTCTACAATAATGGAATCATTAAGGTTAAAAAAACCCACTAAGATCATCTAGTACAACCATCAATCTATCACCACCATGTCCCCAAGTGCCATAGCTACACATTTTTTTCACAGGGCATCGTAGATTGTCAAGGCCACGCCAGATTATCAGAAGATTTGGGCTCACGAGTTGAACCCTGCATAAGCAGCTGGCCCATCAGTGCTGAAGCGTGTTTTCCAGGACCATCAGCTGCTCCCAAGTGCTGCCTGTGTGATAAAGCCTTGACTAGAACACGGCTGCTAGCCCAGCCAAAAAGGGAGACTCAGCCCTTATATATGAGATGTGGTGTATTGATTCATTGTCAGCAAATCCTGTGTGTGTACAAAGCCTAACTACTCTTCTGAACAATGGGATTGATGATGATGATGACTACGATTTCTTCCTTTTCGTCAGAAGGTCTAAAAGGCTTTGCTGAAAGCAGGAAGGATGATTACCCTCTGTCTGCCAAGGGAAATATGAGCAGCTGGGCAGCGCTGTTGGCTACTGAAGACACTCTGTTTCAGGAGGGAAAGTCCTGTCTTCAGCTTCATTAAACTTTTGTCAGGCTTTGACTGCTTAGTGTGAAATATTCTGTGTAGATGTCTTCAGAAGAACAGTTTGTTGCTTTCATTGTGAGTTTCAGCTGGAGCATTTCAGCTCTCTCCAACATAAGGGAAAAGAAGGTGCTTCACCCATAGAAAAAGGCTGGCAACTTTGGCACTATTCCTCATTTGAAGCAGGAGCTGAAAAATCTGAGGTCGCTCTTTTGTCAGTGAATATCTACCTAATTGTTAGGCCCATGCAAAATTACAGTTTGCTCTTTCTCACCACAGTTGAGTGTGTGTTAGTCACACTCCCTTCTTACATGGCAGCAAGCTGGTGCTAGTGTACAACCTGCCATAGTTTAACTATGAAGTCCAGTGAGAAGAGTCTGAGATAGGAGTTCAGCTTTGCTGATGTCACATACAGGTGTCAGTGTGAAGCTGAATGATAACACTTTGTTCTTTCTTCATTATTTCTTTTTTTTTCAAAATAGGAAATTACACGCCAAAGCTGTTAAAAAGATTGTGTTGAGACAGAAGAATCAGTCTCAAAGTCAAAGAGAATGGATTTCACAATTAAGGTTTCTTTGTAATCCTGTGCCAGTCCCATTGTGGAGATTTTATTATTATGATCCATCTTTAATTAAATGATGGCAGTAATTTTTTTCCCTAAGTCCCCATCCTCATGTACTGCACAGGATGATTCTGCTGTTAAAATTAATGAAGACTGTTTTATGAAGAAAGCCCTTGGCTGTAGGGTCCTCACCCCAAGCACTCCTGCAGCTGAAAGACTCACAGCACATAAGGCAGTGGGGTCACGAGAAGAGAGAGGATTACATGGTGCCTTAGGAATTTGGCTGCTGGGTGGCATACCTGCTCCTGCCACTGCATCCCTACATGATGCTGACCAAGACATTTAGAGCAGGTTTTTCACTCATGGATGCTAAATGCAAACCTGTCAATCGCAGCGAGCTGCCTCAGCACCCAGCATATCCACGGAGGGAAATGTGCATTTGGAGCTACAGGCCTGGACAGAAAGGCAAGCCAGAGCTCCCTGCTCAGCTTCCCTGTTTTTCTGACAGTAAGCAAAGCAGAGCAGAGCAGATCGATACTGAGCTACAGATTAAACATGCCAAGCAGAACCAGTGTTTGTTGGTAGAAACCTGCCCCAGTGCATGCAATAAGTCCTGGGAGGGAAAGGGGTGTGGAGAAAGGCAGCGCAGAGCAGGCGGCACTGCCTCCCTCACCCTGACCGAACAACCGATCGCACTGATAGCCCCTACTTTCATCCCACAGAACAGCTGAGCTTATCACAAACCGTACCATGTGCAGCAAGGAGCCCCTGGTGTTTTCACACCCTTTTTCCTTATCACCTGCCCAGGCCCACACCCTGTGTGCCCAGAGCGGAGTGACCCACGGGCTGACAGAGAAGGAGGAGCAGCAGCATGGTGCTTCCTGAGGTCGTGGTTGGAGATAGAGCCTCATAAAGTCTGCGACAGCCGTGCCAAATGTGACCTGCTCCATTACTGAATTCTGTGCTGCTGTTTTGCTTTTGCACTTAATATTGGTAATTATGCAATTTCTAGTCAACTTCCCTGTCATAACCAGGGCAGCAACGCTGACAAAACAGGCTTTAAATAAGCTCTTGTCAAAGTAACAGCTATTTTTGTTTGCCCTATTTAGCACTGTGTTTAAGGTCTACAGTAGAAATCTCAGGCAATTTTAAATACATGGTGCAGTTATTTCATCATCATCACAGCATTCAAAACCCCTGAAGCCTACAAAATACAAATGTTTCAGCAGAACCTTCTGGTGGTTCCACCTGTACACAAAGATTGTAGTTTTTGCCATAGCTCATTGAGACTCAGGAAGCACAGACAGGCTTTCAGGTTCCTCATCTCCTCTTCAGGCTGCAGGAAATATTGAACCATGGAATTGCAGAATGGTTTGGGTTGGAGGGGGCATTAAAGAGAGCCTAGATCCACCCCTGTGCCATGGGCAGAGCTGCCACCCACCAGAGCAGGCTGCCCAGGGCCCCATCCAACCTGCCCTTGGGAACCTTAAGGGATGGGCACCACAGCTTCTCTGGGCAGCTGTGCCAGTGCCTCACCAACCTCTGAGTAAAGAATTTATTCCTAACATCTAACCTAAATCTCCCTTCTCCTAGTTTAAAGCCATTCCCCTTTATTCTGTCTCTAACAGATGGTGTAAAAAGTTGGTTTACCTCCTTATGCGCTCCCTTGAAGTACAGGAAGATCACAGTGAGGTCTCCCTGGAGCCTTCTCTTCTCTAAACAAAACAAGACCCGCTCCCTCTGCCTGTCTTCATAGCAGAGGTGTTCCAGCCCTCTGATTGTCTTCGTGGCCATCCTCTGGACCATTCCGACCTGTTCCAGGTCCTTCTTGTGCTGAGGGGCCCAGATATGGATGCAGTATTGGACAGGAAAGATCTGATATCCTGATATTTTCCAACACCAAGACCTCTGGATGGTTATCAAGGGGAAATAAAAGACTGAAAACATGAATGCAAGACTTAGTAGTGATGCTGTTCCTCCAGTGACAGGAGCAATTCTTCACACCATAATCCTTCACCTAAAGCACTGAGAAGGGACAACTCCGCGGCCTCATTTGACCGTGCAGCCAAGTGGACAAGGCACATGGCAAAATGCTGAAGGAAAGGGAGGCCAGACTGCCGGTGCCCTCGGTGACCATCACTGAGGAGTGCTTCCTTCAGGAAACAGAGACGTCGGCTGAGCACAAAAGGCTTGCAGAGTAACACGTGAGAGAAGCCGTGCACCAGTTTATTTAGGCTATTCCTTTTTTTTTTTGTTCCTGTCTCCAGTCTATGGACTTCCTAGCAGGTCTTTTCTTCGGACATTTGTGATGTGCTTCCAGAGAGTTTTCTGGAGCCGTGCTAAAGGCTCATACAGGTCATTTTAAATACACTGGTGAGAAGGTAAATGGTTCAGGAGAACCGTTGCAAACTTTATATGAAGGAGAATAGCATCCAGGGGTCCTGTGTTTGGAGCAACACCCTTGCCTTCCCCTCCTTCTCATCTCTACCAGCGGATACTGGAGAGACAGCCAAAGAAAACACAACACATGGGAAATAGTCTGCAAACCCAAAACAAAAGAGATTTTCTTTTATCAGCTGTTTCCTGTTGTCAAAGAATAAATTATTGCTTCAACTGTGTGGATTTTTTTAGTGCAGTGTGCAAAAAATGTGGTAAGTTATCGACTTTTTAAATGGAATAGAATTTTATTCAGTGTATTAAAATAATCCTGCTATTAAAATCATAGATTCTACATCTACTTGCCCCTGCTGCACTCCCTCTCTTCTCTGGTGCATGGGATAAAAAATACAAGTTAGTAGCTTAGCAGTTTAGGCCAAAAAAAGAAGAAGCTTTAAATGATCTTACAGCAGTGACACATGGCTCACTGCACTGAGCTTGTTCTGCTTTGCTGCCAGGACCAGTGAGGATGCAGGGTGACACACTGCACTGCCCAAAATCCTCAAATGCTGTGCACTGTGTGCTCCTGCAGGACTGGTCACCCCCAGCTCAGGGGGTGAGCTAACAAAACAAAAATAGCCTGTTTTCTGATAATGCAGGCCTCTGCTCATGCAGGCAACACTCTGGCATCCCAGATAAGATGTACATGGCCTCCTCTGGCTGCGCTGACTGCGTCAGGACAGGAGGAAGGGCTCTGCAGTGCTTTGCCTTATATGCTGGTGCTGCCTTCTGTGCCTTTTGCTGGGACATTATCAGTGCATTCAGACAGATGTGATGAAACCCGACTGCTGGGATGAGGGCTGTGAAGCATGGCGTGCTTGTCTTTTTCATTGCAGTGCTGTGAGGAGCGAGAGCTCCTTGGGACTGGAGCACATCCCATGCAGGTCCTGGCTTCTGGAGCACTTGCAGGGGTGCAGGCATATGGGTTAATGATGGAATCATAGAAAACCTCGACTTGTAAGGCCTCCTCAAGAATCACCGATCTAGCTCCTGGCAGGCAGACTGCCATGCTCATCTGTTCTTGCATCTATGTGACTATGCTGCTTGGGTACAGATACCCCACCCAACCTCTCTGCCTGGGCAAAGGCAATTCCCAGGCTGCTGGCTTATTTCCTAGTGAGAAATGGTACAGGCCAGTTACGTGAGCATATAATAAGTATATTCCAGAGTCAGAAAAACTGTGGGCAACCAGGGATAGACATTGCATTCCTCCAGTAATCAGGTCAGTCCTGAACCCTGGGATTAAGTGCTCTACCTCCAGAAATGGTACTAATTAGAAAACACTCCAGTAGGCAGAATTTCCTGCTTCTCTGGCAGCTCCTCCTCCGTGCTTCACTGGGCATGCTGAGAGCAGATGCCAGCATGGTGTATCCTTGTGGGACTGCTGTGCCTTCATTGTGAGTACACTGGAAGGTGCCACAGCTCTGCAAAGTACGTCTCACCTGTGCTGCTTCAGCGGCTGTGTCTCGGTTCAGAGCCTGCTGTGGATCATGCTGCAGTTCAGAGCTGCAGAATATCCTGGACAAGATGTTTTAATGTATGCTGTCGCTTGGATTTAGCCAGGGATTTAGCATATGTTTGCATATATGATTTTAAATTCCAGTGTAAATAAGGCATAGATATGAGCTGATAGCCATGTTCTAGGATAAAATATGACTAGAAACACTGGTCGTTGTAAGATTTGACAATTATATAGTCTGGCAAGCATGAGTAAGGACACAGCCAACCTGCCTGAAGTGCTAGCAGCAGATAAACCTGGATCAGGCCCTTGCTTCTGGAGCATTTACAAAGCAGTAAGCTATTTATGTGGAACAACTTACTCCTCATCACAAAAAACAAGCAACCAAATCTCTTTGGTGATGGGCATCACATGCTGTTTTTTTCCAAATCTTTGGGGGTTGGAATACCAATGTGTGTGGCTCCAGTGGCATTAAATAAACAGAGCTGTGCCTGTTCATACCACACACGTGGGCCCACCAATCCACACGGCTGCAACCCCAGTGCTCCTTGCAATACATGTAGCCAGGTAAATATGCAGGAAAGCTCTTTGTAGGCACAATGCATCAATGGCCCATGGGTAAAGGAGCTTTTACTAGATCAACTAAATAAGTCAACTTTCTCCCTTCCTTCCCTAACTCAGCCATGATGCTTCCTTCTCTTGTTGTGCCTGAAATCCCCATGTTGAAAAAGGAGTCTCTTGTAAAATACTTATGAATTTTGTATATGCTATTTTTAGGTTTTTTTTCCCCCGGGAGACGCATCATCAATTGTGTGGACCCACATAAAACATTCCAGGGAGCAGAAAGCTGAAGATGAGAATGAGTCTTGAGATATTAGATGCGTTGATCATATTTATCACTTCACAGCACAGAGAAGAAATGCTAAGTAACAATTCTTATTTTCATAATAAGGGAATGTCTAGACTCTTCTTTCTAGTCTTGAATCTAATAATATAACATCAGCTGCTTGTTCTTGGCAGTTAAGTCCTTCTCTGAAAACACATATTTATAGCTCTGTAATCTCTTAAAAAACAGCGGGACAAACAAGTTATCAAATCAGCCTGAATGCTGTGGTTTTAACTGGGAATTCTTTCATTCAAACGAGAATACAACGTGATTTGCGGCTCTCCTGCCTTGATCAGTTCTATGTGGATGGTGCAGGACACTAGGGACACAATGTGCCCAGGATGGAGCTTGGGAAACTTGCAAAAATGTGAAGTAGGCTTTTGGGTCAGGGCTAGGATTGGCCCTAACACTCTGGTGGAACTCATGGATCAGATGCCACAAAATACTTCCACTTAACTCAAATACGGGTGCTGCTGGCAGCACATAAATGATACATCTCAAGACTCTGTTCTGGGCAAGGTCAGCTTGACAAATGAACTGATTCTTCTTGAAATCTAAATACTAATTAGGAAGAAAGGAAATTAATATTTCAGGCCATCTCAAATATAATATGCAAAACTTGGTATATACCAGGCAAAACTTTGAGGTCTCAGTTCTGAATTCGCAGTGGAGAGCAATTTGAGACACCTTGTCTCCTTCCCTTACCCACACCTCAGTTACTCCTAAAACATTGCTGCTCTCCCTCCTTCTTGGCAGGCAGGAAATGAAGCTCTCCTCGGCCAATGTCTTCCTTGGGTTTCCACCTCTTTTGCACATCCTTTCATCCCAATTCACCTCCACATAAGCTGAAACAAGAGAAAAAAACACAATGATCCGTTAGCTCTTGGGTCAAAAACAAGTATTTGGTAGCATGTTTCCAAGTTCCTCCAAGAGGCAAATAAATGCCTCACTGACTTCTGTTTTTCTCCACCATATTTACTGACTGGACAATACTTCATGGCCACTGAAAACTGGCAATTAAGAAAGAGACAGGTCAGCTCAGCTGCTGCTTTCTACACACAATCTTGATGGCATTGGAAAGGGATGCTTTCAGATGGAAGCTTCTTTCAGCATGGAGAGGACAGGACTGGAGGGGTGAGGCCTTTTCAGCATTGGATGTGTTTTGCCAGAGGTAGTATTGCTTCTCTCTCAGTCTCATACTGTGGCTCTTTATTTTTAGTCTGGTTGTTGGTGATGGGCAATCATGATTGCAGTCTCTCAGAGTACTGCTTTAGGTGACATTGATCTGGAGAATGTTGAAACATAAGGGAAATAATTTTAAGCAGCAGCTGCAAGACATTTTTCACCCCAAAGGACACAGAAAAACCAGCACAACTTTGAGCCATGAGAGTTCAGCTGAGGATAGGAGCCAACCCCTTCATCAGGCTGGCACAAATCCCACAAGCAGACAGATCTATGCAGTTTCTGAGCAAATAGAGTTAGTCTTGATCTGCTACCTGAAGAGTGGATTTGGGCTGGGGTTGGGTCATACTGAACTTGGCTGAGTTTGCCCTCTTGGGCTGGAATAGCCTCCCAAAGCCGTGGTGGCTCTCCTAAGCCCATAGCCTAGGTATGTGGGAGCAGCACGAAGAGCTGCAGTGCACAGGGAGCTGTAGCATCTTCCTTGGGGCTGAGATGGAGAGGTGCCACCCAAATATCCACTTACATCAGGTTTTGAACCTATCAGTCCATCCATCTCAGGGCTGTTATTTTTCAGAGGGCCAGACATATGTATTTACACACACATGTATACATCAGCATTTTCTTTAACCCAGCATTTAAAGGATGCAAGACTACTCCCAGAACTAAATCTGACATAATAAGCCATTCTCACACTCAGAAACATTAACAGCATGCATTAGAATATGCATGAAGCTGTTTGTGCTGTGGAAAGCGAAGCTTAGCCTGCACCGGTCTCTTTGCACTTTTTTGCACTTTCCCACGGGCATTTGGGCTGCACATGCATCACTCTGAATTATTGTATGATTCTTTCCTACTTGTTGGTATCAGCTGCAGTAGAACTTTGAGCAATGGGGTGGAATGCCAGGCAAAGGCACTGGAGCTTTACTGGCACTCAGACAACCTTGTCTCTGTCTCCCTTAAAGCAGTCAGGTCCCAGCCTGAGCTGAAGCATCTCTGTGCAAGCAAGCACAGGTTCAAAGTGCAAATAAATACATGCTTGAGGGCTCCCTGTGGGGATGGAAGGTGAGAAAAAAACAAAGGTAAAGACTTGGTAAACATACTCAGCCCGTCTGGAAGGAAGAACAGGTTTGCATGGGATGGGGAGTTGGGAGAACGTATCACCACTCTGTTTTCTGAACTCTGTCAAGTCGTCTGGGCATCCAGCCTTCTTGCAGACAAAAAGGATAGCTCTCATTGAGTTGGGAAGGAGGTCTATTTAATTAATATTTGTTAAGTATTTTGACTTAGGTGTAGCCTAATTCAGTCATCTCTGCTCCGAGGCTTTCACAGATGTGCAGAAAGAAGACAGTGTTAATGCCAGTGAATAAGAAGCTGCTCCTCTCATGTCAATTCTGCACTCTTCCTCTGAATCTTAGGTGGTGTCTGTATGTATATTTACACACGCACATGCACACACTCATGCATAAGTATCCGACCTCCAAATAGCAGGCAAGTAGCATCAAAAGGACAGTGAGAAACTGGGGAGGGGAGTGCTGCTGCTTTCAGTAAAATAAGGCTTCTATGGGGTGAAGAGGGGTATTTTCACTTTTCCCATATGTAGGTCCATTCAGAAAAGCATAGAAGAAGAGTGTTCATCCAACCTGAGCACATTTTCTACAGAGGCATATGGGTCTTGTTATGCAATTCCTTTTCCGATGGAGGCTCCAGCATGAAGACATTTGGGGACTCCAGGTCCTTTGAGGGAGAGAGAGATTTCCTGATCAGACCAACAAGGGTTCCCTGTTGCATTTGGATGTTGACTGTGAAAAGCAAAGTGAGTGAAGTTTTGCTTTGCTTGACTGAGCTTTACCATACCAGTTATTGTTTTGAGAAGTGAAGAGATACCTACTACATCTCCTGGGAAAGTGGGAAGCAGCTTGCTTTGGAAGAGACTGCTATTGCAGTGAAGTCCTCAGCACAGCTCTCTATTTTTGGCTCTATGTATTCATGTCTGCTTGAACTTCCCCTGCAATAACAGCTTTGTGATTAAATGACTGGAATAAATGCTTTCTGAGCATCTGGGGATAGGTGCAAATGTATTTTTTTATTTGTTGACAGATAGTGGGGTAGCTATTGATTTATATATGATATTAAATACTCTGGAGCAGGGAAGTGAAATATTATTAGTATTTTAAAAGAGGAAATGGTTACCTTGTTTTCCACTTTTAAGCACCTGTGAGCAGTGCTATTCTGTTAACATTAGACCATTTGAATGCTTTGAATTATTTAGGGATTTTCAGTACAGACTGATGAAATGTAAAAGCTTTCCTAAGATAAATCAAATTTGTTAAAAAACCCTACATGTTCTTCCTTGCAATCCTTTATTGTTACTCATCTGTGGTACTTGCCTAAAGGAAATACAGCCAAGCAGGGAGTTCAATTAAGAAATCTATCTGTCTGCCTACCTATATATCTGTTTGTCTCTCATTCTTACTCTGAGGATGATATTACAATTGCCAGACATTACATTTTTATAATCTTTATTTCAAGCTAGGCTCTCGTAAGCATCCTATTTCAGGCAGAATATATCATTATCCCTATTACAGCAGAGTGCTAGCTCTATAAAGAGACAAGAAAATGCAGTTAGCACCTGAGCGAGTCCCTATGGAGCAGAAGCAATGAGGCCTGAGGAGGGTCTCGTCCGTGTGGGTTTTCTGCTGCCAAACAGCAGCCCAGCTCTTGTAGGCACTCCTTTGGTGGAGAAGCTAAGAAGGTCATTCTTCTCTACTTTGTCCCTTATTTTTTCAAAGCGTGTAGGGACAGCATGTTGCTGAAACCTCAGCCTTCTGTCAGTGCACCTGAAAACAAAAGGATTCTTGTGTTACCAGGGGGGACCAGTGGGTAGTTGCTCAATCGGGCTCTGCAGGCTGAGAGCCTGCTTTGTGAAGAGAAATAGCCCAAAAATGGATCGATAACCCTGGAGGAGGACAAGGAAGAGATCTGTCAAGGAACACACTTGCCCCATTCCATTCCATCCCATCCCATCCCATCCCATCCCATCCCATCCCATCCCATCCCATCCCATCCCATCCCATCCCATCCCATCCCATCCCATCCCATCCCATCAAAACAAAGTGCAGAAAAGCCTCTGACCTCCTTAGGGACACTCTGTGACCAGTAGGAGAGGTAGGAGGTGAAGCCAGGGATCTCCAGCACATTCTTTCTTCATCATACCATCCTCACTGCTCACCCCAAGGCCTCGGGAAACCTTTCTTCATCCTTCTTGGCTGTTCCCCTCTGCAGCATTTAATTCCAAAATTACTGCAACTCCTTCTAGCAGGGGTTTTCCCCCTGTTTTGTTTGTTTGTTTGTTTGTTTTTCCTTTTGGAGCTTTCCCTGTCTTTTCTAGATCTTCCTCATGGCAGCTATGATTCACCATAGAGCTTGCTTGGAAACCTTTTGCAATGTTTTATCTTTTTTGTTGCTGCAAAACAAAATGCTTCTCATACTTGTGTTCTCTGGTGATGGGTATGTTTCAAATACATCACTGATGCATTCCAAGGTGGAACAGGAGACATTTCTCTCTGCATGGCATATTAGCATTGACAGTTAGGGGCTGTAACTGCCTATCAACATGAGTGTGCCAGAGCTGTCCTCCTGGACAGTATTAATGTTCAGTAAGGCCTCTTTCATCCCTTTCAGCTTTCTCCTCAGGCCTTCAATTAGAGTTGTTCAATACTTTTTTTTTTTCTTTTTCTGGTAGAGAGTGGACTATCAAATACACACAGGTCTCTAAACCCAAAATGTTTGTTTTCGATGGACAACATTCACTGTTTCTCAAAGGGGGGAGAAATCACTGGAGTCAGAGCTGAGATGAACTGAATGCCTCTCAGTTTGAAATAAGAATATCTGCAAAGTTTAAACAACTTGTTTTAAGGCCCTACCTGTGCTCCTATTCCCATCATTTTTTCAAATGGGTGAGGACAGGCACAGCTGTTCAGGTTGAAGATGGGCACATTGCTATTCATGTCCTGCCCAACCTGCCCATCCGTCAGGCCCACAGCCCAAATCACCTTGTGTCAGTAACCATGGCGAACAACTTAGACCATTATACTTGGCAAAAATACATCTTTGTCCAAGGGCTGCGTGACATAGCCAGGAAGCTATACGCCACGGTGCACAGGAACCGAGGCACTGTAGATGGGATGATCAGATACTCAAGGTAACTTGGCTGCGAGCAGCTCATGAAGGAAAGATGAATGCACAAATGTTCATGAAAATCGTGAAGTTGGCAATTACAAACCAAGGGATTCAAGGCAGTCGCGTGTCTCTCGTTGATCACTTGTAACTGAATTATAGGGCTAT
Source organism: Lagopus muta (assembly GCF_023343835.1). Lineage (NCBI taxonomy): Eukaryota > Metazoa > Chordata > Aves > Galliformes > Phasianidae > Lagopus > Lagopus muta. The sequence continues at coordinate 42,627,538 of NC_064439.1, read as the reverse complement.
GACAAGCCAAAGATTTGCTTGCTCATTCAACTCCTAAGTAGAACCTTAACGTGTTTTCATCACTGAATCAGAAACAGCAGCCAACACTAGCAGTTTCTCTAATATGTTAGCATACCATGGGCTAGACAACTCTGGGAAATGTTCAGAACAAGATCTGTCCCCATTTTATCTCAAGAGCTAAAGCAGTGCAAATTTTGGCAAAATGTAGAGAAACAGTGAAAAATGTTCTGTAGGAGTAAAGAGGGAAAGAACTTTGGAATTACATTTAAAAAAACCCTTTGTGCACACGTTACCCATCCAGAGGTAAGATTTCCATCAGCTTCTCCGTGGAATTTCATTTCTTTTAAAAGTCATAATAGTACGTAATTCTTCTTCCATTACAATGCAGGCCAATATAAAGCAATGCCGAGTCACTGTGTAATATTTGAAATGTAATTTCTGCCTGTCTAGCAAGTAAGCAATTCCTCTGCAAGCAAATAACTTCTGGATCTGCACTGCACAAAAGGTCTCCGTGTGTTTTGATTCAAACTTTTCCATCTTAACCTTCCCTTTGGTTTGCAAATCAGAGATATTGATGTTTTCCATTTTCTATCTTTTCCCTTGTTTTAAAGGTAAAAAAAAAAAGTAGCTCCCTTAACATATAGCGCAGCTCCATCTCTGATCCAAGTTCATTAATAAAAAATAAAGATTTGTGATTATTGCAGATGAGTGCCTAACAATATCTTGTATGTGCTACTTTTGCACGTAATTAAGAATACATTTCTCACATCTCGTTTCTTACAGACGCAAATAAAGTTCACTTCCTCCCCTCCCCAAAACATTTGGGAATATACTTTCTTTGCACGTACTTTTGCATTTTTTTTTTCCCAGTATCTTACATTCCTTTGACCCAAATACTCTCCAGAAAGACATTATGTCTAAGGTCAATGAAACAGAAAAATGAAACCCTGAGAGCAACCACAGAAAGTGCCTTTATACTCACCACTTCTTCCAGCAGCAATGGTTAAGTTTAGCAGCAATCTATTATTAAACAGACTGGGACACTTCAGTCTGGAGAGAGATGGCTGGGGCCAAGGTGGACAGCGTGCTGTACAACCACAAATGGTTGGGAGAGGCATAAACAGAAGTGCTGCTTGCTGTTCTTGACAGTGGAAGTGGATACCTGGTGAATTAATCAAGGAGGACATTTAAAACAAATTGAAAGAAATGAACAGCGCAGTCTTGCCCAAGGAAGTTGTTGCTGCGAGATACTTAGGTGGCAAAAGCATAAACAAGTTTGAAACTTTACTGCGTAAGTTCAGGGGGAAGACTGGTTAAACAGAAACATACCCTTGAATGTCGTAGAGAAGACGCAACATAATGTCTTATAACACAGCAGGGTTATTTACTATTTCTCATGTTTCTCAGGGCCCAGTATCTTGCTTAATTGTATTTTATTTTCAGTTAGCCAGGCAATAAATTTAAAACAAAGAGATGTAATTGAGGCATGGCACTGACAGCTAGAGGGGTGCTGGGAAGGCCAAAAGCAACACACAATCCAACTGTGATCGGGCAGACTGAGATCAGAAAAGACTCTTGAGGGATGTTAAAGACAACATTATGAAGACATCCTTCAGCTCGGATTGTCAGAAGCTGGAAGCCTCTGCCTGGGGAAGGATGAGCTTGAATTTGCCCTTTTCTTGCACATTTCCTGAAGCATCTGCTCATGCCAGCAGCCAGACAGCTTTCTGGATGATTTGGTCTGACCCCACTGGATGTTGCATGGGTTTCTATCCAAATGATCAGCAGTAAAGTGGCATTTGGATCACCCTGAAAACAAAGGTGATGCTGAAAGATGGTGAAACACAGAGGTGGGTGACAGCCCTCCCCCAGCGCAGCTGGTTTGCAGGCTGGGAAGGACAGCAGCACATCGCCATGTGCATCGCAAGCCTGAAGGCTCTGGTCAAGGAACTCCACAAAAATCTCAGTTTACCTTTTTTTTGAGCTTTTAGTGGAAAGTTTTAGCTGCAGGAATTATACAAGGGTGATGAGAGTTGCTACAGCTGTGTCAAACCTTTGTGAAAAAGCTCTGTTTAGAGACATCTTTCATGTAAAATGTCTGTAAGAGACATTAAACTTATCCCAGTGCTCCAAAAAAAGGGCAGGCCATGTATTCTTTAGGGTTTGGACTGCTCCACGCTGCAGAGACTGAGCAGAGTGTTGTTTTCAGGGGTGTTGCTGTGGGAAAAAAAGAGCAAAGGTGTACCAGGAATAGCAGAGCCAACCAGCAGAAGAATGTTGCATGTTTTTGGCAGATGCCAGAGCTTTCGGCCAAGGTGCTGACCAGAAGAGGCTTGGAGTGCAGGACAAGGAGATAAGCTGTATTTTCAGTGCTATTCCTCCTGTGCTTAAGGAAGCTGGGTTTCATGCAGCCTTCCCAATAATCAGAAATTCAGGAGAGATGCCTGATTGCATTGTGAGAAGAGCCTGAATTCCCGTTAACCATGCAGCCTAGAGGGATAGGAAAGCATTTCAGAGAAACCACGGAGGTGGGTGAGGTGGCCCCAGCCATGTGCATGAAATACACAGTGTGCTGACTGCAAGGAGATCTGCCTTTTGTTTCACAGTGCCTGAGCTTCCAGTGGCAAAAGGGAGATGCTCAGCATCAAGTTGCAATAAGAAATACTGTTTTGCAAGCAAAGTGGCGTTTGTGCATTTTTTAGCACACAAATTTCTGCATGCACCACTGCAGATTGCTGTATAGCAAATGCATCTCACAGAGGTGAGGAAGGGAGTGCTTAAAAAAGGTAACCCCCGAAAAGCGGTGGTTTCAGGAGCTCTGCCATGTGAGACATATTTTTTTCCCCTGCAAACAAAAAGGGAAAAAAAAAAGCCCTCCTTGGCTTTGTAACTGAGGCAGTCACTGTCTCTCTACTTCTGGGTTTCTCGTCTTTCCTTCTCATGTATAATGGGAAAGCATGTTAGGCCCAGAGCTCAGACGTGGGAGTCTGTGAGAGCGGCAGCTCCAAGACGGTAAGCGGAGGTGACAAGTTCCTGGCAATATTAAACATTAACACTGAATATTTTGTTGGTATTTAACTCCAGGACTTTTCATGTTCCCGAGCAGAGGCAGAACATCCCCTCACCCCCTCTGCTTTGTTCTTCCCTCCTGTGCTTTGTACGTGCAGCAGGCAGGGATGTGAAGTGCCAGGGATGCGAGGCTGAGATGGCTTCATACACACAGAGAGAGCGGGTGAGCTGATGGGTGGGGGCAGGATCTCATTCTGTGCTATGCTCACACTGGGACTGGGAGATGGGAAATACTCTGTGTATCAGGTGGGCATGAGGTGCTGAGCTCGCTTTCTGCTGTCTGATGGCATCTGGGGAGCCAGTTGGTGTGTGTCAAAGGAGAAAGATACATGCAAATCTCAACTGACAGGATTTCCAACTGCAAGTGGGAAACAAGGATGGCCTGAGTAGCACCGCGTCGCTTACTCACCAAAATTCACAGGCACCTGGGGACCTGGAGACACATAGATCTGGGTCTTTTTACAAGTCTTATGAGGACTGAGATTGTTCATTCTGGAGAAGAGGAGGCTCAGGGGAGACAGCTTTGGGACATGAGGGGATGGCCTTAAGTTTTGCCAGAGGAGGTTCAGGTTGGATATGAGGAAGAATTTCTTCTCAGAAAGAGCAGTGAGGCAGTGGCACAGGCTGCCCAGGGAGGTGGTGCAGTCACCATCCCTGGAGGTGTTAAAGGACCGTGTGGATGTGACACTGAGGGACGTGGGCAGTGGGCATGGTGGGGTGGGTTGGTGGTTGGACTAGGTGATCTTAGAGGGCTTTTCCAGCTTTAATGATTCTATGATCCTATGTCTCTACCTCATCTGCTCCCTGGCTGCAAAAGAAACCTCTGTCCTCTGATATCCTTCCTGCAGGGCCTGCTGTCCACCTCAGTACACTGTGTGCTTTATATGAGATACACTTTTGCTTGACCAGCAATATTTGCAGGGTGTCCATGCTCAGCTTCTGGGGTCAGTGACTTAAGAATCATGAACCAGAGCAAGTTCCAGCTTGATGAACAAGGCTGATTTACATCTGACTGTGCAGCACATGCTAAAATGATGCACCAGAGTTTGCATCAACTTTTAAGCCAGCTGGTTCTGAAAGCCCACGTCTAAAAGTTGTTAATCCATTTCTGTCTCCAGCTTCTGCACATCCAATACATGCCCCTAGGATCATGTGAGTTGCCTTTAGGCAAAGAGCAGAATGATATCTTCCCAGTTTGCACATCCCAGTTGTTCATGGTGTACACAAGCAATGTTTCTTAAGCCCCTGAGACACGTGGCAAGCAGGTGGGGTGAGGAAAAAGTGTTCTGACATGGTGTGCTGTGCACAGTGTGTATTTTCACTGTGAACAGAGCTTAGCACAGCCTGATTTACATTGCCTCTGCACTGGCAACTGTGCAGCTCCAGCTGGAAGACGCTGCTCGCAGCCCGGGGCTGTGTTGCTGCAGCCAGGATCCAGCCCACTGCATGCAGCATCCTCTCCAGCTTGCCTGCTGTGGTCTTTAATTCACCTTTCCATTTGCACTGTTGTAAATCAAGATTAACCCCATTAAGTCAATGGGCGCACACTGGCATAAAAGCAGTGTAAGTGGGAGGCAAACCAGATCCAGCCTCTTTATGGCAATGTTACCTGATTATTTACTATGCTGTTAAGTAGCAAGTGCTATCCATTGCAAACTTAATAGCAAACAGTAATGTGGTACTGCTGAGGTACACAGCAATTTACTGTTATTATTTGTACATTTTACAACATTTTAAGGGAACCCTTTTTTTTTTTAATTATTTTTTATTTTAAGTAGGTGTGTTTGTGCTGTCTCTTGAATACAAAAGCTCATTGTTACACTCTTTTGTTCCTCACAGATTTTGTCTTCTTGCTCCTTTTAGGGTATGAAGGCTCTGATCTGAAAGCAAGTGAGACTTGGGGAAGAAAAAGCACAGAAACTCTCACTCTTTGAGGGAGTGCTGAGTGGTGGCGACACTGAGGGATGCCTGTGACATGTTGGAGACAACAGGCACCTTTCTTGGCATATTTTGGTGGTGGCCACTGCCTAAATGAAAATGTGTGTGCCCTTTGGGGTACTTGGCAAAAAGACAGGGGCACAACAAATGCAGGCGTGCAAATCAGTTTTCCTACCTCCTCGTTTTCTGTGGCTCTGTGACTTGCTGTGCACATCAGCAGGTCCTGGCTCCCTTGGTGTGCTGATGGACAGGGGACAGGATATTGTGGTGTGAAGGGAGCAGCAAGGAGCTTGTCCCCAAATTGAGTCGGGGGGATACTCCATGGTGGGGCAATGGGATGGCCTTCAACGGGAGGATGATGGGCAGCCACCCCCCTTGTTGCCTTTGGGGTTGAAGTGCTGTCAGGGACCAAAGAGCTGGCTGTGGGGATGAGTTCAGATCATGGGGCACAGCTGTAAATAAATGGTGGTTGTTAACCCAGCAAAGGCTGGTGTGTCTATTAGCTCATGCTCAAAGTGCACAGATCCACCAGTAAAGGGTTGAATCACTCAAATTCTTTCGAATTCACACACATTCTGAAAACATATCCTTTCTTCACTTTTTTTTTTAACCCAACAACTGAGAGCACAGCCTCTGAAACATCAGTGCTGCACCTCTGAGACCATAAAGCCGCTGTGTGTTCCTCTCCAGAGCACCTCCACTGCTGCCCAGCCGTGTGCTGAGCTGTATGGAGGAATGGGCTTGGTTAAAAATTAATGCAGATAACCACACAGACTGGTTTCCAGCTGCATCAGTCCACTGTGTGGGGGCCTGGAGAGAGCAGAGCTGTTCTGCCTCTCAGCCTGCTTGCTGCTCCCTTGGTGCAAAGGAAATGTCACCCCTTTGTAGGCAGCGTGTACCTTAGAGTGGCTCTTGCAGAAAGCACAAGGTCAAATTCACATGCTTTTCCTGTCTCCCTGTCTCTTCACTGTATGTTTGTCCATGGAGAGGATCATTTGCAGGCTAGCAGCCCTCTGCCTGCTTTCTAAAGCAAGAGAGGAGCGATGGCACAGGCCACCGTCTTGCCACTCATGCTCTGCCTCCTCAGACTCATTGTGCAAAGCTAACTGGGTCATTACTCTCGGTAGCAAGGTTGTTTTTCTTCCCCCTCAAGTAAAACTGGCTTTTATGTAAATAATTTTTGGACCAGCTGCACTGAACTAATTATCTGGGTCATTCAAATTTCTGCTTCTGGAAGTAATTATGGCCTTTGGGAGTATGCTGTATAATACCGATTTATGATTGGAGACTGAGAGGCTTCCTTATCTGCATGAAGAGTATAAAGCAAAGTTAGCAAATCTTCCTTACATCCTCAGGGCCACAGAGCACTCTTCTCCTGTGCACAGAGCTCCCATTCGGGCTAATAAGCATCTCCCTTCTCCCCTGCTTCCGCGTGCACATACCAAGGACTCTTATTCTGGATATACATCCTCAGGCTCTCATCTGTCATTTGGGATGGTGCTCCAGCATCCCTGTCTTCCCTTTTTTTCTTTCTTTCTTTATTTTTTTTTTTTCTGTTTGAAGCTTTGTACCCAATTAGTGGAGCAAAATAAGGAGGAAACTTTATAGAGAGGAGCAGGTACGTGTGCAGAGATGAGCCATGCAGAAGACTGAGTTCATGCACATCAGCTAGCTATGGGACTGCTCTGTGCTAGGCAAGGCTGCACCACAAGGAGTGCAGAACTGCTGTGCAGCCACCCCAGGTTCTTGATCCCACCTGCTCTCACACTGAGGAAAGCTCGTATTGCTCTGAGTGTTGGGCTTCTGCTGAGAGCGAGGACCAAAGCTCTGAGCTAAAGCAAAGTTGCACAAAAACAGGGCAGGAGAAGACAGTAGCCTAGAGAGAGACTGCATCAGTTCACTGACTGAGCAGAAAGGGAATTAATTTTATATGTCTGTTTTATTTTAAAATTGAAATTAAAAGGTTCACATTGAATAGAACAGCAGTAAAACCAATTTGTACATCACTTGTCATAAAGGTAAAAATGAATTAACAGATCCCTATGACTTCAAGTTTCTGGAGCCCATCCTCAGTCCATACCTTGTTTTTCATCTCAATGAGTTCATCCCTTTCTAACTACACCTAACAGAAATAAACCCCAAGGCAGTAAAATGGGCATTACAGTGCTCAACTTCCTATGTATCACAGCCCTCTACAGTTGGGGTCCAGTTTTGCTCACTGAGCAGAAGGATCTGCCTGCTCTTTGGTGCTCCTCCTGGGCCCAGTGCTATGGGCTCCTGGATGCAGCTGAGCACTTTCAGGTGTTGCTACAGTAAACATGATTAATGATAACAGCAAGCAGTAATGCTTCCTAACTCAGAAAATGAGCTGTCCCATTAACACGTCAAAATATTAAAAATGGAATTAAATGAAAAAGAAACAAGAACTTGGTGTATGATGATCAGAAATAGATCATGGATAACATTTTAAACTAAATTTTTCATTTTCTACTTTCCATGGGTAAAGACGGGGGTGGAAAATGTAGATTTGCCACTAAGCACATGTTCTCCCTGAGTTTTCCTAAATTGTTTTGTCTTGAAAAAGTAAGCACCCTAAAAAATCCAGCATCTGAATCATTTGAGAAGAACAACATCTGTATTTTCTGATTCCAAACTATTTTTCTTTCAAAATTCTCCCTCTACTTTACAACTCAAGCGAGTTGAAAAGTGCTTGGTATTTGAAAAAAAAAAAAACACAACAAAACTTCTATTTCAAGAAAAGAAAAACCCCATCTGATCTGAACTGAGGATATGTGATTTTTATGATTCACCAGAAGTGATGGAGAACAGCCCCACTCTTGCTTTATCTTGATTTTTGGGACTGGCAGCATGCCAAAATCTCATTTGCCTAAATGTAGAACGCATCATTAGTCATGAACATGGCTAGATGGGGAATAGCTCGAAAGTTAGATGCTGTAGAAATCAATACTGGACCAGATCTTATTTAACATTCTCACTAATGATCTGAGAGTCTATGTGCGCTCTATATTAATTGTATTCATTGATGCCACTCAGATTCAGAGGGGTTGTGAACCCCAGTGGGGAGAATGGGAGATTGGATAAATGGACAGAAAATTAATATCCTTTCAAATTGATCCAATTAAGGGTGTTCGTTTCAAAAAAATGCTAGCTAATAGAGCTGAGGAAAATAGCCCAAAATGTGATGTTAACTAGAAGGAAATATTCAGCAGTTGTGTTCAGAGAAACACTGGATACTGGGTGGCAGAAAACCAGAAAGGAGCCTGGAGGGCTGGAAGTAAAGGCAAAATGCATCTTGTGCTTGGGCTGAAAAGTTCCTTCAAACCACTTCAAACAGGAGCAGGACGATCTCATGGGCCACTCACTATTCGATATAGGAGCACCATCTCAGGAGGTGACAAATGACTATTAGATGGCATCAAAGAGGACTCTTATTTCCTTTTTTACACGTTTTATGTGCTTCTTTCATTTGTCTGCTGCTAGTCACAGTTAGGGACACCCAGCAAAAAAGAGAAGCGCTGGAGATGAGTGGAAACGTGGAAGAGATCATCTGTGGCCAACAGCAGGGCAAATTACAAGGGCAAACTCTCAATTTCGGGAGCTGACAGAGCTGCAAGCAGAAACCTTACTCCCATATGTCCAGGACATTGCTGGAGTCTTATAAAAGTAGAAATGATACTTCATTGGCTATGGTATGGAGAAACATCCACTCTTACATGTAACTGGCAAATGGGCCTAGTAGGTCTTCTTGTCTAACCGCTCTACCAGTTCCCTTCTATCTTTGGTCTTGCTAGAAATCAATGAGCTCATCTAATCAATGAAGAACAGTACATACAGGCAGCTCTATGCAATTCTTTGAAGCTCCCAAATGTCAACTAAAGCGTCATAAAACTTTTTCAAGAGAATTTATTGGCTCATCATTTATAATGGGAGCACTACACAGTGTAAAAGATGCAAATCATAATGTCTGTAACAGATGTGTCTGGAGCATTTATGTGAGTCCTGTTGTAGGGCAATAGTATTTATTAAGGATACATAAACGATTGGCCAAGGACAAGTTTTTCAGTGAGCCCAGAATGACTGCTCACTCAACTTTTCTTAGTTTTCATGCCTCCAGGACTGCTTAAACAGCTTTAAACAATCATAAAATAAGGCTTTTTCCCCTCATTTATTATTTTTAAAATCTCAGTTACATCAAAAAGCCCTCCTCTTTCTTCTCTGGCATTCAAATCAAACCAAAACCTCCCCATGTCAAATGAGTTTCTGTAATTTTCCCCCCAAGCCCTGACTTGATGAATAACCATCAGAGGTGCCTCTGACAGTCACCTCCCTATCTCCTTCCCAGGAGCTGACCACACAGACATCATTAGCACTGCTTGCCAGGAACCTCAGTTAAAACCTCCCTAAAACACTGCCAACATTCTTGCTCAGGAGCGGGACAGATGTGGGATAGGTGCCCACTCACACAGAAAGGGGCAGAAGTTGGGTGTGATGAGCTCCCAATCATACTGAAAGCTTTCCTATCTCCAGGGCAGGCTCTTTCTGCATCTGACCTGATGCATAGATCTTCCCAGTTAACCACTTCCATGACTCTGCCAGTCTCTTCCTCATCTTGCCCCAGAGATGGGCTGCCTGCTACCACCTCTGCCACAGCAAACGTTGGGATTGAACATCACAAGCTTTGCATGCCAGCCTTCCCGTCTGAATTTTGTCCTTTTCCAAGAAGCTAAGAGTGAGCCATGCCCCAGAAAATGTAGGCAGCCCTATCTGAACAGAAAAGTACTACAGCCAAACTCAGCAGAAGGAAGATGGCAACCCACTGTAGGGAACTTGCTTTAGCAGGGAGGGTGTTGGACTAGATGATCTCCAGAGCCCATTCCAAGCCCGACGATTCTGTGATTCTGTTTGGACTTGAATTCACCGATCACTCAAAGTATCACCGTCTGCCAACCTGCAGAATGTGTCTGGATCTGGGACATGAAGTCCCTCTGCCAGAGCCCTCAGTGCTGCTCCTCGGGCAAATCCTCTTGTGTGTGTTTTTCCTCTGCAGGCACTGTGCTGCATGTGCAGAACATACACTCCTACAGAGGGAATTGTGCCAGATATCTGCAAGGGCTGGGAGGAGATCTGAAGAGCTGCATTCTCCCCATGTCCTGCATCCACTGCTCTGCCTTCTGTTTTTCTGCAACAGTCACTGGGGACAGTTTTTAAATTGCAAGAGATCCTGAGATTGCCTAGGACTAGCAGTAGGCCTTTATCATCATTAATCTTTCATAAATCTTAAACCTAAAATAAATGGTGCGGCAGCTCTGAATGTCAGGAATCATGGGCTGTGGCAGTCCTGTTCACAGACATTGTATATGTGCCTTTAGGAATGTGGTTGGCAAATCTCCTCTATTATTTGTTCTGGCTGCACATTGTTTATACTTCTCTTCCTGTTTCTGGAAGCAGAAATTACTGTCTCAGTGGCAAGATAAAATATTTCTCTTACAAAAGAAAGCACTGGTTGAAGAGAAGCACTTTCGTCATTTTCTTTTTTACAGCAAAGGAGAAGAGAGATTTCTGGGATCTCCCACATGAATATTTTATGAACTACCTGAGAAAGAGCTTAAGGGATGAATGGCTGAAAATAGGAGACAGCGTGGTGTGGTGGACTAACAGCATCCCAGCCATTGTCCCTATGGCTGCTATTTTCAACTACTGCGATATAGCGAATATGGGAAGGTAAAGTGGACAGAAACTGCCTTCTCCCTGAGATCTGTGCATAGACATTGGCACTGAAACAGCAGCTGAATGCCATGAAATTTGACAGAGGTCTTTTTGTCGTTTTGTTGTTGTTGTTGTTGTTGTTGTTGTTGTCACCTCAAAGCCAAGGCCAACGGCACAGGGAAACTGAAGAAGTGATTGCCATTGGAAGGACTGAAGTATTTGAAGGTGGTCTGAAAGCAAGGAGAGCAGGTTGTGGAACAAGCATAACTTATCCATGTAATAAGTCAAGAAATATGCATTTGTAGAGCAAAGTTTTACACATGCAGTCTCTCTCTGGCTTCCTGATGTCAAAGGTGAAGCACACAGACTTCCCCTTCCTTGGCTCGTGCCCAGATGATAAGGCATGGCAGTGCACGTGCAGCAGCCACTAACAGAGGTTATTTCACCCACTGTGTCAGGGAATCTGCTCTTTCCCCACTGTCAGAAGGGAAATGCTCACTTCTGGACCTCTTCCAGTGCCCAGAAAGCATCAAGCCAGACAAAAAGGCAGTAATTTACACCAAAAAAAGCCATCTGAACTTGCAGTTCAGACGCACCTTCCTTCTTCTACCTCACTCTTCAGCCACACAGCAAATGTTGGGTGAGGAGCACAGCAGACCATACAAGGACTGTTGCACCCCCAGAGGGCAGGAAGGAGGGACAACCTGAGATCTCCCTCAGTTGAGTGACTGGAAATGGATAGCTGCAGTCCTGCCAGGTGAACCATGATTTCCAAAGGAAATGCATGGGATGAACACCGAGTAAATTCCGACATAAAATTTCCATCGCAGAGGACAAGATGCAACATTTCCTTCCTCAGCCTATCTCCTTTTACCAAATATGGGATCTATTTTGTCTTTATTTTAGTTGTTTCAACAGTAAGTCCCTAAGACCAAAAACTTGGAAGATAAACAGCTCGCCTCCTGGGAAATTTCCAATGGCAGTCATTTCTTTGGTTTCCCAGCGCAGCTGGTCATGATTTTGAGATAACATCTATTCTGGTGTCAGAGTTGTGGCTCTCCTGTTCTCCAACTGAGTTCTGATCACAATGCCAGATCAAGTAGACCCAGAGCCAGCAGCTTCCCTGAAAACTCTCCTGACTTCAAAGGACTTTGGGTCCGGCCTCACCCAGTGGTCAAACACTGGGCATACGAGGGCAACCAAAGCAACCAGTACTCACATCCACAGCTACAGAGATAGTACAGACACATGCCTAACGCATCTGGACTTGAGTTGCCCCAAACAATGCTATGAGTTGAGTGTCCTGCACACCTAACGCACAGAGGCTTATTTAACCAATGGAGATTGCTGCAGGCTCAAACTGGAATAAGTAACCAGCAAGAGGCTCCTTGCAGGTTAGCCACTGGAAGCTGCCCTCTTGCTCTGGTATACATCTGCCAGCTGCAGCAAGACGCAGCAGCAGGGTGCATGTGGGTTCCTGATGTGCTTCTGTGGCTGTGGAACAACAGTTACCTGTAAGGGTGCATACACTGTACCTTCACATATACATATGCATAGCAGTATGCATATGTGTATATTCAGCTACATAAATAGCGTCTCATACAGAAATGCTCTTGTGTAACACTGAGGGGCATTGCAGATGCAGATGCTTCAAGCTTGTTTGCATGAGATAATAGATTGTACACGTTCATCAAATACATAATATTGCTGGGCTTGGTGGTGTTTATGATTTCGAGGGGTACAAAAGGGAAGAATTACAGTAAATCTGAAGATGTGTCCTTCTGGCTCTATCACAGAAGAGGCAGCAGTGGCTCCATAGCAGGCTTTAGACTCTGAAAATTTGGCTGTAAGTCCCACTGGAGCCAAAATGTGGCAGATTGTTTTGTTTATTTATTTTCTGGATAGAAAGTTCTCTTTGAGTTTTCAGGGACCTTTCAGAGGGCATTTTGGTCATTGGCAAGGAGAAAAAGAAACAAGTGGTAAAGAACAGTCACCCTTTCACTCCCTTACTCTGACGTAAAACTGTGGTGCATCAAAAATCATGTCTGGTGTACAGCTGTGCACCAGGGAGCTTTATTTTCCCTGGGGGAGCTGTGGGGTTGGGGTTTAGGTCTGCACTGAAGTGCAGTCACAGGGAATGAGATACGCACATTGCATCATCGTACATTTTGGAATTTATGAAGATCTGGAAAAAGAAGGCAGTAAATGCAACGTGTGAAGACAAAGGCATGCTGAATGTTTTAATTCCTTTTTTTTCCCCACTGTAATGCTCTTTTATCTACGCCTGTGAAAAACTGCAGTGTGCAGGTGCTACCAGACATTGCTAGTAAAACTGCACAGTTGACTCCTTCTTCTGTCAAAAGGAGTGATTTTTTCCACTTCTTTCCCATTGAAATACTGCTTTCTCCTGCATTTTGCTGTTTTTTCTTGTGTCTGAGTATCAGCAAAGTTCCATCAGCTTCCAAAGTTGACATAGGATGACTGAATGGAACACGCTTCTTATTTAGGAGTGGCTTGTGTCTGAGGAAATGGTGTGTTTTGAAGGATGTGGCCACTGACCAAACAAACTGGTTTAAACCTTAGTACAGAAAAGATGGCTCCTTCTAAATGTATCGGTGGGCAGTGGGTCTCAAAGAGCCTGGGGAGGAGGCTGTTTTAATATGATTTTAGATCCAACAGATTTTCCTAGTGTGTTCTCCCCAGGAGAGATGTTGGATACCAGTCTGTGCCTGGTGGATGCTTTTGAAAATGGATGAGTGTGCCAAACTCCAGGCACGTTCAGGGAAATAAAACTGCCAACCTCAAGAATGGGCTTAAAAGTCTCAGAGTTGTGTTGAGATGTTTGTAAAGATCTCTGAGGCCCTCAGATGGAAGATGATCTGCAAATGAAGTATTTCAGTGACACCTCCTAATAAACACACACCCATTGATCCCCCTCCTCCCCTAATTTTCATTTCAAAGCAGTAATAGGAATGAGATTTAAAGTATTTATCGAGTGGTTGAGAAAGACAACCTTTGACTCTGTGCCTTACAGCAGTGCCTGGGGCAGGCAGTAATTGTGCAGAAGGGCACTGATAGCATGTCTTCTTATTGCTTAAGAAAGGTGCTTTTCCAATTTGCTTTGTTCGCTGGGTTTCTGTACCCGTCTCCAGATCCACAGCTATAAATACAGCAAGCTATATATAAATACGCACACATACATACACACACAGAGGCGATGACTCAGACACATTATCAGAAGCCCAAGTCAGTGTAATTGAAAAAAAGAAGGAAGAAAAGAGAGTTCAGTATTTTTAATAAATAGGACCTGATGCGAAAATCACTTTAATGGGCTTTATCATTGTAAGTAGTCAGACCTACTCAGAACACAGTAGCTCACAAAGAGGAATTTGGGCTAGATCTGTAAATTGGACAGTATTATCAGTGGAGCTTGAAGATACATATCATATTGATATTTTCAAGATTAGGAAAGGAAATGAAACTGCAGAAAATTTATTCTAATTTTCAGAACTGAACGTTTTCATTATTCATTACTTAGCAATGAATTAGCATTGTGCAGAGTTATTGTGGTTGGACTACAGATCCATTCAGAATCTTTCCAGTCCTCAAACTGACTGAAGAATCTGTGAAGGATTCCTGTACACTGAAGAATTACAGAGAATTTAGAAATCCTCACTTAACCTCCCAAAGGAAACTGGATCTGCATCCCATCCAGTGCGTAGAATGGATGGTGGATAAACCTTTAGTGCCTCTCATCCAGCATCTGAGGTCAGGTGTAATTCTTCCCTCTCTTAACTTGATTTAAGGATAATTTCTATCACTGAGGGCTTGCTGCACGTATTTGTGACTATACAGTAACTATATACCACCACCCATTTTTGAGTATATAATTAAATCCCATGTTTATTTACCAAAATTCTATCTGAGGAGTCAGAGGAAGCAGATATTAAGAGCTATAGTTATGTTCAAAATGAATCAATTTAACAATATAAATGCATTTCTAAAGCTGCTTTCCAGATCTTGTAGGTAAGCCATTAAGCAAAACACACTGGGCCACATCCACTATTTGACAATGTTCTGAAACACTAAGAATTTTACAATTTTCTACGCTTATAGTACAATTTCTGTTTCAGAGTGAGAAGAGAACTGTTGGTTTTGGATCTCAAAATGTTCTTTTGGAGAAGCAGAGTCATCGTACTTAATGAACAACAGGAGAAAAATCAAGCAGTAACACTTTCCCGCTCCCTTTAAGAGTCCTCAGAGATGTGTTGTCAATTGAAGTTACACATGGATGTTTCTGCGGGCAAAAAATCTGGCTTTAAAGAGCTGTAAAAAGGTCCAAAATCTGTTCTCACGTATACCACAGTGAATCAGGAATGATTTCACTGAATAAACATAACATCAAGACATAAAGGTCAATAGATTTTTGCCTACTTTTCCTTAGTGCAGTGGACTGCAAAATTTGGCTTCACCTTTCTGCATTCCAATTTGTATCTACATCTTTCAGAAGAAAAAAAAGTGTATATTTATTGCCTGTGCAAATCTATTTGCAGTACAATTCAGGAAGAGCAAGGGAACTATTAACTCGATGGTGAATACCAAAGCAGCTCTCCTTCCTGAGAAGAGATGGAAGCATAACCTACAGCATTATAAGGAACTGCCAGAGAAGAGTCGTTTTGCTGGAGAGCAAAGAAAAGAATAATTTCCACAAACTTTGGTTGTCGCTGTCTTGAAGAGTTTGTTAGATGTTAAAATGCAATCTCTGCTTTGTGAAATACTCCTTGTGACCATACACGGGCTTCTGATACATCATTCAAGCAGCACTGCCACGAAACAGTCTGCGTATGTTGAATATATAGCCTACAGTGCATACCATGACAGACACCTCGAGCACTGCCATACCCTCTCTGATTGATGGTGCTATTGCAGTGACCCACAAGCCCAGGTGTGGTGTCAGTACAGCCCCAGTGATAGCATTCAGACTGTACCAGCAACCTGGAATTATTCATCTTTTCTAAAGGCCTCAGAGGAGAGCTCCAGACAGGAGGCAGCTGAGCTCTCATTCTTCAACCCGTTGCTCCTCCTAAGAAGAACTAAGAATTTAGCACAAGGAGCAGTGGGCAGATTTGTGAGTCACTGGCTATGGATGGACTAATGAGTAAAAGCCATCATCCAGCAGTGCCCCATTTTTGTTCATTGGTTTTGAACTTAAACTCTAGAACCAGCCACAGCACTGAGAGAGTGAATATATCAGTGGTATAACTTCAGGTGATTCAGAAATAAGTGGTACTTTGTGGTTTGATAGATCTATTAGAGAAAGTGAATCTTTTTCTATTTCTTCTCACTTTTTTTCTGTTTTGACAAATGCATGGTGAGGGAGAATCCATGTTGCTTAGCAACTCCTTGGGATGCAGAAAGAAATCAGTCAATAAAATTTTGAATTAAGGCTGCAACGATCCACATGAATCTGTCTGGATAAAACAAAAAAAGAGTTATATATTATCTCTCTTTCTATTTTTTTTTTTAATTTTTCCTGAAGCCACATTAGCTCTTTAAAATGAAAAGTCATAGAAATAGGTCTTTCTGAGTTGGAAGAAAGGGGATAATTTATTGCAGGACTCTGGAAAGCAATAATTCATTTTGAATTCTAGAAATGCTGATTATTTTAGTTAAGGTTTGATATAAATTTAGACGTTATGGCACAAGGATTGTTTGTAAGCCAGTCATGAATTCAACCATGAGACCTGCTGGACTGGATCCTCCACTTGTCTGAACTTTCACTGATTTCATTGTTGTTATGCTTATTACAGCTGGAGCACCCAGTGTTGCACCAATACCGACCAAAGACACAAGCACGTGCATCAAACACTCAGCATCTAAGCTCAAGTGTGGTACTCTAAGTCTTAGCCCATGAGTGAGCATACAGATCACAGGATGTTGGCTCTGGTACCTGGCTGGATGTGTGAACATTTTAAGAGTGTGTTAATTCATCAAACACAGCAGGCAGTTCTGCAAAGATTATCAAGATGGTCATGAACATCATACATTCATAAACATTCCCTTTGCATTTTGAGTACTCAAAAGCAATGATTAATGTGACTTCCTAGAAGTCTGAGAAGTATAAAATGAACACTTTACTCAACTTTTTACAAAGGTAGATAGTGAAATACAAGGGGGAACGTTTTCAAACTAAAGGAAGGGATATTTAGATTAGAAGGGAGAATTTTTTTCTGAGAGGATGGTGAGATGCTGGCACAGATGCCCAGAGAAGCTGTGAATGCTTCATCCCTGGAGGTGTTTAAAACCAGGTTGGATAAGGCCCTGGGCAATCTGATCTAGTACTTGCTGGCAATCATGACTGTGGCACGTGGGTTGGAACTTGATGATCCTTGAGGTCCCTTCCAACCCAAGCCATTCTATGATTCTACAATTTTACGATTCTATGACTCTTTGATTCTATGATTTACTATTTGACTAGTACACATCTGAACTTTCAGTTACCCAGGGTTTGGTCGAAGTGGCAAAATAATAGAGGAAAATGAGTATGGGAGGAAACTAGTGCAGTTTAATATGATAGCAAATTGCAAAGCAAATAGCAAAAAAAAAAAGCCTTCTGACTTTACAGCCACTCTTGGGAAATTGCAGCATTCAAGGAATAAAACAGAACACTCTCCACTTTTTAGACCAACTATTGCTTCTTTTTCTAAGAAAGGAACAGACAGGATAAAGGTTTCCCTCTTCTATTTGTCTTTGGGCCATTATTAATAATTGTGATCACTGCTATTACAGTAATAGTTGGGTCCCCAGTTGCATCGCAATGTCTTACTAATTCTTCTTGTTCCCTAGACAGCCAGAGCATCAGGCTTGCTGTACGTATCCAGCCCTCCTGGCTGCAAAGAGGAGTTAGCACAGGAATGTGGTCCTGGTAAAGCAGGTGGGTTACAGGTGTGGATAGACCCTCTGTGCTTTGTGAAGTCTTTTTGAGTTTCATAAAAGGATCTGCAGGACTGCATGTCCATGAAGACCAGGTTCCTCCAAGGCACTGTTAAAAATACCATTGCCCTTGCATCTTCCTTCGAGAGGTCTTGTATGTCCTATGTGCATAATCTTGAATGTTTGTTCTAGTGCATTCTTTTTATTTACAGTTTTCATTCCCATAACTTTTACTTGCATGAATTTGAAAGATTGCATCTTGCTATATCTTACAAGAAAAGATATGTATGATGTTAAATTGATACATGCATACTATGGAATACTACACAATATTTTGTACAGCTTTATAGAACATCTGTCATATTTATGTCACACAAACAGTTGTGATATATGGAGAGCTTACTTCTGCTGTATGTGCATGCTATACATACAGCTATATATATTACACAGATAAATGACGACATTATTAGAAATGTGATGTGAACTACACTTAAGAAAAATCACTTCTCCTTGGTATCTGTTGATATTAAAACTGTTCTGTAAGCATACTAGAAGAGTAAGAAGAATGAGATGCTTCGGGTTTTGTTTGTGTTTGCAGACCTTTGCAGGTCTGTCAACACAGAAGTTTCCTTTCTCAATGATTCTTGAGACAGATCCACAAGGGACAGAATTCCTTGCAATGGTGCAGAAGATTTCAGATAGAAAACATTGAGATTTGTAGCATTTGCTCCTCATTTTGCTGTAATGAGTGATTCATTCTGTTCTGGTTTCTTGTTTCCATATGATATAAATAAGATTGCCTTATTTTTTGGATGTAAATCTATTAGAATAGCTTACAAAACCAAGGGTTATGACCATATGACTTCTTAGCTTTAGGGTTTTGAAGCAAATTGCTGTTCATAGCAGTTTGTAAACTCCTTCCCCATGCATGCAAATAATCTTACTGCATTGCATGGCACTTCAGCCTGCTACCCTCCAGGTGACTCCCACTCTGCAACCAGGCAAAGACATCATGTCCCATCAAACCTATATGCTTTTTGGGAGCAAGGATAGCCAGCCAAAGAGTGAGGGCCTTTCAGCTATGTGTTGAGTCTTAATGTGCAGTGTGCCAGTAGTGTTGTTCCTGAGATGTGCAAGATATTTTGATGGTGTGTTTGATGAGTCTTTTCACAGTGCTGGTGGGTTTGGAGATGTTTCTCATTGGTGTATATAGAAAGTGTCAGGAGACCAAAGGCTGAACAAGTGCATCAGAGATTCACTTTTTGTACATTAAAAATGTGCGGTGAAATCACACCCCAAAGAGTGTTAAGAGGCACCCTTCAATCCAGTCCTCTGTCTGTATGAAGGAAGCAGTCCCAAGTGGGGCCAGATATTTGCAACAGAGTGAAGGGGCAGTAGGATTCCCCTTACACAACTTTATCAAGTCTAAAAGCTAAGCATCTAGTCTACACTCCATCTGTAGCCACCATTTACGACCAATGAATTGAGGGAAAGAGAGGCTTTTCCTGGGATCAACTCATCTCATTATGAGGCAAGTAATTAAGAAGTTGGCAGGAAGGCTCAGCTGTTCCCTGAGGTGGTCACTTCGTGCCACCAGCTATGGAAGAAGCTGAGATTATCTGTCTGTTTCAGTGCCACCGATGGGAGGTTAGAGAGGAGTATTTCTGCAAGGGATGGGTGATAATGCTGCTGTTCAGTGACAGGCTGGAGACTTGGGAACCTAATGAGGCTCAACAAGGGCGAGAGTAGAGTCCTACACCTGGGGAAGAAAAACCACATAAATCAGTACAGATTAGGGTCTGACCTGCTGGAAATTAGCTCTCTGGAGAAGGACCTAGGTATTCTGATGGGTTTCCATAAGCCAGTAATGTGTCCTCATGGCCCAGAAGGCCAATGGTATTCTGGGGTACATGAAAAAGAGTGTGGCCAGCAAGTCAAGAGAGGTGATCCTCCCCCTCTACTCTGCTCCAGTGAGGCCACATCTGGAGTACTGTGTCCTGTTCTGGGCTCCTAGGTTTAAGAATGACAGGAAACTTCTAGAAAGAGTCCAGAGAAGGGCCATAAAGATGATGAGAGGCATGGAGCATCTTTCTTACGAGGAAATTCTGAGATAGCTGGAGCTGTCAAGCCTGGAAGAAAGAAGGCTGAGAGGGGATCTCATCACTGTTTATAAATGTCTGAAGTGTGGGACTCAAGTGGATGCGGCCAGGCTCTTTTTGGTGATGCCCAGTGACTGAACAAGAGAAAATGGGCACAAACTGCAGCACAGGAAGTTTCATATGGACTTCTTTACTATGAGGATGACATAGCACTGGAAGAGGCTGCCCAGAGAGGTTGTGGAGATATTCAGAACCTCCTCCAATGCTTTCCTGTGCAACCCACTGTAAAGAATCTTCGTTAGCAGGGATTTGAACTACATGATCTCCGGAGGTCCCTTCCAGCCCCTATGAACTTGTGATTCTGTGATTCTGTGAAGTCAGCCTGGGGTTTATCGCAGACATGCTTGTCACTGACCATCTTCCCACCATCTCTTTCCCAAGAAAGAGTTCCTTTGTTGTCAACAACAGAGAAAACATAGAATTGTGAAATATTACAGCTCTTCTCAAGTTGGGATGGTGTGGGCAAACTGCTTACTGCTTATTATGTGGTTTTTCAAGGGATGCATAAGGAGATATTTCCTCCCTTGGAATTATATCACAGTGCTACAGGGCTGCATGAAGTTAAGCCAACGGCATCATTAGCAGCCATGGGGTCAGCTTTCCTGTCTGTGCTACTTCTCCTTTATCTGCACAGCTGGGGCTGGAGGGTTAAGGGGAGTCCAGTGGCTCTGAACTGGGCAGTGAGCTATGCTGGTATTCCTTTCTTGGCACTGAGATGAATGATGCTTAGTCTTGTAGTTAACTTGAAGGGGCCACATCTGGAAGTGCTTTAAGCAGCCTTAGTCTCTGTGGCAATTTGCCTGAGTAAGCACCTCAAGATTTAGCCAGCAGAGAATATGCATTGCATAGCTCATTAAGAGCCTAATCACTCCCCTCTGGGTCGAATTCAAGTGGCTATTAAAACCAATGTATTTATTTGCAAGGAAGAATGCTAAAGAGGCTGCAAGAGATATATGAAATGTGTCTTGGAAAAATGTCATCGTGATAACTACACGAGGAGGAGACTGAGCCCCTTGCTTGCTGTAAGACGTGGGGATTTCTGCACCAGGGAAATGGGAACGTGAATGGTGTCAGCTGGTGGAATGATGAAAATATCTCACTGCCAAGTGACAAGAAGCCCGTGGCACATCAAATAGCAGAGAAGGACTATGCAGATAACAGCTGGCTGGCAGGGGAGCTGTTTCCTGTGATTGGAGGCTGTCTCCAAGGAACATGGACTGACTCTTTGCTTACTGACCTTGAAAATGGAACTAATTTCAGAGGCAGCCCTCTCTTATTTGCAGAAGTTTAAGCACATTTGTTTCTGTAATGAATTTGAATGCAAGTTGCTGTGACATCACAGGCAAAAAGGATCATTCCTCATTTATCATGGTGTCTTCCTGCCTCCACAGGGGCCAGCTGCTGTTTGGTATAAATGACAGACAAAAATGTTTTTAATGTGTGGCTTCATCTTGCATAAAATATGATAAAAGAACAGAGCTGAGGCTATGAGGAACAGAGGTAGAAGCATGCTCTGGGCAAAGATCATTAAATGTCCAATGGCTGTGGATATTCTGGGAGCTGGGAGACAAGGATGCATTTTACATGAGGAAAAGATTCATTTATAGGAGAATAAGAGGACACTCGTGCATGGCGCTCTGCCAGCACATGTAAACAGACGTGACACAAACGCAAGTATCAAAGTCTCCTCATACAGCTGTCTTCAGCCTCCCTTCTCCTTTGGTAACGACTCTTAAGAAAGCAAACTCTTCCCAGAAAGAATGACTGCTTTCCAGAGCGGTGGACTTTCCTGTTGCAAAGTCAACAAAGTCCTGCAGGAATTCTTGGAACACCTCCAAAGAAGTGCAAGAAAGCCAATAATTTGTTGTCAATCACGGCATGCTTTCGGCACCCAGGGAGGCTGTGGAAGCTGAGGGTGCTCTGTATTTCAGCAAGTCAGAGCTCCTCTGCAGATTTTCTTAACATCATAGAGCTGGGTCATTTTAATTTAGTGGCTTATCTTTATATTCTCATTTTAGTGCCAACTGTCACTGCAAGAAGACGGTAAGGCGATTGAAACCATCCAGGTTGGTTTATTAAGCTGAACCACTCTCCTTCACTGATGAGGAGGTCACCTTGCAGGTATCAGAGAGCTGGAACAGGCGCCTATTGCTGACTGGCTGCTGGCTCTGCAGGTCTATACTCTCCCCCATGGTAATTTCCCTGGTTACTATATCAAGCAGGACTTGCAAATCCACCAGAGGTCCTGGTTCTGGACAAACTGCAATGCAGAGTCTGAACCAGCTTTATCCACCTTTGCTTTTCTGAATTCCTAGAGGAGCTGATGGCCTGCTCAGCTCTCAGCACAGAATATACACCCTGGCTCCATTTGTTGATAAAAGTCCTCTTTGCAGTTGGTGCCCAAGAATAGCTCTGAGCTTGCTTTATGTCAGCATCAGGGAAGCAGACTTACTGCTGTAGGTAAAGTAGGTTTTACTTCCGCTTGCCAGCTTATTTTACAGGGGAAAAAAAATGAAGTAAATCATACCTGTGGATTTGCTTCTCTTCTGCTTCTACCCCCATGTCCAGGTCTAGCTCTCCTCTACCTCACATGGAGTTGCCTGCTCCCTTTTTGCTATGGGGCACTGAAATCAGCACGATGCTCTCCAGGTATCTCGATCTGGAGTGGTTCACATCAGCTCTGAGTCACCTCGACCAGGGTGACGCCATGGTGAGCCCTGTCACCAGGAAATTAAGGGAAGGAGAGCTTTGGAAGAGTTGCTGTAAGCAGGGAGGACCCACAAAGCAGGTCCCCTCCTGTACTGGCCATATCTGTGCATCAAGCAAAGCTGTGGCAGGATCTTGTCACCACCACACCCTAGCAGGTCACCAGCAAGCAAGGTATGGGAGAAGTGGGGACAGGATCACACCGCTGTGGGGAAGGAGGTGTATAACTGTGCCTGTTTGGAGGGCCAGATGTGTCCATGTGACTAGAGTCAAGCAGAACAGGAGGGAGCAAGGAGCACACATTCCTCTACAGACCCAGTTCCTGAAATCCATTTTGTCCTGTGTGTTTGTGATTATGGATAGGTGGAAAGGGAGGAAAGAAGAAAAGAAAGAAAAATCTTTGTTTTATTCTTGGAGCTCACACCCCTGAGTCTTTATTTGTTTGCTCTGTATCTGCTCACTTGTACACTGTTTGTCCTGCTGATGGCTGAGTTACTCCAGAGCCTTGCTTCTGCTGGTAAGGAGTTCTGCTCCCCTGTCTATCCCCCTGTGTGCTCAAGCCCCTCTGCCCCAGTCCCAGTATTGCTGGATGTTTCCTCAGACTCAGCCCGCTCACTATTTGACTAAAATCTTTTGCTGGTCAGAAATGAATTGGCACAGAGCTGGTTTGGACAGGCGAGGCAGAGCAAGGTGGTGCGGGGTGTGAGTGTGCCAGTGCTTGCAGCCAGAGGACAGGAAAACACTGGAGGACATGGACTTCTCTTGTTTGGCATCGGTGACCTGGTATGCTGTCATGCATAACTCTCACCAGCGGATAGCTTGGCACAGGATTGTTTTCCATGATCTCAAGGGGCACCTCCATTCCAAACACCACCCCTTCAGCCAGGAATAACGCTTCAGCTCCCACGTGCTTCTAGATTTCCACTTCAATGCTGGCCTCAAATTGAACTCTCTGACAAAGAGTATCTGGCCAGCACTGTGGTCAAATTTACGGTCATTCCTTCTGCCAACATTTTTTACAGCATGCATGGCTGTTATGATGAACTCCTGGCAAAACAAGGATGCGGTGGCAGAAGGTTTCCCTTGCTATCCTGGAGGAAGACCCAGAGTTTGCAGGTGCTCTATGCCCACCTGGTCCTTCAACATAAAGGCATTGGCTTACACATGGATGTCACAGAGAAACTGGCAGCTACACAGGCTGACAGAGAGCACTACATTACTTATGATATCCATGCAGCTGGTCTCTTGTGAGCACAGTGCAGGAGATCTGCCCTGCTCCTTTCCTGTAGATGCGGGGTTGCAGGTGATCAGTTTGATGTCCCATTATGATGGTGGACAGAGACTCCTGTCCTGCTCCCAGCCATCACTAGGCCCAGTCCATGCTGCCAGCAGGGCTTAAGGGGCAAATCTCTACTCTTGTCATTGTGGTTTTCCTATCCGGCATCTATACCACGTGCACATCCAGCTCTCCCGGATGCAGCTGACTTAGGGCTTCCCCACACCATGCAGTCAGCCTTCAGAGCATTGTGATAGTCTACCTCACTCGTAATCACTTTTCTCCTTACCAGAGGATGGTGAGGCATTGGCACAACTGCCCAGAGAAGTGGTGGGTGCCCCATCACGGAAGCAGGTTGGATGGGGCCCTAGGCAGCCTGAGCTCGTGGGTGCAACCTTGCCCAGAGCAGCAGGTCGGAACTGGATGGGCTTAAAGGTCCCTTCCAACCTCATTCTGTGATTCTCCACCAGCTGAAAGCACATTTGCAGACTCACCATCTCTTAATTTGTTCTCCTTCCTCTTCTCTATCTTCTCTCTAACTTTCTGAAATGGGAACATTACTTAAAAAACAGGCAATGCAGAACGAGGACAGGCAGCCCCGGGAAAGCAGAGTCAGGCAGAACAAAATAATCGCCTTAGGAGGTGCTTCCAAAGGGCTTTGAACGAATCTGGAGCGCGCGTGTTACTCTCCTCGCTCTGTTTTTGTCACGTCTCTGCAATAAAGTGGACATTTTCCCAGCTGCTCGGCAGGGCTGACAGCGTGTTGTCAGGATGGGGCTGTGCCCTAAATACAGACTCTGCGGGTTCAGAAAGTTCCCTTCCTCTAATTGGAGCCGGCTCGCCGAGGTGAAGAAAAGCTGCAAAATTGTTTTAAGCTACGAGCAATTATAACAACCCTAACAGTGCCAGTGACACTAAGAGGATTTGTACTGGATTATATCTAACGTTAACATGATCTAATGCCTCCTGAATAACGCAGCCCGCAGCGGGGCTGGTTCTTGGGGATGGGTGCCTTGTTCTTCAAAGTCACCTGGGGCTCAGGGAGAGAGGAGAGCAAAACTGTGCAGGGTAAATTTTGGTGCGATGTCGGTCTGGTTTAAACATTGGAGATAGGGAGTGATAGAGCAAGTGTGTTTTAATGAGAGCCCAGCAGCCTCCTGCTATTTGACATTCACCCAGCTGGGCAGGGAGACGCTGCAAGTTCTCATGGTGATGCCATGACAGATGTCATGCTGGCCATGGTGCTAGGGCATGCTGGGTGACCCAAACTGTGACACACTGCTGTCTCCAGGCTGCATCAGATTGTCTGAGTTTGCTTTTAAAATAATTCTTTTTATAGTAGAAGGGAGAATAATGGCACAGAGAGGCTTCAGTTGGTGTAGGCAGAAGAAAAATGGGATTAATTAGGATATGCCCTCATACGCACAGACTTCAGAGAAAGTTCTGCTCTGACAGAGCAGGCTGGAAAGGCTGTATGCACCAGTGATCGTGGTGGTGTATGGAAAAGGAGGGGAGGGAGAGACGGTGCAGGAGCTCAGCTTGCAGGATGAGATCTTGGAGAATACCTGCTCTGCTGCCAACCTAAGGTATGGCTTACAGGGAACTGCTTAATCTTTCTGCAGATCAGTTCCTCAGCTAGCTGAATCAGAGCAGTGAGGGATAAAGAGTAACCTGCATGGGTATGAGGCTCTCAAGTTCTACATTAAGCAAGGATGGAAAAGGTGGAAAGCAGGTAAAAGAGGAAGGATTTGGAAGTTACTGGGCAGAAGGAGACGCACGTGGCCTTGAAAGTTGTCCTTCAGGTCTTGGATTTTGCTGGTGAAATCAGCAGAACCAAGAAAAGTTTTCTGGGGATGTAAGCTTCAAGCATGACTGAAGGTCACAGAATACAAACTGTGCTTGGGAACTACCCAAGACTTGCCTTGCAGCAGTGGCAGCACCTGATCAGATGGGTGCAGGGATCTTTCTTAGCCTAGATGTGATGCTTGATGGAGGGAACTAATGGGATGAAATTGGCTTTATATCCAAAATGGAAAGCCCCTCCCTGCTAGTGTCAGTGAGCTCTGCAGTGCTGAGCTCTGCAGCAGAGGTAAGGAACGAGGCCAAGAGGTCTAAATTACACTGCTATATATGCTGCCTTTGAATTTGGCCCTGAAAGTAGACTAGGTCAGCAATGCTGATGAATGAAAGAACTTCCTATCAAGCCCTTAGGAAATTTTAATCACTAATACAGTACGTTTATTTCGCAGAGCTGTAAAGAGCAGTGTACCTATGCAACACTGAACTGTAGTCCATCCTACCTAGGGGGTAAGTTCAGACCCCAAAATACACTGAATGGGGTATGCTGAATGTCAGACAACTGACATTAAGTCCTGTGGCTCACACTGTCTGCTACCTCCTAGTCCACTGCAGCCCACTTCAACAAGCCCCTTGCACCTTATCATTTCCACTTCATCACTCTCATGAACATTTAGGTATAGAATCACAGAATCATTAAAGTTGGAAGAGACCACTAATGTTATACAGTGCAACCATCAACCCATCACCAGCACGGCCCTTAAAGGGTAACATGATGTTGTATTGTCAAATTGTCAAGAAACTATAAGCCAAAATAAGCATTCAAAGGAATACAAACTTAGCTAAAAGGAAATGTATTTCAGAGAAGCATGCTTTCATTTGGCTCTTCATTCTCCTCACTGGGATTTTGGCTCCTGCCATGCATGGTAAAGGAAAAGAGCCAGTATGGATAGGAGACAAAGAAGGGAGGAGAATCCAGGGCTGAGGAGAACCATGGGAGATGAGATCTGTGGGAAGATGAGCCACCAGCTCCTAAGTGCAGGGATAAATGTGACCCACTGTGAAGTTTCTCAGAACTAGTGCTAATATCCTGAGCTTGCAGTATTTACGCAGCAATTATCACCTATAAAAAAGGTGATAATATAGATTTTCATGATTAGAGGGCCAGCTGCTAAGCTGGTAGAAATGGGTGTAGCTCTGTGTGCTCTACCACAGCTATACTGCTTTATGCCAACTGAAATTGCTCTCCAGAATTTTGACTCCACCATAAAATCAAAATAAAGAGAAGGAGTCAGCTTAACAGTAAATTTGGATTTGGAGATGTCTGAATTTCCACCTGGAAAACGTAGAGTCAAGCAGTGCGCACAGTCACACACCCATCATTTAATAACAGTTGCAGAGCATGTATTTCTGGAAAGGAACTATTATAAAATTACAGTGACAGCAACTAGCTTTTAGCCTGTGGATTTCCATCTTTGCAAGATATTTTTTCTTGCATTCAATAAAATAATCAAATTGATACCATGGCGCTTTTCAAAATCACAGAATCACAGAATCACCCGGGTTGGAAGGGACCCCAAGGATCATGTAGTTCCAACCCCCCTGCCTAGCAGGGCCACCAAACATACACATTTAGATCAGGTTGCCCAGGACCCCGTCCAACCTGGCCTTAAACACGTCCAAGGACGGGGCATCCACAACCTCCCTGGGCAGCCCGTTCAGGGAGGGTGAACGGGGTGAATGGGGTCCCACAGAGGAGATCAACTGAAGCCTTAGGAAAAATACACCAATTTGTGATTTTAAAGTGTCAGGATTTTGTGTATAGATACATACATGTGTCAGGTCAAAGTCCTGTCTTCCTGTAATGGCCACAGAGCATCCATTTCCCCTGTAACACAGTGGCTGCTGGTTGAACTTCATAGCAAAGAATGAAGTCGAGGCAATTTCCTTAACATGGCAGCTGTAAGAGATTATAGAAGGGAGATGGGAGAAAGGCTTTCCTTAGTGGTTAACGCTTTCCTAAGGTTCAAATGAGGCGATATACAGTAAAATAAATTCAATCTGTATTTTCCCTTCTTTCAATTTTAGCAGGAACTAAATGAAATGGACCTGTGTTGATTCTACTCAGTGCAATATATCTTCGCTTTCTAATAACCAAGGTCGTTTTTACCTTCATGGAAAAAGGAACCTAATATAAAATCCTCACCCAGACTGAACAAACACATATTTGCACTTTTTCAAAAGCTAGGTAGATGACTGATATATTATGTAATTCATTTCATGGCGCGCTGCTGAATGTTTTTTTATAGATAGTGTTTAACCTTGCCAATTTTGCTCTGAGATAATCACTCCTTTGAGGATAAAATCTCACATTTACCATTACAAGAAAAAAGAACCCCCCCACCCACCAAAATCTGCAGCCTACAACAAATAACGGGGAAGTTACTTAGCCAGGAAGATAACAATTAGAGCAGCTTTCACTGCTGACTCCGTGATTAGCCAGTGGTTGTTATAATATTAATCAGAAATATAGTGATAACTGTTCAGACTACATTTTGATACAGCCAGTGAGCAATGACAAAATGCTTAGACATCTTACAATAATGTATTTCTGCCCTGACTAATGGAAGTGGCAAATAGATTCATAAAAAAAAATCCCCTATATTTAGCACGAGAGCTATTTTCAGCATGCAGGAGCTTCGCTGGTGGCTCTCTGCTGTTTGTGATGGGGAATATTAATAACGGCAGAGTCTCCTGGAAGGGATGCAAACCTGGAAGACACCTCTGAGACACCCAAGAGGAGGACATCAAGGTGACAGGCCACAGGGTCAACAGCAAATGGGTCTGTAACCCCTTTGCTGCGTGAGCCCTGGTGCTCCCCCAGAGACTGCCTTTGAGAGCTGAACAGTGCAGAAGGTCAGTGCAAAGTGAAATATTACCTGGAGGGAGAAAAATGTATGGATAATCCTAGATTCTTCATATCACGCTGCAGGCATGTGGTTGAGGTGCCTATGTTTGGAGCACTCTCAACCCCTCATTCCTGTTATAGCCACGGCAGGGAGGTGAGCACCTTGATGACAACTCAGCCCACCTGTGGTGTGAATCACCCTCAGAAGAGCCCAGGTTTCAACCCAGCTGCTGAAAGCCAAGCATCTGATGTGCTGTGGGATGAACCCTGGCCTTGACACGTGGGAATATAATATGCAGCATCAGGCTACAGGGAAGCTTTATGCACAAATTGCCCTTAGATGGCAGAAGAAATACTCAGAAATCAACATGGTGACCCTACATTTGTTTTTTTAGTCATTTAATGGAAATTAATATTTTGAAGGTCTCACTGAAGATCCATCTCCAATCCAACCAGAGGTAGCAACAGACTAACAGCAAATAACAACCCCCAAAAAAGAAGCCTCAATTTGAAATGTCCTTTGAAAACATATGTGAGATCTCTAGTAAAATTTCTTTGACTAAAGAAGATTAATTATTACTATTACATTAAGCACATATATTAATATATGTGTTATTATCTCCCTTCTTTTTTATTTTAATCTGTTTGACACAGGTTTCATTGGTCAAAAAAGATTTTAAGAGCACTTCCCTCTTTAAAATATGCTTCGTATTGCCACTACATAAATCAGACACGAAAGCTATTTTTTGTAAGTTTATTAACCAAAGACACAAGTTCCCCTGGAACTACTCCCAAAAGTAAATAATTGGACCTTGATCTGATGAAGGCACTTAACAGCAGGCTTATTTTTAACTCCATGAGTGCAGCCATTGAATTCAAAGGGATTGTTCAGATGTTTAAGTTGAGTGCACATTTAAGTGCATTGCTGATCAAGTGTCCTAATCCTTATGTTGTTACACTGATTTCAGCAGGGCTGACAGTGCAGAGTGATGGCAGGGGGAGAAGGTTGCAGGACCAAAACCAGGGCTTGCTGAAATCCCTATCTCTTTCCATCACCCCATATTTTTTTTATGTCTAGCTCAAAAGCAGAGGTCTGTCATTTGGTTTTGTTTTGGTGGGCTTGGACCTTGGCTGCTGTCTTATTTTGTGGTTGTTTTTTTTTTTAATTCTTCATGTTTACCTGTATCTACCTTCCTTGCTGTGGGGCAACACTCCCTTAGCTCCATGAGATGGAGAACACTCCTTCAACCCCCTAAAACCATCTGAATAGCATGACTAGGGAATGATCAGTAAACAAACTTCCAAATCCTGCAGTTCTTCCCTCTTGTGCCTAATCTTGAAATAAGGCTAATTAAGACCAACAGCACACTACTCGCTGTACTTATCAGCTTAATTTGATACTTTTACTGACAGCTGACATAAGCTTTCCTCTTCTTCCCTTGCTCCTTCCCACACTTCATTTTAAACAGGGATGAAGCTGTGCACAGACCTTTTGCTCTTCCCCTCTTCTCCACGTCTCACATGAGATAGAATTGGTGTTTTCAGGCTGAAGGACCTGATCTTGTCAAGAGGAATCCGCTTTTCCTCAGAGCAGACCCATATGCCTTTTTCTTCCTAGCAGATGTACTACCAGAAAAACAGATTGGTGAAATGAAGCCTGCTCCTTAAAGGTGAACTGAAATGCTTGCACACGGTGTATAAAACACAGAGCCTGCTGCTTTGAACCACACACTTTGTAGGATGTGCATTCAGTGCAGCTGCACCATGATCATCCTTGGAAACACGATGAGCGAGTTGAAAAGAGATTTACGAACCCAATTTTTCAGAGCTGTGGTAGCTCAGAATTATTGAGTTTCTCCATTCGGGGAAGTGCGAGAGGCCACACTAAGTCTGATGCAATTTAAACCACTTCATAGATCATGCTGGACATCTTCTAATATGCACCATTACAGCCTTGCAGGATCTGATAAATGTTCGCCGGGGAAGAGGACGAGGTGTACTCCATTACATATGCTATGACTCCGTCCTCTTCCACTGCACCGTGTCCTCAGTTGATGTAAATCAGCATAGCTGTGGTGCAGTTAATGGGTTTTATGCCAATTTTCACCATGTGAGGATCTGGACAATCACATCTATTAAAGCAGCTCAGAAAATTCAGTCTTGTTTTGTTTTGTTTTTTTGTTTCGTTTTTAACAATGCCTGCAAGGTTTAATTCTCTGTTCTGCCTATATGACTGCAAGCAAGTCCTCCACACATCGGACTCCACTTTTTGCTCAAGATCAGGTCTGACACAGACCTATCACCCAGGATGTAGCTTGAGAACTACCGTGGGTGTAGGCTGCTCCCTGTGCTCGGTCATGAACAGTGGGACAGTCCTTGGCAAGCCAGCACCAAATCCTGAAAATTAGGTTAGAAAAGAGACTGTAACACATCTATGCCACTAAGTTATGGGAATCCTCTGAGAACTGAAGTTTTCACAAGGTGGTATTACTCCCAGGGAGGCTTCATGATACGTGTCAGAGATAGACAAGTTTCAAGGTTTTTCCTATATTTCTTAGCACATCTCTGAAGTAATGAGGGTAATGCAGGCAAAAAGCAGATGCTAAAACCAAACTCAGCTCCAGATAGGGTGCACACTGTTGTTTATCCCACAGCATTTTCTTTATGCTCCATCTGCTTTTAAGGTTTTAGAGCTTAACTGTGATGAGAACATTTCAAGAATTTTGGAATCTTCATTATAAACCAATTTTTCAGTCTTAGGTTTACATGAGATGTGTTTGCCGTGATCAGCTTCAAATACTTCTGGGCAAGTCAGACTTTCTAACAGTTATATAAGTTTATTTTCAGTACACCCGTGACTGATCATCATTCTCATTTGTGTATTTACGACTGTGGCAGTTGCAGATCTTGCAAAAAGAGATCCATTTTTAAATGATGTTTACACTCATTTCAGTAGTTATATATAGCTACATACTTGAAAGTCCTAAATAAACAGGTAACAGGTGACATAAAAAAATAAAATGAAATAAAAATATAAACTAGAATCAAATACATCATCTGAAGACTCAGCCCTCAACAAATTCCTGGCATGTTTAGTGTATCTAAGAGGTATACATGCATTTTAAAGGCATTATATACTTGCGTATAGATTTGTAAAACAAAATGACCAGTGTGTATATGTATTAGATAAACAATTATCTAATGCAACACACAGTATTACATACCTGTCTCTAACATGTGCATACACACACATGTATCCATGCGTGTCTGCATTTGGCACCAAGATGCACACCAATAACACTTGGGAGATGAAAATAGCTTAACAGCCATGCTAGTGCAGGTCACAGGTGATGCAAACACTGTGAACCCTCTCAGAAAAAGGAACTTCAAGAACAGTAAAGACATCCATGGGCTGCCCTGGGGGTGAGGAGCTAGGGAATGCCTTTTGATGTGTGTTGCCATTCAACACATGTTGCCCAGGAGTGCTAAGAGAACTTGGTGAGGGGCTGAAAGCCTATACCTCTAGCTGATGTGCAAACAGTTTGTATGAACAGGCAGTCAAAATGACCACAGTTGGGTTGTATGGCACCTCTTCATCACCTTGAGGGAGGCACAGTCTCCACTGAAGCCAAGAGAAGTTTGTTGTGGCTCCTGCTGAGGAAAGCCAGCCCTCACATCTCCTCCTGCCTGGCTTAACCTGCCTCACACCTACACCCAGCACACAGGAGCTACACGCAGCTTGCTGACTTGCCCCTTCTGAGCTCCTAGTGCTGCCTCCTGCTCTGACGACTGGTAGCACAGCACAGCACGACATGATAAACCTCGGAGAAATGTATGCTGTTCACTGCAGTGCTTTCCGCCCCACTCCCTTCCCTCTTCCCCTGCCAGCAATTGCAGCCAGCACCTCCCTTCCTGAGTCTAAAGGAAAACTATTTTTACAGCCCTGCTTAGCTGGACCTACTACAAACATTCCCAGGGAGGCAAAGCTTTTCCTCGACTGGTCTCCAGTGATCCAAAGGGGTCATGCAGCTGTTACCCTTCAACACCAGGGGATTCATGCAGGCAGCAGTGAAAGCCATTCTTCTCACATCTCCTCACTAGCACGGCTTCAGGTGCTGACGCCCAACCTCAAGCACAGTCTGCGTTATCTCCTCACACACCTTCCTTCACTGTGTGCAGTTCTGGGCACCACAGTGTAAGAAGGACACAAAACAATTAGAGAACAACCAAAGGAGGACTAGGAAGATGGTGATGGGTCTGGAGTGCAGATACGCAGATATAAGGAGCAGCTGCAGTCCCTGTGTTTGCTCAGCGCAGAGCGGAGGAGCTGAGGGGAGGCATCATGGCGGCTGCAGCTCCTCACAGGGAGCGGAGGGCAGCGCTGAGCTCTGCTCTGTGTGACAGCGACCAGACACAAGAGAATGGAGCTGTGCCAGGGGAAAGTCAGGTGAGGGTTAGGGACAGCTCTGCACCAGAGGGCAGTGGGTGTGGAACAGGCTCCTCAGAGCAGCGATTGTGGCCCCAAGTGCCACAGTTCAAGGAGTATTTGTACAACACTCTCGGACACTGGGTTTGTATTTTAGGTGGTGCTGTGTGGAGCCAGGGGTTGGACTCAGTGATCTTTGTGGGTCTCTTCCAACTCGGGATATTCTGTGATTGTTCTCCACAGGTTGGTTTCTCATATTGCTTGGAAACTGAGGAGTCAGACCTGTAGTCTTTGCTCACATCTTTGGTGTGTATCACCACCGCACAAGTGACTCAGGTGAGAGTCAAGGAGCAACTGCATCCTGGAATTTGCAGAACTGACTGTTCAGGTTATTTTTCCAGTGCTTCACAGCTCCACTGGTAGCTTGGATGGTGGCCAGGTCTGATGGGAAAACACAGTTGCCAATGCTGAAGCTGAAGCTGAAGTAGGAGCAGAGATGTGCCAAAAAACCAGGCCCAGCTGAGAGGCATTGAATGGCATAAAAATATAACTCAAAGCTTGTAAGAGGGATTGCATATTCTAGATCCAATTCCTTTCACCTTATTCAAGTAAGAAGTCCCATTAAAATGAAAAGAACTAGCTGTGCGTGTGCATGCATTTTCCTTTTTTGATCAACTACCTCTTTGCTGATACGCCTAGTAGACTGTTTGAAATCCTTATAAATGTTAGATGTCCATGATAAAAGACAGTGCCCTTATTTGGCCCATGGCCATTTTTCATGTTTATTTGCTTATTTATTTCAGTTAAGTGCAACACACCAGTTGATGTGCAACATCCGTGTGCTGCAGTACAGCTCTAGGTTGCCTTGGCAACCGGTGGAAAGGGTTTTGAAGAGCCAGAAAGGCCCATGATAATGAAAACAAGCATTCAGGGGGCCTCTTCTCCAGGTGGGTGAGAAGAGGCTCCCCGCTGGGCTCCCTCGCCCAGCCCGCTTTCATATAGTCAGTTGCTTTAAACAAAAACTACAAAAAACAACAATAAAAGCCCATCACCCAACCCCTTCTGCTTTTTTCCATGCTAAATCACAACTACTGATTAAAAGTTCTGAGACGGTTCTTTGAAGCCTTTCATTAATAGGTTTCCTTTATGAATCCAAATTAGATGGCCAATGTGTTTTCCTTCCAAAAAGAAAGAAAGAAAGAAAGAACTGTTATGGAAATGTTAGTTGCTGTTGTTGCTGCTGCTGGATTTTACATGTTTAATCTCCCACATGTACATCTGTACCAGGTGGCACTGCCTGTAAGATACGAGATAATCTTTGTATACCATCTTCACCATGCTGATGCTACTGCAGGCTGTAACTTTCATTTAGACATGGTAGAAACCATGAGTTCATCACGGCTCCTGTGGGACAGGGCTCAGCCTACCTGTGCTCAACACCTGCAGCTCTCACTGTAAGCTGCAGATGAAAGTAGGGAGAGGGTGAGTTAATGACAGAGGGCTTGTTGGTGCGAGGTTGTGATACTGAGTGCTAGGAGAGCTCTCTCCTCTTGAGGAAGTGGGCCTTTGGAAAGGCATCCGGGCACCCCTGGTCATGTAGCTGAACTTCAGTTCTCCTTATCTTCATTGTATGAGAGAAGGGCTACTTCAACCTATGTAGGCATTGATCCTTGTTGAAGTTCGTGTGGAATGAGACAAGGGAGGTGAGGACAGCATCTGATCTCTTTTCTTGTTCAGCACTGTGCCAACAACACTAAGTGCAAACACAATGATGTTAAACCACCTGACCATCACTAGGACTGGGAAAGAAAAAAGAGAACTATGTGTTTGAACATCACGTTTTTTTTGTTTTTTTTTTTAACCTCCTTTTTCAAGTCTTCAGGAGGACATTACTCACCTCCAAGGTATACGTAGATGGTAAAGGTCAATACTCACTCTGAAACATCCTAACACACATATTTCTTTTTGGCAGCTGGAGCACTTTCCTAGTCTTCACCTCATAGCTCATAGCTGGGGCAAGAAGAGTTTCATGTTGTTCTACTTTTTACAGTCTTCATTTCTCTTCCTTTGCCTAGCCTGTACTCACATCAGCTCATATTCCCACTTAGTACTTCTCTAGAAATTCTGATCCCAGACAAACCCACTTTTCTTTACACCACCTTCTTCTGTCTGCTACCTCTGAGCATCTCTTTGCATCTCCTCTTTTTCTTGAGATTATGCCATATATGCAAAGTTGAGTTCACAGCACAAAGCCTGAATTTGAGGCAGAAAATTATGGAAAATAGAGGACAGAAACATCAGCTGGGAATTAAGCAGGCACCTTTAACAACGATGCATAAGCAAGAAAAAGGCTGTCCAGAAAATTACCAAGGAGGCACCCACAGAATCCATGCAAGGTAGACAGAGGCAGATAACCAAATTGCCTGCCATGTGCAGCATCATTTCCATGCAGCTTGCACTGACACGGCAGGCAGTTCCTCCTCCAGAAGTTCTCTTCCACCTCCTCGGAAGTAATGGAAGCAAGACAGACTGAAATGTCACAAGTTCTGAAGAAAAGAAATCGGGATAGCTGTCCCTTTCACAAAACCTAAAACCAACCCAGATCATGGGAGACTGGGGACAAAATTATGAGTCGATGGCAGAGCTTTCAGCATTAAGCAAAATATACGTGTATTTTTTGTGTGACTCTTCAGCACTCGTAGGTGACTCACTGCCAGAAAGCTTTTTCAACACGAGTCAGCTTTACAGAAAGACAAAGAAACTGTGTAACACACCGCCAGGCTTCCAGTCTGATAATACTCTCATGGAAGGAGTATTTTACTCTGTCCCGAACTGCAGCAAAGCTTATCACCAAGAGCAGTGATGTACTGGTCAGTTTGTTAATCTAAGCAAAGGGGAGTGAAGCTGGAAATGTTTATAAGTGATTTGCCTCTGCTGAGGAAGGAGATAAGAATAACTGTGACAACATTCCTAAAACATGTGTTGAATGTTTCATTTTAAAATGAAGTATGCCAAAAAAGAAGCCAGCGCCCTAATGGGGGGTGAGAGACCTTGAGAAAACTCCACTCCTCATAGACACCTCCTCAGGGAAAAAGAATATTGCAGCTGAAATGCCTGTGACTAATTCTAAGGTATCTTAAGTCTTTGGATGGCAAACGTGCCGTAGGGATCCCTTCTGCAGGTAATTCAGAACTTTGACAAGAACACAAGAACCTCAGTTTTCTTGAAAAAAGAACTTACACACCTGAGATTGCAGGCAACTGTGATTTCAGTGGCAGTAAGTTAGAGTCTGTGATAGAATGTCTCCAAATTGGGACATTTCTGGAAACTTTTGTAATTCCCATCTGAGACAACTCTGAAACAGGCCAAGAAAATATTATCAAGCCACATGAGCTGCCCATGTGGGGAAGGCAGATAATCTATACAAAACTCTCGTATCCTCAGTGCAGTTGCAGGAACTGCAGCACCAGCACTAACGTGAGGGCTAGCACAGCTCCAGCCAAACTCAGAATGCTCTACCAGGCTGGGAACCGAGGCCACCAGCTGCTGCTCTTGTTGTTGGTAGGGTGTGGAGCAGGGCTGACCCATCTACTGCCCTGCCAAATCAGTGGGAGCCCCTGAGTTGTTCCTGGTTTGGCGTACACTGCAGTGCTGCCCCACATGAATAACCCTGTGCTGTGCAGGCTTCCTCAGGGTCCTGGGTGAACAGCCAAGATCTGTGTTTACTTATTCGGGCATGGCAAAGACATCTAATTGCACCCACAGCGTATTTCAGCACAGAACTATTTAACATTTATGTTACAGAATCTAAAGCATGGTTTGCTCCTTGTGGCTCCTAAAATCTGCAATATAGCTCTGCCAATGAAAACATAGAGACTTGACTAAGTGAGGAAACAGCTAGCTCAGCAAAAATGGTGGCCTGCTGTTGTATTTGAAGTGAAGAAGCAGAAAAACATCCACAACCCACAGAAATACTGCTCCATTTTGTTCTTGAAAGTGGCAATTTAGAACTAAAGGCAGCTGAATTACATGGGCAACACGGGAAGAATTTGTTTCATGTGGGAGCCACTATACATATATCTTTGCTATAAGAATTCTATATTGATCACAGTAACCTGCCTGGTCACCTTGCTTTAACCAGTTATAAGGATAATTTGATTGCCCAGTAGTGTATCCATTTTATCTGCAGTGTTCTCTCTGCAAAAGTACGCATAAACTGCCTGGTACTGTAAGACAGCTGTTCTAGTGCTCTTATTGCCATAGAGCATGTCCTTTGTACTGGTATATAAAACACAGAGGAAGGAGATAGTGACTTCAATATGTCTCATTTGTACTCACCACCAAAATTATTTGAATGGATTTTCTTCACTGACTCTATTATTATTATTACGATTATTTAAGAATCCTTCTTCCACGCTCTTGCATCCAGAAATTTTTATGGAAGGCACCACAGACCCAATGGTATACAGCTTTTCTGGTGAGATGACCCTAGGTGTCTGGTTCCTGATACATAAGTGGCAAGGTATTTGGTTTGTGTCACACGTAACATTTCTTCCAGCTACCTTACCACTGATGCTGCTGTATGTAGCTGACAGGAGTCCTGTCTTATGCTAAAAGTCAGGAAGTTTGCTGAGGACATGCTAGGTCAGATACATCCTGCTGCAGAGACACAACAAGTACCTGTAAAAGTCCTTTGAACTGGAAGAGAAATATCTTTGTCTAATGTTGAGATGTTTGGGAAAGGTACAATACATAGGTGTGTATATGTGCATGTAAGATCCAGTGCAGAACTGGAGTTGCTGAGGTATTTTTGCATTCTGGTTGGTGACTCACTCCAGTAATGCTCTCCACCTAGAGAGGTTTCGAGGTAGCTTTATGCTTAATGGAAGCCCCATGGTATCTTACACATGCTCCCTTTTTAAAGGTTTCTTAATGATTCCATATTGCTGGGGAAGAGCTGCAGCCACTGTAGTTACATGGTGAATTTCTTACACAGCACAGGCAGTGGAATGGTACAAGCACTATTTAGTTATACCTCACAGCACTGATTTGCATTTGGTAAATTAATGCAAACTATGAGTTGCTTCTTATTCCCTTTGGCATAGTTTGTTCTCCCAACAGGAAGGAGCAAGCCATGTGCTCAGTAAGTTTGGGGTGGAAGATGTGTTTGGTTATTGCAGAAGATGGATGATAATGAGTGGAAAAGATGTGATTTTGCTTTTCCCAGGTCTCACCTCATCCTTGTGGCTGCCAGGCATTAGCTTGTACTCTTTTGATAGTGATATCTGTATTATCCAGCACAAGGTTTTAAAAAAAAAATATCAGGATGAAAGCCTTTCCCCAAACCAAAGCATGGACAGTAAATTAGATTAAATGAAATAAATAGAAAGTTTAGTTCCTCAGTACTAGAGGAAAACCATGTTCAGGTTTGAGAACTGGGCTTCAAGAAAGATGTGGAGGTAAGAAAGGAAAGAAGACAGTCATAATAATCCAAGGTCTTGAAAACATGACTTGTGAGGAGAAGCTGGAAAAAATGCTGTACTGCACTGTTGTGACAGAATAAGAAGAAATGGAGTTAAATTGCAGCAAGGACAACTTTAAGCTAGACATAGAAAGCACTTTGTAAGAGCAGGCCTACAGGAAGTGCTGGAGATTGCCTGGGTCCTCATCATGAAAGGTGCTGATGAACAGTTTGGACAAACACATCAGAAATGACACTGACATAGTTAACCCAGCCTTGGAGAAGCCACTCTGACTACAAACAATGCTGACTATTCAACTGGGAAACAGCTGAGAGATGTGCTAAAGCAAAAGCCATGATTTTAGTAATTTAGCCAGGAGTGAGCCTGAGCTGCTTACATCCCAGCTGTCCTGGCCTTAGAAGCTCACTAGGTCTTGCATATGGTTTCTGTTTCAGCAGAAAGCCAACCTGGGTTTGTGTGATGCACTTTTTCCTACTGAAGAAGGGCATGGATGCCGGTGTCTTCCTGGTTGATATTTTCTTTAGCATGTAATATTTTTTTCCTGCAAACTAATTGCATGCAATAGCTTGTGCTAAGGTATGCAAGGATCATTGTCCATGGAAAGTATCTTCATTTAAACTAATAACGTGGAGCCCTGGTGTCAACTGACAATCATTTTTAATTACAGTCGGCCAATTCCCCCACTGAAGCAAGTCTAACCTGATCTGCACCATGGGAGTCAGCAAGAGGGTAAGAAAACTCATTGAGATGCCACTTGATGAATTAATGGAGGGACTACTCCTCAGAGAATAACTCTAGGTGGACTGGGATGGGAAGGAGATCCCTTCTCCCTTGACCTCCATGCTCCCCATCCTCTCGTCCCTGAGGTATAGAGAGGAATAATGACTCGAGGAAAACCAAACCTCTGGATGGAGCCCACTCCTGCACCCTTCCCTGACCCTTGCCTCCTTTGGAGCCTCATTTCCCACATGAGCTTTGGAGTCACTGAGAGACACAAGAGCTAAGGTTTGTGGAATAGGAAAGGTATGAAAAACCCACAGGGTTCAATTTGATTGTTTTCCCACAGAACGCTTCTCAAGCACACAGCAAACTCTGAGGGGGTGACATGCAAAGAGCAGAGTGATCCACATCCACAGTGTTCTACACCTGCTTCTCAGATTGGTCACACTGCCTGGTTTTCAATCCTCACCACCCAGCAGCGTGCAGCTAAACTTAGCTCCCATCCATGACAGATGCCAGGTAGGCCACAGCAGCACTTATTTCAAAAGAAACACTGTTTCCTATACAGACCAGTGCTCAGAATATTGACAGATGAAAATGAAATAAATTACTCATTAATTCCTGGTCACCATATTATAAGGAAGCTACTGTGGCACCAGAAATATTCAGAAAAGAATTGAGAAGGTTAATTTGAAAATTAAGACATTAAGCCTGCGAGGCTAGAAACAACTGGCTTGTATGGAATAGAATTTAAAAAAAAAGAGAGAGAAAGAAATGAGTTTTCTTAAAAGAATACTAATTAAAGTATGTAAAAATCCTAATGGCTAATTTCAGCCTTTCATACTTTCATTCCGTCACAGATAAGCAAAATAGAAATAAAGTAAAAAGCAATTGAGGGCAATGTCAAGAAGCATTTCCTTACACAAGCAGTAATTGGAGATTGAGGTGACCAGTGAGGCAATGTCACAAGACAAAAACATGAGAGTAATTAAAAGAGAACTTAGATGCAATACAAGGAGAAAGGACAAGTGAACTTTGTCACCAGTTTCTCAGCCCCTCACTCAGCCCAGCACAACATGATGGCCTGCCACAAGCACATTGGTGTGAACTGCTTCACGTCCTACCACAAAACTCAGGAGAGTAGAAATGGCTCTTAGGGCCTGTGGCTCCCAATTGCAATGGAAACGCTAATATCTATGTGATGGAATTGAAGTCAATCATATTTCATTTGTACACAAGTAGACTTCTGAAATGCAAACACATGGCTGGAGGAGGGCAACGTCATAAGCCATCTTACCAGAGGGAGCTCAGCCAGCTCCAGCCCTGCCACCAGGGAGTGGACAGGGAGAAGGAATGAAGTACCCTTCCCAGCCCCAGCCTACACCACTCATTATTGCTGAATCACCAGCAATGGGGAAGCCATCAACTTCAGGAGCAGACTAACAGCACGTTCATGATCCTCCTGACTCATGCTTTCAGCTCTTCCTCCAAGCAGAGAGCCTTGCCCTGCCTGGGTGCTCTGAGGGAAGCAGGAGGATGTCCCTCCTACCCTAATGCACACACCACTCTGAGCAGTGATGCACAAAAGGCTTTTGCAAAATACAGGCTAGCCCCCAGCTGTTTTCTCTCCTCTGCTACTCTGCATATTGCTCCAAGCCAGATCCTGCCACCTTTGCTCCTGCTGAAGCCACTACAACATGTTGCACTTACACTGTGCACAGCTGCTTGCTTGTGAGTTCTTCCAATCACAAGGATTCAATGGCAGCAGCATAGAAACCAAGGGAACATTTATCACTGTTGAAAGACGGCAAGGATTTTCTAAATCAGAGAATTTCTTACAGTAGAACTTCTGTTACTGGAGCAGATCTATAATAATATCACCACTGTTTCAGTATTTTTATAACAGCGCTGCTAGGAAGAGCAGCTCTTCTAATACAAACGCTGTCATTTAGAATTGCTGCTATGGTAGAAATCTTAAATTAACCACTGTCCTTTATACAAAACACAGCACCACCTGCTTGAACAGAGAGCTGATAAAACACTATTTTTTTTTCGATGTGTCACTTTAAATTACCTAGCTCTAGAAAGGAAATGGAAGTACACAAAAGTCAGGGCTTGTTTCTGAAATGGCTTCACCCGTATCTTCCCCTTCCAAACACAGCGTGCTGGGTGAGGGGCAGAGATAGGCTGAACAGACAATTCAGAGAGAATTATTTCAAAATGACAAATTTTCATGTCAAAACTGCATGCAGAACCACAGTTAGGGTGTCCTTTCAATTCAGATCCATAATATGTCCCCAGCTGCACAGAATGTCTGTGAATCACAGCTCTAGGAAAGGGACTTGCAGCAAAATGAAGTTCTCCTATTAAAGCAGCAGACAAAAGTTCACCTGCAATATGGCATATACCAGTTTCCTTGGTCACTGCCAATATAAGTGGCCAATGCAGCTAAATCAGTCTGTTTTGGTTTTCTTTATTATGCTGCTTTCTCTTATGAGGTATGGAAGTTGCTTCAGTTTCAACATTAGGTGAGGAATTAGGGAATAAGTGTATCATCAGCTTGCTGGGAGTTCCCACTCA
Organism: Lagopus muta; assembly: GCF_023343835.1. Taxonomy (NCBI): domain Eukaryota; kingdom Metazoa; phylum Chordata; class Aves; order Galliformes; family Phasianidae; genus Lagopus; species Lagopus muta. The sequence continues at coordinate 42,585,816 of NC_064439.1, read as the reverse complement.
CAGGATGAACGTGCCTTGGACAGGCAGCCCCCCCTCCTGTCCATCCCACATCTGGCTTTCATCTTACTTGAAACCAGGGCCCTTGGTGGCTGAGGTGACCCTGAAGTTCCAACAGCTGTGACAGTACCAGTGGAAGCTAGACATGCCTTGTGGGTCTGTGAGTACAGCGAGTGGCAAGTCTGTGGCCATGTGATGCTGAAGCAGGGTCTCCAGCATCTGGCTGTCCCATCCTGCCTCTCTTGCTGAAGTCTTAGTACAAAAGCACAACAGAACCTATACTCAAATCATCCTCTGCAATCCAGGTCTTTAGAATTTGGACTAGAAAAATATGAACTTCATTAACAAATATTTTTCCAGTCTTAAAACCAGTGCTGAGGTCTCCTTGGCACTGACAGATCATTGCAGCAAAGGAAATACACTCACGAGACACTCCCAAGCTCTACACCATTATGCACTATTTACTTTTCTGCATGCCAGATAATTAGCAAACCATACAGATGACAGTCATTTCTTCCAAGGGACAGTGCACATTCAGACTCCTGTGATGGAGCACACAGAAGTTGACTTACAGAATTTTGGAGGAGGTGCTGACAATACACATGTTAATTTACAATTATATTCCTTCACAGAGCCTCCTGGCACTTCCCAAATATGGTTTAGAGCACATACTTCTTCTATGAGACAAGTATTGTGACTGAGAAAACAAGGACAGAGAGGTTTAAGTAAATTGCCCAAAACCCTGCAGGAAGGCTCTGTCACAAATTACCATAGAAATAAGTCCCGTGCAGTGAACATCTGCTCATGATGCGTTGAATTTCAAGAGAATGCTGGAGATTTATTTCTATTTGACAAAACTCTATTACCTTTGCTACATTAGGTTTCTACTGCTTTGAGAAAGCAAGGATTTAGTAGTAACTAATGGCTTCATAATTACAGTGAAATATAGGAGAAGTTGACATCAAGAGGTGACAAAATGGATTTGGAATAACAAATCAAGCCCAAATAAAGACATTCCAAATCATAAACTCTCCCTCACTAGTCACTGCAGAAAACACAAAGACACAAAATATGTGCATATAACTATGGGGTCTGATTGCACTTCTCTTTGAGAGTGTTCTTTGTAACACCCCAGCTATCAGAAGTGTGCGAACATCAACTTCCAAAACCTGCTACAACTCCAATATGTGGAGCTAAGACTATGTCCATTTGGCAGTTTTCAGGGATGTGCTCCCTCTCATATTAGGCACTGCATACATTTATCTGAATGGCAATCACAAATAGCTGACAACACAAATGGTAGCACTATCAGGGAACAGCAATATAGGTATTGAACTGGAATTAATAAAATACTGGAGTTCCCTCTTTAAAACCCACTATCTCAAAGCTTTCTTCCAGGAATTTTAGCAGAATGCTGGACAACAATTAAACTAAACAAGTACACAAGACCCTAACCCAAAGCACTAGATTAGATGGGTCCCACAGCAACCCAGTTCACCAGTTTGAATCACATCCCATCCCACCTTCATTGCCCCACCATCCTATTTTCGGTTGCAGTTCAACCCTTTCATCTGGCAGATGAACCTTCCCTGTACAGCTCTGGGAGAAAAATGGAAAACTCCCATTTACCTGTTCCATTGCTCTCCAGTATAGAAAGAGACTGACAAAAGTCAACAATTTCATGCATTTAATGTCATCTAACAATGTGAAAATGATTACCTGGTAATTTGTTGGCTCGTAGGGAAAAAACATTATGCTCTAACAAATCCCAGCTGCTGTAATCATGAAGGTCATGGTGCTTTTTGACAAGTAATCATGCAGAGGCTTTTAAAGCTATCACATCACATCACTTGAAGCTTGTCTCTGTGCTGGCACATGATATTGAGCAGATATTGACAAAATAATGCTAACAGCCCTGGTAGGGTCTCTGAGGCCCATTGGGGCCTGGGTGGTGATGGCTGCCATTTTTCTGAAGTTGTACATAAAAGGTTAGACAACAGTTTATTTTTGGTCACCAATACCTTGAGATGGATCCTGTTTTCAGCACTTGCAGATTAAATTGGCTCTGTTAAAATTACTTAGCTATCAACATAAGGTTTGTATTAGCAAGGAGCACTTGTCAGTATATTCACAGGCTGTTGGTCTGTGCTCCCCTGAGCAACACACTTCAGCGAGTGGCTGCATTGAATCAGCTGGACTGGTGTCTTCAGCAAGAATGGAGAGTTTAAGCAAGACTGAGCTTTGTGAAGGAATTACATCCTGATTGCCAAAGGGCTGAGACAATTCTCCACAGCTTTGCACGTTTTCTGTGAATTTTGTTTTTCTCACTAAAGTTACATCATTCACTATTAGAGTTAAAAATTTTACTTCCTTAGAGTATGAATTAAACAAGTTTCTCATGAGAAATGATTAATTGTTAATTGTTCTTTCTCCTTTTTTGTCATATCTCATGGAATTAGCTGTCATTAGAGGAAATAAAAAGCTCCTTTTTCTCAGGGAAGCCTAGATTCCAGAGCATATTGAAAAACTGATTGTAAACTGGATAATTAACAATTGTGAAAAAGCAGGACCTCATTTATATGAAAGATAATCAACTGGCAATACCACTTGCATACCCCAGACAAAACCAGTTTCTGCTTTACAGGTGTCTGGCAGATGGAAGTTCAGCCTCGGCTGATTCAAGCCATGGAGGTATGCCTTTCCTTTTTTCACTGGTACTTTCTCACAAACAGAACTTCATCAGACTATAACAGCTCTCTATTTTTGCATGGCGGCTATGTTTTCCCCTAAGCAAATTCTTCACATGCCCAGAAGGAATCTTGTTTCCAACATCTGGGAGCGCTTTAGAAGCTTTCATTATTTATATGCCAAGATAATATCTCTCACACATGAATGTTCTACTGTTCCCATTGATTAGATGCTTGCTGATTAGTGCCAACTGCAGTAGCGACTGTAGCATGGATGCTGTTCTCAAGGCCCCTGATTCACATCACAAACTGTGGGTCTCCAAGTGCTCATCTGACCTGAATTCATTACATTTTGACTGCTGCAAACTTGGAAAGATCATAAAGGGAGGAGTTTTTAGAAGAAGTGTAGCTAATGTTTAAAACTAAGGTTAAACACAGCAAAGGGAAATAGTAGAAAACATTGATTTAAATGGAGAAATAAAAGGATTGAGAGACTGCGGAATGAGGAAGGACAATCTCTTCAGCATTTGATAGTGAGGAGCTGTTTTGCACTTGCCAGAGGTATCTGTGAGCAATGGGAACCCTGGTGAGGGCCACAAGCACCCATCAGTACTGCGTTCAACTTCAGACCCCTCACTACAAGAAGGACATTGAGGTCTTGGAGTGTGTCCAGAGATAGGCAATGAAACTGTGAGGGAGCACAAGTCTTACAGGGAGCAACTGAGGGAGCTGGGATCGTTCAGTCTGGAGAAGAGGAGGCTCAGGGGAGACCTGATTGCTCTCTACAGCTGCATGAAAGGAGGCTGTGGTGAGGTGGGGATCGGCCTCTGCTCCCAGGTAACAGCAGTAGGATGAGAGGAAATGGCCTCAAGTTACGCCAGGGGAGGTTCAGGTTGAATCTTAAGAAATACTTCTTCTGAGAAAGTGTGGTTGGGCACAGAAACAGACTGTCCACAGAGGTGGTGGAGTCACCATCTCTAGAGATGTTCAAGAACTGTATAGATGGGGCACTGAGGCATATCAACACTAGTTGGGCTTTCAGTAGGGCACAGTACCCCTCCACAGTTACAGTTGGTATTACAACTGAACAGATTATTGTAGCAAAAATAGGAAAAGAAGCAAACAGAGAAGGAGTGCTCACCTGTATCTGAAGAGGTAGATTTGCAGGAAAGACTTCATAGAGGAGGGATCTCCAGCAAGAGACCCTTCCCCTGTGGTAGTCAGCTCTTAAATGGGGTCCAGGAGAGGTGCAGCGAGGCTCCACCCCTTCTGGTCACACAGATTAATTGCTTTCACCTGTGCTGACTCAGTGCTCGCCTCAGGTGGTCAATCAGTGGTTCAGGCTGTGATTCAGCAGTTCCCATACACTCCACCAATATCTCCTTAGGCCTGTGCAGCCTCTTCCCTGCCCCCTAAGCGCCAAAATGTTCATTTCAGCAGAGATACTGGGAAAACAGGGAGAGGAAAATGCTGGTACGGCTAAAAGCTGCTGCCCAGAGAGCAGCTTTGAAACCATACCAGGAAGCTGTGCAAGAAAAAACAAATGCATGCATTCAAAATGAGAAAGAGTGTGGCTTCCCACATTTCCTCACTGCTTTGTTAGGAGATGATTCTCAAGCCACTCACTCACAGCAGAAAATGATAAGTAATAAGAAAGCAATTTTAAACATCACACAATGCTGAGACATCTCTGAGCATCCAGGAATTAGCAGGAATTTATTGAGAGGTAATGAATTCCTGAGGGGACCTGTTTGGATCTAGCCACAGAGCATCAGCAGGGCTGGAACTGGGAGCATGCAGCTGCCTAACCTGTGAAGTCCATGCCTGTGGCAGCCCTGCTACAGTGAGCAGCTCATTGGAATAGACCTGGCTGTTCACAGCCCAGCTGCAGTAACTCACCAGAGCAGACAGCACTGCAGAACTGCTGCCTGTGTGCCCAGAATGGCTGGGCAAATCTGCTTGTTTGAACCCCTGAGCAATAAATGTCTATTAATTTTCCTCTTGCAAACAGCGGTGATATATGGCTCTTGCTGTATTTGCAGAGTTGCTGACCAGATGTTCTCTGATTAGTTTCCCATTTGTTTTCTTCTAAGTGACTTATGATGCTTGACTTAATTTTTTGTGCGTCTTGCATCTTTAGAAGCAGTATTGACAATTCATAAATATTTCCAAGGCTGATACCTCAGCACGGATGCTGCATGGTTCCCACTGAAGCTATTTATAGAAGTACTCCAAGTTGTTGTGTGCTTGTTTCTACTACTGCTGACAAGGACCTGAACCCAAAGCTCTCCAGTATACTTCACTCTCTCAGTGTAATTGTCACAAGAATCTAACCACAACTGGATTTGTTTGATTTTCAAGTTTCCAGGCATTTAGAGACTGTCTGTGCTATTTGTCACAGACAGATGCCCATCAATGGAAAAACAGGCATCAGCTCCTCAGCTGGCATACACTGGGTAATTCAGTTATGATCATTGAAATCACCAGTACTTTACAGCAGTGGTGGATCTTGCTCACTTCCAGAGCACCCATTGATTTTACCATAACTCTCAATTTCCTGGTGTTCAGCCATTTAAATGTCAGTGTATTTGACAATTTGGGAGGTTACAAGGCATTGGTGTGTCACTCTTGATGCTGTGTCAATGATGCTTTTGGGCAATGAATAATAATTGTGAGGTAGCTTGGAAATTAAACTCCTGATTTTGTTCTTGTGATCTACTGAATTAACAATTAAATTTCAGATCATTAAAATACCTAAAGAGTCTGAGAGTGAAGAGGGCTCTGACTTAAAACATTAATAAACAGCATTAAAGAAGACAGCCCATCAGCAAGGGGGTAATTGCCATGGCTTTGGTGCTGGAGCAAGGCTAAGGAATTCCAAATTTTGGAGGGGTTAAATTTCAGCACCCTCTCGCAGAAAGTATATCCTAACCTGAACTATGTTTCCAATCTCCCCCTCTTCATGAGATGCTCTTCCCACTGATATCCTCACCTTCTCCACTGTTCCTGCAGCAAAGCTGTTGGTGGGTATTGCATTTCTAGGGGACATTACTGTTCTTGGGCAACTCTTTGCATTTCAGCATCACGACATCAACTGCATGCTGTCGTCTGTGTACTCAGTATAATATTGCCACTTGAAATCCTTGTAATGAAATGATGAAGGTTCCATACAAGAGAAATTCTCAGCAGTGCCTATAAAACACCATTTAGGCAGATTTACAGCTCTCCAGCCAGTCTCATATGAAACAGGAGCTGTTGTTGTTTTGTGGTCACTTTATGCACACTGGTTTGCAGCACACCAGGGCTGTCCCTGGCTCCCCTCCATGCCCTGCAGAGGAACCCCAGCAGCGCTAGGGAAGCCTCTCACTGCTGCACGGGGTGCAAACAGAGTGTTGCTTCACTGCAGTGAGAGTGGGAAACGTGTTGGACTGTGAGTGTTTGAAATTAAAGGTTTCCTGTTGGTGTCGGTATGCCAAACTTTGCCCACAGTTGATAAGCACAGAGGGTTGGCTTCAAACCCAGTTTCTTTAAATGGGGCTGCTGATAACATCTAAAAAGCTTAGAGATGAAAGCTAGTAGGGCCATGAGAGATATCGTTACTAAAGGGAGGTTTTGGCACGTATCTAAAAAAGAACGCACCCCCGATTATTTGTTCTTTCCCTCATTTTGTAGTCACCTAGCTGCAGTTCTGAACTTGTGCGTAAGAACTAATGTATTACTGTTTGAGTTATTTCTGAGCTTCCTCTTTAGCATTACTAATTGACCCTGTGATGGATGCTTACTCCCCTTACTTTATCACAGTAATGTTGTTCTAGCTAATTCCCTGCTGAAGCAGCAGAGCTACCCATTAAGCAAGCGCTATGAGCAGATAAGGAACAGCAGTGTGATTTATGCATTGCATCAGGAAACAGGGACAAATATTGGCATCAAGGTGACTTATTTGCCCAGAATAAGCCCAGAAGCCCAGAGCAAAGAGGTCCACAGCAGGGAGCACCAGACATCAGTTCAGCGTTCTGTTGTAAGCAGGGAACTAAACAGTTTTTTCCTTCTCTAAGCAATGATCTGTTCAGTGCAGAGGATGCAAGAAAGAAGGCAGAAGAAGAAAGCAGCCAGACACACTGCATATCTGCAGTTCAAAATGGTAGATACAGAACAAGGAGGCCTACACAACAGCCTTGGGGCTCACAGGAGATGTCTTGGGAATTGCAGGCTGGCAGGCAGCACAGGCAGAGAGGAGGCGATGCTGTGTCTGAGGCAGGGGCAGTCACATCAACGGGTCACTACAGGAAGCACAGCCTGGTTCCAGGTAGAGCACAAGGTCACCAGGACACAGAGAGACAGCCACAACAAGGTGCACATTAGCTAAGCTCTCTGCTTCAGCACTTTCTCATCTCACTGAGAGTAGGGTATCTGGCTCAGTGCTACGAAGAGGTTTGTCCCACCCTATGTGCAGAATCACTAACCTGCAAACTATTGTAGCACTCACAGAGGACTAGGGAGATGCTTAAAACAAAAATGAAACCAGGCAATAAAAAATGTGACTGATTTTTTCTTTTTTTTTTTTTTTTTTTGGCTGTCAAATAACATGGTGAGTGATGATTTGTGTTTTTTATTTGGATACTGACCATTTTCTTTGCTCCACCTCTCACAGCCATTATGATGATATGTTTCTTAGAATCACAGCTCTGTTATAGGTGATATTCCACCCAAATCCTTATGGGAACATAAAATAAGAATTGCTTTCCAGGGCCAGACCTGAGGTCTGTCTGTCCCTGCATCCTGTCACTAACACCTAAAAACAATATAATAAACAAATGGGCATCTATAAGAGGGCTTCTCCTGCTTATTAGTGTGAGCTGTCCTCGAGCTACAGCCCACATCAACATCATTGTGTTTAATGGCCCCCTATGGCCCTTTCTTCCACAAATTTTTTAATTGCTTGCTGAGATCATTTTGGTTTTGGCCTCCTCAACATCCTGAGTTCCAAAAGATAAAAGCGTGTTTTGTGAAGGACCACATCCTGCTTAATTTACAAGAATAAATGGGATCAGGCACATTCAGGATAGGAGAAATGGAGCACCACAGACCTCCTAGATTTACAATAGTGCATAGTGCTAGTGCTAGTAGGGACTGACAAGTCCCTACTGTTGCCTATATACCCACCTTAATGTGCTTCTCTTCATATGGTACTACAGGATATAGAAATCCATATGGTAGGAAGCAGCCTCAGATTGTTCCAGGAGAAGTTTAGGTCATATATCAGGAAGAACTCCTTCATAAAAAGGGTGGCAAGGCATTGGAACGGGCTGCCCTTGGAGGTGCTGGAGTCTCCATCCCTGGAGGTATGTATTTAAGAGATGTGTAGACATGACACTTAGGGACATGATTTAGTGGTGGAACTGGCAGGGTTAGATGATAGTTGGACTTGGCGATTTTAGAGATCTCTTCTAATCTAAGTGATTCTTTCAATCTATGCACAGCTTTAAATAGAGGTAAGCAATCAGCACTCAAGTTGCCTTCTCTCATGAGACCACCCCATAAATGAAAATGAAAGACAGAAGTCAGGCAAAGTGTGTCTTCATGTCCTCCACGCCGAAGGGTAGCTCACTCTAAAGTTATGTCAAGTCATTTAAAGCAGAGTTTACTTAGCCTGATGTTTCCTCGGGGGATTTTTCAACTGCTGAACTGGGCTATGTCCTGCTAGCTTTGGAAGTGATCAGGCACTTATTCTATTTCTGTGTTTTTGAAATACTCGTAAGAGATCTATCAGGAGGCTGGAGTTCAACAGGTGTTGGACAGTGTTCTCAGATACAGAGTTTGAATTTGGGGTAGTGCTATGTGGAGCCAGAAGTTGAACTTGATGATTGTTGTGGGCCCCTTCCAACTCAGGATATTCTGTGATTCTGTGATCTTTTAAGCACAAACTACCTGAAAGCTAAGCAGTGACCCTGGGCTGCTTCTACATGGTATGTGGTGCTCCATTTTCTGTAGCATCCATTTTCTGAGCAGCTTGAGTTGATGTTCACAGCAGTTAGATGGATGTGAGCCAAAGCAACAGATCAACAGATCCTGGAAGGAGGGTTGAGTCAGGGCCAGAGCAGGACTTGTCCATGGTTGCAGGAAGGGGAAACTCTCAAGTGCAGACACAAGGATGTGGCATTAGTGAAGCTGAGCCTGTGACTGGGGAAAAGCAGAAAGAAGGGTCACAGCTGGGAAGGCTTCACAGGAGCGAGCAAAGCTTCCAGACAGAGGATACTTAACTCTGAAGCAGGCTGTGACTTCTAAATACTGGTTCTACCATGAGAGACCAAACCCTCTCCAGCACTGTCCTGCTGCCACAGATGCTCCATAGCTCTGAGACACCTCTGTGCACAGTGTCTGAGGGTGGATACCAACAAAAGGTAAAACAGAGAAATGCTAACGCTTCTGAGAGGCTGAAATGTTGCCTTAAGCTCCTTGGGTGTCAGCACTCTTACCTGCAAGAGGAGCAGCCCAACTCAGCAGCTCACAGTACTGTGAAATGCAGTCAATTAATGCACGGAATGCTTCATGAGCTATTGAAAGCACCATGTCAATGCTAAATATTATTATTGAATTACAGCATGATTGAAACAAATTGATTTGTTAGGAAAGTTTCAATGAATCGTATTCATAACAAATTCCATTTAATTTACAACAGTGACTCATTAACTGGCTCTTCTGCTGATTTATTTATACATCCTGCTGAAAAGATAACTGATTTTAAGAATTAGATCTTAAGATAACTGAGCTTCAGAACTGTGGGATCAAGAATTTTCTAAGAAGTATAGTGGTATGAATCCATATTCAGATATCCCATTTTCCATCAAATTTAATCCCGATGAAGGTTGTGCAAAGCACCTGCAATAAAATGTGCCTTTTGTTGAGTTCTCCGAGATTGCCTGAAAATACAGTGCTTCTCCCAAAGACCAGTGCTTCATTAAATTTGATCCAAAATTAAATGTAACATTTTCTGATTCTCTGCAGGCTTCACTATGCAGGGTAATTAGAAGCTATGAAATATCAAGTACCAGAAACCCATATCACTCCTAGACTGAAACCATAAATAAATGTGTGTGAGCTCATTCTCAGGGGGAACAGTTCAAATTGCAAGATGGAATAGTTTAGGATGATATCTTTGCCTTATTGTGCCTCAGTTTCCCTCTTTGCAACAGAGAGCCAGGGCTACAGCCCTTATAATATTAAAGAAAACATAGTTGGGGTATTTGGATGAAATACACAACAGCAAGGGATGGGAGCAACACTGTCACTACTAGAGGGTACCACTGTGTCCCTCTGGTGTTCTCATTCTGATTGCTCTGTTATGCCAATACTATTTCAGACCCCCACAACTGTCTCTGTTCAGTAGCTGAGACATGAGTGGCTGCAGCTTCTCCCCATTTCCTTGCTGACCTTACAGAAGTGTGGGTTTGAGTTTATTGCCTTAATGTAAGCCTGCTGGTTTCCAGCCAAGGAGCTGACTGCATCTTCCCTTCCTCTTCAGTTTCCTTCCTTAGTAGCTGAAATCTCAAGCTAGCCTCACACTTAATAGTTCTGCTTCAGAGGTAGAACATAGGCTTCTGGAAGCTGACCATGTTCTTTTCTCCACTGCAGGGCCAATCCTCCAAAAGACCTTCACCTGAAGATGGTGACATCCTCTGCCATGCCTGGGTTTGGGAACTCCAACTGCAGGCCGCAGGCCAGGTCAAGAACATCGAGAAGACATATGTTCGTATTTCCAGATCCAGTACCAGACACAGCTCTGCAGATATGAAAAAGAAACCACCCTTGTCAGGGTGTCCCAGGAAAGGACAAAGAGCAACACTGGGAAGGTGGTGGCATCTGTGTCCTTGCAGACAGCCAAGGACAAAATCCAAGCAGACAAAGCACCGAGCAACCTGCTCAGCACTTCACTTAGTGATTAACCAGAGATTCTATGCAGAATCTCAAGTCCTTGAAGCTGTTCTGCAGTTCCCTAGCAAGCAGTCACTCCCCACCTTACCCTTAGGACAGTTTTTCTTCACAGCCAATCCCATTTCAGTATCAGGGAGTTGAATTTGGCCTTACATCTGATGATCTCAGAAGGGTTCATTAGGTCAGGAAAAAGGTTTTTGGGGAGCTTCGCTAGTCACAAAACTCCTAGTCCAGCATCACCACGAGTGATGACAGCTTGTATCAAACACTCATTATTAGCAGTAGTGCATTAATGACCGAATCCAAAGCAAAATGCTGCCAAGGAACAAGTATTTAACTACTGCCGGAAACTGCAGAGACAAGGCTTCTTTTGGCAACAAGGCAATGAGATTAAGTGTGTTGAGTTTTTTGTTGTTGTTGCTGCAGTAAGGGAAGGGTCAGCAGAAAAGGTCAGATGGAGAGAGAGGAGAGAGAGAGACAACTGCACACGAGGTGACTGGATTGCAGGAGAGAGAGGAAGGACAGGAGGGACAAGAAAGACTCTTACATGTTTGAGCTGGTTTAAGGAAGAAGCATCTCACCTCTTCGCAGAGAATTTACCTCCTCCTACTCAGAAGCAACAAAGTCAAATAGAAAAGACTAAATGAGCTGGGATAGAAAATTTATACAGAGGGCTTCCAAGAGACAATTAAAGAAAATGGAAATTTCCTGTAAAACCAAATGTAAGAGGATGACAAATGCACTGGTCACCGCGAACAGTGGCACTGTGGTTATAGGTAGAGAGGATCCTGAATAAGGGCTATCTTCTCTCCCTCTCCCCAGACTGCAGAGCCCCTGTGATACCTGAGCCCACTGAGGGATGGGGAGCAGGTCATGTCAAATCAGGGCAGGACAGGGTCACTTGGGACTGCCGTGAATGCTGATACAGGCTGGGATGCAAGGTGAATGCCATGGATACTGTCACACATGTCAGAATCTAATAGTTTTGCTGCTGTTGCTTTCACATAACACTGTGGCACAGTCTGGAAGAGGCATGTTGACCACAATTAACAAATAGGTTTCTAAAATTAAAAAAAAAGGCAAGTACTGGCAATTCTTCAGAATTTTATACATTTTTTTTCCAAACCTGAAAAGAAACCCAGTGATACCTCTGAAATAACAGGAATGAGACGGCTGAAGTGTTGTATAAAGGCCACCTTTAAAACTTCCTTGTTATTTTCTGATCGTCATTTTTGATCTTCTTCAATCAAATGGAGCATCACTTACGAACTGATGAAAAGAGAACCTTCATCTGGTTATTAACTCCTTGATGAAAGACCTGTAAAAAGTGCATTGTTCATTTACACAGCTTTGGAAAATACTGAAAACGAACTAAATTCTTTATGAGGTACATGCCTTCTTGCAAGTTATAATTGGGCATACACACTGGAAAAGCAGACCAGCTACAGTTGCAGAGATGGAAACAGGGTCATGCAGTTGTCATTAAAATAAATGAGTTATTAAGCTCCTCATTTCCTTCTTTGTTACACCTGTAAAGGAGACAACTGCTGCAGGTCTCAAGGTTAGAGCTGGGCAACCGATTCTCTTTATTCTAGGAAAACAAACCAATACAGACAAACTCAAGGCCGAATATGTTTGTTCAACTGTGTCGCACGTCAGAGTGTTTCAGTTCCTCCCTCTCTGAGTAAAAGGGGGAAAACCAGAGGAACTTCAGTTTTTTCCTCCATATTGGCAAACCAGTTATTTATTTATGTATTTATTTTGGTTTCAAGCTACAAAGGTTACTTCAATCAAAATAAATGTGGCCTGCTTCTGCTGCCATTAAAACGTTTTATCTTTAGATGAGCTAAATGTTTGATGCAAATTTTAATCCAAATCGGTTTTATTTCTTTTTTCTCACACGAGAGAGCAAAACACAACTGAAAATTAATTTCAGGTATGTCTGAAACAAAGTCTTTTCTTCAGTCTCTCTGTTGAACCAGTGTACTACATAACCACAACAACAAAAAGGCCGACTAGCAATTACAAGCAACAGGGAGGGGATAACTGGCCTACATTTAAGGCAGTTATGACTCTCATTTAAGCCATGTCTTGGATTTCTACCACTCAGCACCTATTAACTTCAGGGCATTAAATCCCCAATTGTGTTGGAAACGCGCGAGTGCTGTGTAGCTGCATTGTAGACGTGCTCTCACACCTCAGCATTTGAATTGCTTTTGCTGTGTGTAGGTTGGAAAGGTAGGTAGGTCATTTTCCAAATGGCTGTACACACTTTCTTGTTTTGAAATACACAAATAAATAAATAAGTCATCAGGATAACGATCTTGGCTCTACCGTCCAGAATTTGCTCCTATTGCATTTTCCATTTCCTTCTGGGTGACAGCTCCTGCAGTGATGCTGGAATGGCAAACATCTGTATTCTGATCGAAATGCTTCAGGCCTGGCCGTGCAACAGTCATGCTAAACAGGAGAGCACAGAGTTAAAAATAAGATCCTTGAGAAACAAAAAGCTTATAAATCCTTAAATGCTTTTTTAATAAAAGGAAATTGCTGCAGGAAGTGATTCTTTATATCCCAGGCTCTGCCAATTGTTTCCAATCAGTGCAGCTTGGGGTAGCTATTATCTCACTAAGCTGTATTAATGTGTTTGTTGTTGCTGCCTTTCTTTTAAAACTAATCTATAGGCTAACTTGCAGTTCTACTGCTTAACTTGTGGTTTGCTCATCATTAAAAACTGTTTTGCATGGTTCCTTTCTCTGCTCTAATCCCTCACAGTAGCACATAAACCTCTCACTTCTCATTCCTTGCTGAACAGTTGGCAATTAGTAGGATGTGGTATTCCAAAATGCTTCTCCTGCCTTAAACTCTCTTCCCTCCCCTCAACACTAAGAGACTCAGGACAGCAAACCTGGAGGTTGGTGGCCCTGCCTGTGGCAGTAGGATTGGAATCTGATGATCCTTGGGGTCCCTTCCAACCCAAGCCGTTCTATGAATCTATGAATAAGGACCTGAGCTCTTCTATGTAGAGCCATGTCTGCATAGACCTGTGTGCTAGGAGCCAATGCTCAGTGAAGCTGGTAGCATGGCCAACACCATCATGGGGCACAGGATGGAACAGAGCCTTGCAGTGTGCAGCCTGGGGACCACCTGAGATAAAGGGTAGATTTGGATGGCCAAGTTTCAATAATCGGCATTATATTGGCTTGCTCCAGTGAAATTTGTCTGTTCTTCATGCTTCTGGTCTCTAGAGAATCCTTTGGCCATGAATCCTGTAGATTAAAACATGCATTGTGTGAAAATGCACCTTCTCTGATTGTTTTAAAATGCTGTGCTGATATGAGCACTGGCACAGCTTGCAAAACAATGTTTTACTGGCTGAGCCAACTTCTGTATGAGCTGCACCAGAAAAATAGTTCTGCTGTGCTAACGAGGGTTGTACTTGGGTTGGGTATTAGGGTCAGGTTCTGCACCAGAGGGTTGTGGGCAAGGAACAGGCTGCCCAGGGCACCGGGAAAGGCCTCAAGTGCCGGAGTTCAGGGAGCGTTTGGGCAGCACTCTCAGACATTGGGTTTGGATTTTGGATGGGCTGCGTGGAGCCAGGGGTCGGACTTAATGACCCCTATGGATTCCTTCCAACTCAGGATATTCTGTGATTCTGTGATTCTATACTCTTTCAAGCAGAGGTGCACACAGTGACATATAGGTGTATATGTGACTGGACACCAAGGAGTCTTTGCATAGTCACACAGGACGTGAGGGATAAGGAAGAAACTGAGATTTTGTGGGGAATTACATCATTTATGGATATCCTCAAAAATCAGTTTGGGTCATGCTTCTGGACTGTCTTTTCCTGTGAAACTTCCTGGCCACTGTTGATTTGTGGGCCCTGCTGTTGTGCTATATTCTACAGTCTCACAAAATCTCCATCCAAGCAGACAAATGCATTATAATAACTTTTTAACTGGTGAAGTCCTCAAGGCAGCAGCTGGTGATGAGATGAAAATGAGAGAATCTCTTCCTAAAAGTTTGTAAAAATAATAATTCGATTCAGTGCAGCAGGCAAATGGAAGTGTGTTGTCTCCAGGTTTGATGACAAACCTCTCCTGCTAGAAGCTAGTGCTGATGGATGGGCAGCCTCCAGCCCTCAGTCAGTGACAGGCTGGCACTATTTCCAACTCTTCCATCAGCTTCAAGCATCAGCTCTTTTTTAATAAGCTCTACAACCAAAAATTGATTCCTACATTCCTTGAAAACATGAATTTCTGTTGCTTGGTGAGTGAAGTCAAAGGGAGTATTCGTGTGAATGGTTGTAGACTATTGCTTGTAAGTTGTAGGCTGTCTTTTTGGTTCATAGGTGGACACGGTCCGTAGTGCAGTCCCAGGGCACAGTAGTGAGTGTGCAATGGCCTTTGTGGAAAGCCACAGAAAGAAGAGTGCACGTGTAAATACAGCACACCACAGTAATATACACAGCCTTATCAAGAAGGAAATAAGAGACAGTGCATCAAAAATGGAACGTGGACCACAAAGATGACACTCTGTCATTGAATGCCAAAGGTTGATTTGCATGCCTCGTTTTAAATAATTAAACAGCAAAATAGTTTTGCCATCTGCCAACATCCATCTGGTGGAGGGAACACAAAGCCCTGAGTGAGAAGCCAGCACCGAGCAAGATCCACTCAGTAATATGGGAGATCCCAGCAAGCAGCTCAGGGATACCTTGTGGTGCTGTCATCTCTTCTCCTTGGAAACAGCTGGCAGCCCCAATAGTCCCTGCTTCCACAAGGTTACAAGCAGTTCTCCCAGTACAGGCAGGAAGGGGCTTTGTAGCAAGTCTATATAGTGGATGTTGGAATAAATGTTTTGTCATCACAAGCACTATAATGGCATTTATAAATGCAGGGACATGCCTAGCTTCAATAACCTTGTCCAGCTCTGGCTATGCTTACCCCTACTCTGTAAAAAAAAAAGAAACAGCAGCCAGAGAGAGGTCTAGGAGGTGATGGTAATGTTCTGAGACATGGAAAGGTCTCTGTGAGGAAAGATTCAGAAGGTTCAGACTGTATTTTACACAAGAGAAAAATAAGAGGTGACGGGAAAGAGGTAGTAAAACAATGAAAAGTGCAGAGAAGGCAACCTAGCCATTCCCAGTTACCCTTTCAAATACCCTTTCAAACAAGAGTGAGCAGCACGCTAGTGAAATTAAAAATGCATTTTATACACATCAAAGGAAGTGCTGGGGCTGGTTCACAGCTAGTTGTGACTGTGGCACAAAGCAGATTCATTGAACTGGAAAATTGCAGTACGGTATTTTTTTCTTGCTGTTTCTTTTACTTTTGGAACCCATTGTTTTCAGTAATTTTATAGAGTTCAAAGACATTTCTGCAAGTATTCAAAGTATGCAGAGTTATATAAGCATAGGTACCATCCTATAGAAGATATCCTCTCCAGCTGTACTCCATACCAGTGTAAGGAATGTCTGCTATGGGGAAGAACTGGATTCCGCCATGGACGGGGGCACTACAGTAGTGATTCTCTGTACAAGCAGTATAGCACCCCTACATCTATAAGGATTAATGCTGTCAGAACACCTCAGCCTCTCTTAGCAGTACTCCCACAGAGCCTTACTTCTGCAGGGCACTGAGCAATGCTAGCTGTGCTCGAAGTCAGTGGGAGCTGAGGGCATCTGCCTTTTTGCAAAAACAGGCTCATCTCTTTCAAAAACCAAAATAATACAGTGCTATTACTGGCTGTGATAAGGAAGAAGCTTATTCCAGCAAAGAACACATCTTTCAGCACACCCTACCCCCGCTATTCTTTGCGTTGCAAGAACACCGCAGCATGCCTGTCACTGTCTAGATGGGCACAAAGAAAAAGATATCTCTGTTCCAGATAGCATCACTTCTTATTGAAAACTGCCAACTGAATGCATTTTCCCACATCACCGTGACACTGCTTCCATCCAGTTTCATATTCCCCTCTATAAACCCAGCATCATGACACTGGGAGGTACTAGTGGCTGCTAACAGATGAAAAAGGGGGATTTGGCAAGAAAGCCTTTGAGATTATCTGTTGAGAGCATGGATGCCTTTCCTTTGGGCTGCAGTTGCCCAAAAAATATATTTAATTTTGTCAACTGTTTTGATTGCAACTCAATTTTTTCCTCACACCAAGGAGATTTGCAATGTATTCGGCCCCAGCCTTCCATGCTGCTAGCAGTATTTTTCATACGGGTATCAAAGGCATCTATACCAATGGACTTCCCATTCACTGCCAGATCACTGTAAGAGATAAAGTGGTTCTTCTGTTCTGGACTCTCATTATTTATGACAGGTAACATCTCAAACTGCATCTTCCTTCTGGTGCAACCATGGCTGAGATTGACAGAACGGCTCTTTTGGGGATTCTGCTTTCTCTGATGCTCTATACCCGTAGCAAAAGGAAAGGGTCAGGTGGAAGAAAGCCAAAGCTGTTCAAGTCCCTGGTAGGCTGCTTTGCACCAGCCATGAAATATTTCTTCTCCAGAATTTAATTTTTTGTCAAAAGAGAAAGACATAGGCTATCTTTTCACAAATGAACAAGGGTTTTTTTGCCCAGCACCTGAACAAGCAGAACTGGAGGAAACAGATGACTATTTCCTGTCAAAGTTTTGATGTTTTGTTGTTGTTGTTCAACCGTGAATTTTGTCAGTGACAAAAGCTAGCTTTGCTCTGGCCTCCCATCTCTGATTCTGGAGTCCCAGGACTTCCAAGAGCAGAAGGAATTTATTGGGAGAAGATAAACTGAGGAACATTACTTCTGCTTCAGAAGCATTTGTGTAACCTCATTTTTGAATGAGGTAACTTCGTATTTCCATAAAAGAGCAGTAAAACTTGCTGTCAGTTTAGGCAATTGCTGTTGTTCACTGAGGTTCAGATGGAGGGCGGGTGCTAGCCTTCCCACCCCAATGAGTGTCTTCTCCAGCTTGCTGCTGTCTTGGCCTCCCATTGCCATGGCTGGGGACAAGGACAAGCAGGCTCTTTCCTCTTGCAGATCAAGTGCTGCTGCTGGTACAGTGGGAGAAGCAGTGTGCATCCCTGGAACTAACTGAAGTGAGCCTGCTGTGATAGATTTTAAACTGTTACAACAGTATTTGGCACTTTCCATTTAAAAGGCAAGTACTGAAATAAATTGAGGCAACTTCTTATTTAGATAGTAGGAACCTGCAGGATAAGGAAGGAAAAAGGCAAAACAAAGCTGAACAAGCCAAACCAGCCAGAATTCAAATCTGTGCTTAAAATCTCCCCTATCTATTTAAGTTACTGTACCAGCTCGGCTCAATATCTAAAACAAAGAAAATGAATTATGGAACAGTATGAGGAGAGCTTGTTAATTTTCCCACTGATGCACTGTGAAATGAAAGCTTTATTCTAAGAATATCATATCCTCAGGGCTCTGTCTAGGGAGACGCTGACAAATACAAATGTCCTCACAGTTTTTCTTTTATTATTGCTTTATGGTGTATCCCAGACGGATTTCCAAAATTATATATAATGATATATAATCTGTAGTTGTGGTTTGGTGGAGTTCAAGGCTGTGATTTTCCAAGACATAACCATGCCCTGTTTGAAAATGGAAGATCAAGGGCACGTAATGAAAGGCAGATCAAATTCTGGAAGAATTTGTTTATTTCTTAATCAATATTAATATATGTGACTTTAATTTCAGCATCTATTCTCCTGTTACGTACCAAGGGAACATTAACAACAACAGCAGCTTTACATTTTTATGGAGTCTTTCATCAAGGAGGATTCAGAAGCGCTTTACAAACCTCGGACAAAATTCCTCTTTGATCAACACTGAGAATCTCTTAATCCATGGTGCAAATCTCCATTGCACTTTCTGTGCCTTTTTCCGCACACAGGACTTCCATTGATTTCTGCAGGAATCGTGTGTGCAAAACAAGTGCAGAATGTGTAATAGCAATCTGCACTGCAGATAAGAAGGAAAAAATATATGTATTCTACATGTGTGACTTCACTATCCACTATAGAAATGCACCACTGCTAAAGCAGACCCTAGTTGTCTTATGTTATGCACTGAAAAAGAAAACAACAAATCTGGCCTTGCTTGTCTAAGTATGAACACACTCTGTGGTGTCACGGGGTCTTAAAGAAGGAAAACTATGCTCATTTGCTCCTGTGCAAACACTGACATCGTTGTCACAGGGAGCCCTCACTGCCAGATGCTTTCAATCTCTTCCTAAAAGCAGAGGGTCAGATCGCACTGCCAGTTCCTAGAAGTGCTGTGGGTGCAAGCAACTTCCACACCTAAAGCCCCTTCAACTGCAAAACCTCCTGGATCCTGCCTACTGCAGACTACAGAAGATTCCCAACATTTCTGGGGCTTCTCTAGTGCGTGTGTGCAAACCTTGCTGAGCTGGATGCTGGCTTGGAAGTCTTGCAAAATTTCATGGGAGAGACCTGAGAATATGCTAGCTCTGGATAAGACCTCCTTGTTTTGGTTTTCCTGTCTGCAGCCAAATCAGGTGACACAGAGAGCGTGTAGGAAACCGAATTTCCCAAACTCATTCCAAATTTGATTTGAGCAAAAACCTGAGCTATCTCTGTCAGATGTAGCTCTTTCATCCTTACAGCTCATTCTAAGTTTCTGCTGAGAGTTTACAAATGCTCAGGAACACTTTCTTTCTTAATCATTGGAAAACGATGAGCAGCATCCCACTGAGATGAGTGGAGAACCCAAAGTTATCATTAATTCTGCAGACACTTCTATTCAGTAATCAAGATTTCAATCCTTGTGTGAACCATAAATCTCTGGCTCTGTCATGTCCTATTTTACTAGGACGTTCTGTTTCTCATGAGAAGAACTATAGTTTTTAATGAGAAAATCATTCAAAATTAAATGTCCCCCAGGGATGCTGTTTGAAAAAGTAAAACGCTTCGCTTGCAAAGACAGGTGTAATAACGCGACGAGGATCTTTTAACAGCTTCATTTCAAAAGAGAGAGAAGAACATTGGTTGTATCAATGTGAATAGTATTGGTCCATCTCAAAAGGCAGTGTGTAATCTCTGGAGTTGTGTTGATTTATCTCACTGAATGAGCTGCTCCAGTGAATTTATCCGTGTTTTTAAAAGCTCTTTCCTTCCAGGTGGTTTAAGTTGCTGTTTAAGTGATTGTTTTCCTTACATTTCTTCCCACTGGTACACCTGCATCTGAGTTTGTAGTCATGCTTTTAACATGTTTACTAAAAAAGTTGCTAATTAGCATTCACACCATTAGCAGCAAAAGTTCATGTTCTATCCGTGTTGTTAATTGCATACTTTAGAAATGTGACTGTGCAGTGCAAATGATGTCCTATCCAAAATCACATTCCTTTGAATTGCCAACCTAAAAGAGCGCTAATTACACACTAACTTTAAAGGGGGCTGGAAGTCAGTAGGAACTCAACAGAAACTGCTTGGGTGCCTCTGAGATCCCCAGGCCCAGTAAGGCTCACATCACAGGTGGAGCCCACCTCCAGTGACAGAACACAAGGCTGCAGTGCAAGGCCTTGCTCTCAGCCCGCTCCTTGCCTGCAGTCCTCCCACCAACACCACAAGCTTTATCTACTATTCTTCCACCTGCTTGTCGTGTAGAGGGAAGAGTTTGAAGGCAGGCGTTGGAAATCTTAAGTAACACCATGCAAATAATTAAACTTAGTGATAATTTGGCGCTTTTCATCTTCAAAGTGCTTTACAAACATTAATTAGCTGCGTGCAGCAAAATCCCATAGAGTGGAAGCTGCTCAATCCCTGTCTTCTGAGAAGTAACTTCCTTTGCTGGCCCTTGCACACTATTTTTAGTACCTGCAAGAATCTGCCTGACATTTCCTTACTTTGTCTTCACATAGCACACACCTTTTCTGTGATGAAAGCTATGCCGGCTTGGTAAGGAACTGGGGGAGAGGGGGAGGGGAAGGTTTTAAAATTAAATAGTCTTTTAAAACATCAATTAGCTTGGATTTTCCAGAAGAACTGAGGCATATGAAGATCAGAGGCAGGCACCTTCATACCCAGCGCCAGCCTCCAAACCTTCAAACCTCCTGTCCCCTTTGAACATGAAAAGCTCTGTTCCCAGCTCACCAAGACGTGGATCTGCTGGCTGATGGTCAGTGTGAGCGCGCATCCCACTGTGAACAAAGTCACAGAGAATTTCAGCACGTGTCTGGCTGTCGAGCTTCCTCACCCAGTAACGGATCTATAAATCCAGTCATTGGGAGGAGATGGCCTTCATGGCACTGTCGCAGAACTCTCCTTCTTCCTCAGGTTCAGAAACATATCTGTCTTTCCGGAGTCTTGCATCCACAAGGAGACAGACTCAACATTTTCTGCAAATTGTCCTTTTTTGGGTCACAAATGAACAGATTTTATCTCATCTATGGCTGCTCTTCTGGCTCAGCCCAGGACTGGTTCAGCTCCTGCTCCAAGAGATGTGCTGGGGCTTTCCCTAAAGAAACAGCCCCATTCTCCCACAGTTTCCCCTTGCTTTGATAACTGCTGTTGCAAACATGTCCAGGTTACTCTGTGCTGTGTATATTCCAGCCTGTGCTGTTGGGCTCCTTATGACCTGCCTCAAGTATTACACCATTGCAGTGACGGTGCATTCATGTTATCAGGCAGCTAATCAGACATGAACTCTTTGATTGACCTGCCTGCCTGCCTGCCTGCCTTTTGTGAACTTAATGTTTCCTTTTCTAAAGTAATGGGGCAACATTTCTACCAGCAGCAGGAATAAGTGAAGATGGAGAACTGGTATATCTCAGTTCAAGAAGTGCCTTCTGAAAAGAAAAAAGGCTATCTTTTTCCTGCTTATTTGTAGAGAAGACAAATAAACAGGCAGCCCAAAATCATCTTGTTTATTCAGCCTGGCAGACCTAAAAACTAGCTGCAAAGCACAAGTCTCTTAGTTGCACACCCGGTATACTGGGAGGTGTCCTTGCCTATAGCAGGGGGGTTGGAAATAGATGATCCTAAAGGTCCCTTCCAACTCAAACCATTCTATAATTCTATGATTCTGTGAAGAAGCCCAGGGGACATCTGTACTCCTGTTCTGTATGGCTTTCATACAGGAACTTTCCTTCTTAGTGTCCCTGGTCCCCACATGACAGGATGTTGTGGGAATAAATAGGGGAGGGTGGGGAAGGGGAGGTGAACAGCCAAGTGCATCCAGAAAGGCGCTGGGGAGGCACTGCAGACGCTCACAGACTTCCCAGCCACTGTACTACATTGGATTTTACCACTTCCCATTAACAATAGCTTGACATCACTTCCTGGAACAGAATGAATGTATTAAACTAAGTATTTCCTTTAATAACATGCAGTTACTCAGCTACTTATTTTTGGCTGGCAATGCTAACTTGAGCTCTTGGTTTGACTCCGTTTCCTGACGAGCCCCAGTGTATTGTCTTCTCCTAGTGCAATCTTAAAATAGTCAGTCCCAGCCTCTGGGAAAGCAGGCACTGATGAATTTACACACTCATCTTGAAAAAGTTTAGGTCTTCAGAACTGCTGACGAAAATATTTGCCATGGAAGTTGTGTGACACTTTAATCTTAGAAGAAGTTACTTCAACAGAAGTGATATTTGGTCCTTTGGATAATAGCTTTATCTCTGCAGAATTACCCCAAACTCCAAAAGAAAGCACCGCATCTCCCCAGATGCTCTATAATAAAGTCCCTTGCTGCATGCCTGTAATGGTTTTGCATGTACCATTTTGAGGTTTCTACAGGTGCATGAAGTGCCCAGCATAAACAGCTCCAGCATCAACACTGGGAACACAACTGACTTGAGACCTGGGAAATTCTTTCGTAGCAGTATAGTGTCATGGATACAACTACGTGATTTTGTGATGGTGAAGTGGTTTGAAAATTTCAGCAGATTAGACGTGCTACTGCAAACACCATTTTCTGATAAAAACAATTTCATCTTTTTCATTTAAACATTTTTTTAAAATGTCACTTCTAATATTTACCTCCATTGAGTTTTTAATTTAAAAACTTCTGGATGCTGAAGTCACCCCAAAACACTTAATCTGAGGCTGAAGAAAATGTTACAGCCAACTTAAAGTAGTTGCCAAACATGTAGGAAATGATTCACGGCAGCTCAACTGTAAATGAATTTCTTTCATGACATCTCGGCGTAGCCAGAAAAGAAAAAAATAAAACAAAATTCCAGGTATTCACACAGCTCAGTTATTGATTCTTGGCATTGTTCTTTACCTGATGGCTTCATACAGCAAAGCAAAGCAAGCTGGAGAAGACAATGGGAACTCAAGCTTATTGTAACTCCGGTAGGATTATGTGGGCTTACATCACGTATTTGTTTGCTTCACCAGCCCTTCATTTACAGCCAAGGACAGTTATTTCTTAACAAACCAATTGCTTATGATCACTTGTCCACACTTTTTCCTTTTCACAACTCCATGTAAAGGATGTCAGTGTAAATGAGAAGAATGCCCCATTAAGTTCATAATACACAAGACCTTCCAACTTCACCTCGTCATTAAAATCGCTACAGGCCTCCAGAGTCTCCTTTGAACTCACCTTACTTTGCTAGATAAAGGCCAGCAGGTGAAGAGTCACAACAGCAACAAACACAAATGAAGGAGATTTGAGAGAAGTTCCATTTCAGAAAATGCCTATTGTTCGTGTAATGCCATGTTGAGCATGGCATTTGATAGGCGACCAAGAGGGCAAGCATCAAATACAAGGGATATTTTTAAAGAATCTCAAGTGGAACTTTTGTTTGTTTCTGACTGCTGGTTCATGTAGACAAGGAGGCAGCTGTGAAGAACTTCCTGCTGGTCATAAAGCTAATGCGAGTAGTTGTGAAACATTCATGGGAGACAAAGGTTTCAAACTTCTGGTTTGTAACAACAAAACACTCACCTCTAAAGGACTCCTTTGTGGTCCATGAATGGAACTGATCTTTAATCTGAAGACCCTCTTCCCCCCAGATTTTTTGGCTGCCCTGAGCTGGTTTGTCCCTATGACTTTGCTAGCTTCCCCCAGAACATTTGTCTCCCTATTAGTTTTGCAAGTGAGAGATGTACAGTGACACTTGGGAAGCTTCTACTTCGGAAAATTCAGAATTAAGCTTTAAGTAACACACTTTCCAGTAGGAAATCATAGAATGGCTTGGGTTGGAAGGGACCTCAAGGGTCATCAAGCTCCAACCCCACTACCACATGCAAGGGCTGTCAACCTCCATATCTAATACCAGACCAGGCTGCCCAGGGCCCCATCCAACCTGGCCTTGAACACCTCCAGGGACGGGGCAGCCACAACCTCTGGGCAACTGTTCCAGCACCTCACTACTTTCTGGGTAAAGAACTTCCCCCTGGCATCCAACCTAAATCTTCCTTCCTTCAACTTAAAACCATTTCCCCTTGTCCTGCTGTTATCTACCCTTGTGAAGAGTTAACTCCACTCCTGTTTGTAGGCTCCCTTTGGGTACTGGAAGGCTGCAATGAGGTCACCCTGCAGCCTTCTCTTTTCCAGGCTGAAACAAAGCATTAGAATGTAAACCCCACTAATAAAGCATCCCTGTACACATTGTGCCATATATCTGCATACTTAAAGCACAGCAGTTTGGATATGGGGATGTACTTTATTTTTTGTGGGATATTTGGGTTTTATTCACTGGTTCACCACTATACTTTTTCCTGCCAGGCTGAATTCTAAGCTCTGCTTTGTCTTTCTTAGGTAAAGTATCACAATACTTCAATAACATCATGCTATTGATTACAGATACTGTGCAGCTTGACCCTGTACAGACACCTTTGCCTCATCTGCAGGAAGGAACTGGCACTGCATTATCAGCTTTGCCCTGTCTCTCCCACTTCCCATTGCAGTTTGTGTCCCAGTCAAGGTGAGGCTCCTGGGAAAAGAAGACAACCTGTGGCTGGAACCACAAATGAAAGGGCAGGAGAAGTGGGAGTGCCAGGGGCATTTCTGTTTGAGAATTTCTTGTCTTTTCAGTATTTCCCCTTCTCACATAAGCATCCATCTAAAGTAGTATGTTTTTCTCAACAAACATGCATGTTTTGATTTGCCCAGCCCCTAGCTGCATGGTGCTTGGGGAGGGAGCAGTCTGCACTGCCCAGGGTGCTTTGCAAGAAGGGTAATGCAAAATGCAACCCCTCCTGCAGAACTGCAGGGAAGAAGCTGCTGAGGACATGTGTGTTCACCCAACTGAGAGTTTGGGAAGGCCACAGGGTGCTCACACTTCTGCTCTGAGGAGAACTGCAAAGAAATGCTTTTAATGACAGTCTCTGAGGTCCCTCCCAGCTCAAAACATTCTAGGATTCTATAATAACTGCACTGTGGCTGCACCTGGGTTGGACTCTCAGTGCCTTAGTGGCCAGAGCAAGGAGCAGCACAGAGCAGAGGAGCAGCAGATGCTCAGAGGCTTCTTAAAAGAGCACGTCTTTTGTAGTGACTCCAAGGGAATAATGTCACCTAGCCAACCACCAGCCACACTTTTCATAGC